>NC_088360.1:87504712-87544712 GCF_034508935.2 Berghia stephanieae | reverse complement strand
CACTCAAGTACAAAAGGAAATGAGTAGGTGCAGACTATTGCCTATGGTGAAGAGAGGTCAGCGTCATGCTTGGGATGGAGAGAAAAATTTCATCAATGGACAAATGAGACAGATTATCATTTACAATACATATCCAATTGAGCAATTATCTGCAATTAGTGGTTTATGCACATCATATTTTGAAGCAAGTCAAAGAAATTCCCACTCAAGTGGAAGCACATCGCATCAGACCACTCACTGTGTCCAGACAGTAACTCAAAATGTATTTGGAAGTAAGTACAGATTTGGATGTAACATTTAGATTGAGGTCTGAATGGACTGACAAAGTTCATCCGGATGGAATAATTGTCTGGTATGGAAGCTTCCCTGATTGCATACTAGGAAAAAAAGACAATGAATGGCTGCGAACAGAGGGCTTCCTCCACTTATGAGGTATGGCGGCCACTTACACTAATTACAAAAATGGGCCATAAGACTCCGAGCATTTGTTGAAACACTACAAGATGGTAAGATGTTTGGAAAATGGGTTCAGACTGGTTGACAGGTTTATACGAAGTGGATTGATCATGATGGAATTGTAGTGAAATGTATGAAACCCTGTTATTTTTATAGTAAATAGACTATAAAAACTGAATTCCTTTTTTGTTTATTTAATAGATGCAAAAAACAAGGAAAAGCTTATTGTTAAGAAGAGGAGCAGTACATCAGATGATATTTTGATAATTCCAGAACCCAAAGCTTTGATCTGTTCATTTGGTGATTGCAACAGGAAATTTGCTTCTGCACGTCACCTCAAATATCATGAGATGACACATACGTAAGCAAGATTTTTAACATTCAGTATTTACAACTTTGTATTAAATTAAAATATATAAAATATAAAATAATAATAATAATAATAATAATAATAATAAACAACTTTATTCATCCTTTTCGGAAATTGTACAACAGACATGGCAAAGAAAAGAGATGGATTAAAGTATTAACTTTAAAAAACACAGAAATCAGCATTAAATAACCTATTAATACCTCAAAATAAATTAAATAAGAATGTTTCTATTACATGCAATATAGTAAATATTATATAGATATAAAGATGTAGATAATATGTAGGCTTTATAAAATAATAATAAATTTGTTATTTTATTTAAGAATATATTTAGTATCACAATCTCAAATATTTCACTGCAGATGTTTGGAAAATAAAAATGGTGTAGAAATAGATCAGTTAGTGAGTACATAATCATTTGGCCAGAATTATCTAAAAGAAATGTAAACCATATCTACAATGTCGATGAGATCATACGCTTTTCTGTAATGACTGAAGTTGGCTGGTAAGATTAGCATAGAAGTAAAAGTATAGATATTCAGCTGTTAGGAAGCGTTGGTTATTATATGCAAAATTCGTTCTCCAGTGGATTATTGAAACCATTAAAATACTTTGCTGATGTGTTATTCACACCTTCCAATTCTCTCTCTCTCTCTTCTCTGACATGTATTATAACCATTATAATCAATGACACCATTGAGATGGAATGGACAAACGCTGTCCTCGTCATAAAATTTCCAGCAGTAACAATTTGCAGATTTGGCAGACTCTTTGAAACGGCTGGGGGTGGGGCTACGATAGGCTGATCAGGGTTAAAGCACACTCGTGTGGCATAATCAGGATTGAACCAGATGTTGCGATGTTAAGACGATATGGGAGATGGGGTTAGGAATGGGAGATCTAGTGTTTCAAAAGATAAGAACATTGTTTTTCAAAAATAAAAAGAAGAGGTTGGTGAAGAAGGAGGAGGAGGAGGCTAAAAACAAACATTTATCTAATTTCAAGTAAAGTCCCCAAAATGACATTCCCGCACTAAATTATTATATTTAATCTTATCCTTTTCTAACCCTCTTTTTATTGATAATAGTGGCAATCGTCAATTTGAATGTCCTGACAAGAACTGTGGAAAATCCTTTTATACAGCCCAAAGATTAGAAGTCCATCTGAGAACCCATACTGGGGAGAAACCCTTCAAGTGTTCACATGAAGATTGTGGGAAAACTTTCACTACTGCTGGAAATTTGAAGAACCATGAACGTATTCACACTGGTATGGCTCTTCGTTCATTAAGGATACTCAACTTATATTTTGTATTATGTGACATACTAATTTGATTCCTTTTGAATTTAAGTAGCAATTTGAATCAACTCTCTTATCACTTGTCCAATGACGCAGGAATTTAAGTCTGGAAATTTCTAGAGAGAATAAGCTTTATTTTATATGGTTGATTTGGATGTAATGTATAAACAAAGAATTAAAAATAAAGTGTAACAATAGTATGTACTTTATTTGTTTTATTTTTGATATTCCGTTTTGCAGGTGAACAGCCATTTGCCTGTGATGCTGATGGTTGTAATCGACGGTTCACTGAATATTCCAGTCTTCATAAGCATAGGCTTACTCATTCAGGTAATGGTTGTTTTAAGTCATTCAACTTTATAAAAAATTAAATTCCTGATTGTTCAAGGACACTACATACTTTGCAAGCACAAGATTGCATCAACTAATTTATTTTTTCCTTGATGCAGACTGTTAATCAGTAGTTTTAGGACCTAAAAATTAAGACCCATTTTTTTATTTGTTCACCTGATGGATATAGAGAGATAGTGAAGTAATTTAGAAAAGAGAAAAGTTAGAGGCTCAACAATGTATAGTGAGCCAGAGAGAAAAATAAAAAAAGGATTGACCTATCAATTGAGAAAATAAATAACTAAAGAATTGGGTACTTTACCACTTTTACTACACAAGCCTACAACATCAGTTAATTTTTAGTTTAGAACAATTAACATACTACAATACAAGTGACTAGTCACCTTGGTAACATTGTGGGCAGATCAATGAGATGTCCTCTCGGTCTTATCACAAAATAAAAAGCTAATGAGTCCACAGTGAGTGCTGACTAATCAAGTATCCAGGATTTTAAGAGAACTGTGGGAGGAGAATTAAGAGCATTATCTCTCTCAACCTGTAACAGACCCGCAACCATTGCTGTCTCTTTTGAAATCACTATATATTATTTTTTTCTTTTTTTTTTTTTACCATCCAGCTTTGTGCTCTTGTTTTTTGTCTGAAATAGATGCCCCTTGGTTGTTTTTTCTATATGCTTGAGAGTGCAGATTTATAATAATTTAGCTTTAGCATCATTATCTTTTTTGACTGGGTGTCCTGAGATCCAAAAAAGCATTAAAAACTATCAAACATGGTCCCGATAGCTCAGTTGGTTGGGCACTCACTTCATACGCAAAGGGACAGAGATAGATCCCTGGTGCAGTCGAGATATTTTTCTGACCCCTCTGTCTACTCAGCAGTGAATGGGTAGCTGATATGTTAGATCTGGTGGAAAGTACTTTGTAAAAGACTAGTGTCCTATCTAAAGGATATCAAGCAATTGCTATTGTCCATTCACGTTATAGAAACCGGGATAAACTCTGGCTCCATGGTCTTAATGGCTCTGAAGGACTACTTTTCTTTGATTTTTTTTCTCAGATGATCGTTGGTTTCTTGTCAAAGGTGCTGTTATTTTTTTGTTGTTTTTTTTCAGGAGACAAACCATTTGAATGCAAAATCTGCAATAAAAAATTCACTCAAAGTGGTAGTCGAAGACAGCATCTGATCCGTCACCATCTGGATGAGGAGATAAGAAATAGCCTGAAAGCCAGTCGGTTCAAAAAAGCAACAAAGGATCTGGATGCAAAAGAGAAAAAGGAATCAAAAATTATGATGAATGTTCAAAATTCCTCTTCTGGCAAGAGTAAAGTAGGAGAATCTAGTTTAACTACTGCCCCTCGGCTGATGGTGTTAAGCAGTGCTTTCCACTCACTTCCGTCATCTGAGTCAGTTGTTGTGAGTGAGGATTTAGTGTCCTTAAACTCCAACAGCAATAATCATCATCATCATCATCATCATAACCATAACCTTTCCCTCTCAAACAATCACCAACATCTTGCCTTAGAACAAAAGATTTCTTCTCATAATTTACTCAGTGGTGTTTATGAAGAAACTCTTGATATTAATAAGTCTAATGAACTAGTGGCATTATCACAAGCCTCAATCTACAGAGGTGAAGACCAAGACCAGAGTGTTTTGTATGTCACCGGCATGTTAGATCAGGAAGAAGTTACCCCTGCAGATTATCATGTGTCTCAAGAGGATGCTTCTGAAGAAATGGTCACCTCTCTAGAATATCACCCTCTTCATCATCATGGTCATAATCATCAAAATACGAACAGCATTCGAACGAATGTTTCTTTACACCATTCAAATGAATCTCAACATTCTGACTTTTACAATAATCATCAAGACTACAATATTCAGCAGGAAGAGCCGCATCTTTCAAATACAACAAATTCATATCTTACGGCCGATGGAGAGGTTTTGCATGAAGAATTTATAGAGACCAAGGAGATCTCTATTTCTTCGTCTGTAGAACTAGCAAACGTTTCTGAAGAGGATCCCGCTTACATTCCTGTGAAAGAGAGCGTGTCAACTTTGATAGATTGGGATGGGCAATTACACAAACATTAACTGCTGTGTGCAATTTCTTTTCAATGTTAAAGTTAAAATGATTTTTAAAAAAAATTTTTAATGTAATCCTAATCAGATAAAAAGATTTTTAACTGCAGACTTTTTTAAATGGTCAAAAACATAATCTGTGACCCCTTCTGTATGTCTATGTTCTACAATGAACCATTTGAAATTAGTCAAAACACCTCCATTTCTCTATTATTAGGGCTCATATTATTATGTCTTTGTTTTTTTTAAATTTATACAAGGTACCTCTCATGGTCTTAAGAGCTCAAGAGCTAACTCGACTGCATTTATAAAATAAAGATGTAATAAATAAGGCCCCCAGAATTTACTAGTTACTTAAAAAAAAAGAACAAATGATGAGTTGTTCTAGATGATATGAATAGAAAGATTAAATTTAATTAAATGAATATTCTTATAAATGAATGGTGATCACAGTTACAAATGAGAATATGATGATATTACATATCTTATGCGTTCTCGATGAGATGATGATAATGTTAGATATTGCGTGCTGACTTGTGAGGTTCCACTTCCAGTCTGAGAGTAGTTGCAGTTTTTCTTCTGACCGGCCCGGCTTGATAAATTCTTGACAGTACTTCAACTGGCAAAGGTGACAAAAAAGCTCCGGCGTCTTGGTGGAAATCAAAATTAGTGAAGTGCTCCACAAATTCCCAAGAGTAAGATATAAATCTTGAAAATATAGATAATATGAGGAGTGGAATAGTGTGACCGTCAAGGCATAAGTTCTTGAGAGAAGTGAGTAATGAAGATTTTTTATAACAAGTGGCTACATGACAAAGGTTGAAAGAAAAGTATTCACTAATTTGAAATGATTTCAAAAGGAAGGCTATTAAAGAAATGATAATCTAATATTAGAAAGTAAAGTTTTTCTAAGCCTACTGAAATGTAACTGGAGTGAGTTGAACTCCGTTCTCATGTTTGTATTACTAAAATTAAAAATTTAGAAAAATAAAGGTGAATCATTGTTATGTGACAGTACCAGCTACAAATGATCACACTTACTTGTAATAAACACAGTTAAAATGAATTGACAGACATAATTCATATCTGAGACCCCCCACCCCCAAACCCATATTTCAATGAAATAAATACTGACACAAAGAGCTACTTTTTATATGTCTTGGTTCTTCTTCTTCTTCTTCGTCTTGTGGAAACCTCCAATATTGTCGAGGATCACTCCACAGTTTGTAGGGTTTTACATTTTAAACTTGCTAAAACTCTGCACATAATACTAATTTAAAAAAACAAAAAAAACACACATAGATTTAAAAGTCACGTTGTGAACTCTAGCAATCGTGTGAAGGCATGTTGGCAACCGTTTTCAGCCACGTCAGCTGGGAGGCTATTCCATAGTCGGGCAGTGGAAGGGAAAAACGAATACATGTGGGCGTCCATAGTCGGGCAGTGGAAGGGAAAAACGAATACATGTGGGCGTCTGTTTTTGATGTTGGGATGGTGACTCTTGCTGTGTGTCCTGTATTTCTTGTGCCGATATCTTTGATGGCGTTTGGAAGTTTAAGGCACGAATTTTTGTAGTAGATCTTGTGGAACAATTTAAGTTTATCTATCTTTCTTCTCTTTTCCAGAGGTTCAAGGCCAATCCGTTGTGATATTTCAGACGCACTTGAGAAAGGATCGAATGTGTTTGTGATGCATCTTGCTGTTTTTCTTTGGATGTTTTCTAAGGTGTTGATGTTTTTCTTTGTATATGGGTCCCAAATTGAGCTGCCATACTCCAAAATTGGTCTCACAATAGTTTTAAAAGCAAGGGTTTGAGTTGTGATTGGGCATCTTTTTAAATTGCGGGTGATGTAAGCGCTTGTTTGATTTGCTTTTGAAGCCAGGTGACATATGTGGTCATTCCATTTGAGGTTTTTTGCCAAGGTATTTTGCTGTCTTTACATGTTCCAGGTTTTGAGCATGAAGTTGGTATTCAAATGTAATAGGTGCTTTCTTATTTGTGATGGTTAGAACATTGCACTTTGATACGTTAAATTCCATTTGATTTATTGTTTCCCATTCTTGTAATTTAGCTAGATCGTCATTTAGTGTTTTGCAGTCGTCTGTTGTTCTTATCTAATTATATAATGCTGTGTCGTCAGCAAAGAGGTGCACTTTTGACCTTATACCTCGTGGAAGATCATTTATGTACACTAAAAATAGGACGGGTCCAAGGACTGAGCCCTGAGGTACGCCCGATGTCACCATCCCGATAGTGGAAGTCTCGCCGTCGACAAGAACTTGTTGGGTGCGATTGTCCAGAAAAGTTGCAATCCATTGTAAGGTTTTGTTCCTGATACCAACGTCATACAATTTCTGGATTAACCAATGGTGAGGAACCTTGTCGAAGGCCTTGGCAAAGTCCAGTAGTACTAGATCAATTTGACCACCTTTAACAATAGCAGCTGACAGATCATGTGTTAATGATAGAAGTTGAGTTTGACTTGAGTGGTGCTTCCTAAATCTGTGCTGTTCATCACAAAAAATACTGTTAGTTTCGAGATATTCAGTTATTGAGGATCTCACTATATGCTCCAACAGTTTGCAGCAAATGCAAGTTAATGAAATTGGACGGTAGTTTTGAGCCCTGCTTCTATCACCTTTCTTGTAGATGGGTTGGACAAGAGCGTGCTTCCAAACAATTGGTATGTCTCCCGTTTCAAGAGAGAGTTTGAACAAATGTGTGAGGGCAGGTGCAAATTCGTTACTCAATATCTTTAAGAGACGGGATGGTATTTTGTCTGGGCCACATGCTTTCTTTGGATCTAGAGTGGCGAGGAGTTTGGAAACGCCCTCTACTGTCACTTTGATTTCGGCCATAGTGTTGGAATCGTTTTCTTCGCCTTGTAGTTGTTGAGTGGTAATTTTGGTATGAGCTTTTGAAGCAAAAACAGAGCAGAATTGGTTATTAAGTATGTTTGCTTTTTCCTTTGCATCAGAGTATAATACACGATCATGCTCAAGGGGCGCTATACCAACCGAATCGCACCTCCTACTTTTTATAAATTTCCAGAGCTTTTTGTTTGAGTCTTCACTGACAAGTTCCTTAACATGATTATGATAGGCTTTTCTACTCTCTTTTTGTGTTTCTTTTTTCAGTCGGGCGTAATTGTACCAGTCTTTCTTACTGTTGGACTTTCTCGCTCTGCTCCATGCCTTTTGTTTCCGTCTAGATAATCGTTTGACAGTGGTGTTTATCCATGGTTGGTGAAATTTCCTTGAGCTTTTCTTCATTGGTACATGTTTGGTCATCATTTTGTTAAGATGGTCGTTGATGGCAGTCCAAACATCCTCAGTGCTTTCTAGATGTTGATTAATTATGTTTTCACTAAAAAGACGTGTTTCTGTCCGCATTTCGGCGATATTTGCCTTTTTCCAAATAGTAATAGGGTGTGATTTTTTTGTGATTTTGTTTGCTTTTATAGTGCTTTCCGTGATGAGGATGTCATGGTCACTAATGCCTGGAATGGTTGTACACTTGACAATTAAATTTGGTCGATTTGTGATAAATAAGTCGAGGATATTTGTACCCCTGTTGGATTTTTGTTTATTTGACTAAGGCCAAAATCTTGCAATTTGTTAATAAATGCTTGGTTTATAAATGAAGGATATTGGTAACTGATTATTTTTTCTTGTTCCCAATTGATATCAGGTAGGTTCAGGTCTCAGCTTAACCAGAGTACATTTTTCGGGTGTAGGTTATCAATACAGCGTGTTATCTCAGTCATTTGTTCCATAGTTGAGTTTGAAGGTGTTCTATACATAGCGCCCACAGTGGGTAGGCCTTGTTCTGTTTTGATATTTACGATCACTGATTCTGATTTTTGTTTGAATGTCAAGCTTTAATACTGAGAGGTTCGTTGTTGTTGCAACCAGCACCCCACCATACCTATCTTCTCGGTCTTTCCTGAACACGTTGAAATATGTCTCTGGTGGAAATATTTCACTGTCCTTTATTTCGGAATGTAGCCATGTTTCAGTACCTATGATTATGTCTGGTTTTATGTCTGATATCAATTTCCAAAATTCAGGTAGTTTTGGAATTATACTTTGAAAGTTTATGGTCATAGTTCTAAACATGTTTCTCGGTTCACCATTACGATCACTGTTAGTTTGCCTGTTTGCTATATTAAGCGTGTTATGATTTGAGTTGATTTGGTTATTGATTATTTTTATTTCATTTGGCCTCATATTGACCCTTCTTCCCCCTTTGTTGTTTTGTCTTATTTTCACAAGCCACGTTCTAATTATGATTACTAAAGTCCTGCATCCCATCAAAATGATCAGCTGTTGTCATTATGTTTTGTTGATATGTTGATGTGTCGTTTACTATTGGCATGTTGTTGTGAGTGTCGTTGACTGGTATGTTGATCAGAGACCTTGGGCACCATTGTGTTATGTACTTTGAGTGCTCTATTAGTATGAAAGGGCGGTGGTCTGTGACCTATTTGAATATTTATTTTTTGTAGCCGCTGGCTATTACTGCTATTATTGTTACCGTGATACCAAGACGATTCTGTGTCATTCCAATAAATGTTGTCGTAATAAGGATAAAAATAGATATGGCACATCGTGACTAAAAATCTTAACGTAAGTGTAAACAATAAATGGCTAGTACAATACTTCAAACAATGGGATCTACACCACTAAAATGTTAATTTATCTAAAAATCCTCTTATGAATTTCCGAGAAATATATATCACAATGTAGAATAAAACTTTATTAAAACGACTGTATAAAAATAGTCCAGACTTTTGCTTTAGAAATCAATAAAATTCACACAATTAGGTAGAGAAATAGCAACACGGCTGCCAGTTAGGCGAACTACACACTTATTTGTCTTCTTTATAACTGTACTCCACTGGAATTGCATAAAATCTATTAAAATGCTTTGTTCTTGCCTCTCATTCAAACATATAAGCAATACACTATGAAAGAGACCTAAACCTTATTATAAGGGTTTGTTTTGCCTTCTCTTGTTTGTTTAGCAAGACATCTGAATTATCAAATAATCAGAAATTCTCTTGGAGGGAGATGGTGGGGATACTGGCGGGGTCTTTTATCCGATCTGATATCTTCTCTAAGTAGCTTTCCATTATTCTTTATTTATGAGGAAAGAACAGTGTTTTGAGCAAAATGTTGGCAGTATGGCAGTGATAAATGCCCAGTGTGGGATTTCACTGTTGATTGCCTTAAAATCAATTTCTGTTCCCTGTATGAATTCTTATATGTTTGTCTGTAAATGCATGTCTTGACTCAAACCTGTGATCCCTGGCAGAGATTTGGCCATCGATGATGCTGGGCTGGCTATCTTCTCCAGTTGTGTCTAAGGGTTTCTTAGCTTCCCACAATCTGCTTGGTCCGATTTATTGGAGTCTCGTCTTCCTCCTCCTTATGTATCCTATGTGAGAAAGCCTATCTGACTGGGAGGGGTTCCCGACCTCCCATAGTGGATAGGGAGGTACAAGCTGTGTCTTATACCCCCCTGTATTTATTTTCCAATTGCGTTCTGTCTTTGTCTTGGAATGAAATTACTTAGTTTTGTCCTAACCCTGGCTGGAGTCCTTGGCTGGGAGGGAAACAGTCGAATGCATTGTTAGTTTTGGGAGGTGATATTTTTTTTCCTTGTAAATCATCTACCTGTTATGTACCATTATTTTTTTTATTTTTAACATATGATTTGTAAACATTTGAGTGTATTCCTCTTAGTGGGATCTTGTGCTGGTTTATGGATGAAACTTATAGGTGATCTCAAACTAAGTACACAGATGTAATAGTGTGCTCTTGGAATCTACATCTGTTTCCTATTTGAACCATTGCCTTTTGTCTTACTTTTTCCTCAAGTCCTTTTAGTCGTACATCTAGAATGTTTTTACTATCCAATTTTCTTTCTTTTTACTGGCGCTGATATGACCTAAATGTGTTGCAAGCCCCGAAAAACTCTTAATAACAAACAAAGCTTATCTGATGTTGTAAAAAGGTTTTCTAATGAGTGCATATCCCTAACCTTTTCACTCTCTTATCGTTGCCATTTTTTACTGGTGCTAAAAATATCTTTAGAATTTCTGGACAGCCATAAAAACACTAAAAACAAATTTAAACCAATAGATTATTTTGCAATGATACAATGAATAATATTTTTTTAAGGGACGCTACACTTGTTTGATTTGAAGAATTATTTTTGGCACAGTTGTGTTCCTTCTGATTTCCAGTTTTGCACAGTGGAATCCGCATAAAATAAAATTCTGCTTAAAGTCAACAGTCAAAACCTCTTATTGGCCCCACATTTTCTGTCCTTTATCAATTACGTTCTATTGATAATGGATAAAGTAAAACTTGCTTCAACTCAACCAATCCTTCTAGTCCCAGTAATGGCTTTTAGGACTCCTTATTAGTTTTATATTTAATCTATCATTTTTAACAAATGTTTTTTTTTTCAGTGGTGGGAGAGGAGTTGGTGAGGTAAAGTGTGTGATTTGACAAATTTTGTTTTCTCTTTACCCAATGACCTTGGTTAGAAAAGATATACGTGTATATCATTTATCTTAAAAGGGCGCCATTACAAATCTCATCTTACTGCCCCTTGCAACTCAATTGACTTACTTAGATGCCTTTCGCGTCTTGACCGAAAGATCGGGTTGCCTTGGCTGTTTCCAGTATTTCCTGTGTGAGGTGTCTCCAATATTGCCGGTCCTCTGCTAGGGTTCTCAGATTTTCGAGGTCCCCTGCCGTTATGAGACTAATGCTTTGTCCAAGTGTTGTGAGGTTTTTGTTTAGGATCACAGTGTTGTGATCGGTCTTCCTCTGAAAAGGTTCCCGTGTTTTTGGAAGTATCCCGACATGGCTTGGTTAGCTGGTATGTTTTTGTCCCTGCGTAGTATGTGACCGAAAAGTTGCCATCGTTGTTGTAAAATGTCAAGGGAGATTGGTCTTTCTTTTGTGATCTTATTGAGTGATTCATTTGAGATCTTTTTTGGGTATTTGATGTCCAGTACCCTTCTTAGCTGTGTGCGATGGAAGGCATCCAGATGTTCTTCTTCGGATATTGTCAACGCCCAAGTGCCGCAGTTATACAGAAGTACCGGTTTTACAAGAGCACGGTACAGTTTCAGTTTGGTTTTTCTCTTTATTTTGTCACCTCTAATCCATACATTGGTGAGTTTACTGAGTGCGGCGTTTGATAGCTGTTTTCTTCTTTGTACATCCTCGTTGTCTCCAAGTAGTGAGCCGACTTTCTTTGTTCTTTTCCATTCCTCTTTGTTCCTCGATATTGTTGTAAATTCGGTTTTATTGGCATTGACTTGGAGGTTATATTTCATGAGGGTATTTTGTATGATGTCTATATTTGCTGGTGTTGATCCAATGAAATCGACATCATCTGCATAGGCGATTTCTCTAGGGATTGCATTCTCAATATGAGTCGTTGGTTTTGGAATGACTTTTCGAACTTCTTTCAGAGCGTGTTCTAAGTATATTGTGAACAGAATCGGGCTCAGACTATCTCCTTGGGGGGTCCCGATGTTACTTTCGAACTGCGTCTGTTTTGTGGCCCCGTATATCCTTGGTTGTATCTTTGTGTTGGTTGCTGAGGAGAAATCGGATTCTTGCAACTCAATCTTTATTAATGTCTTCAAGATCAGAATCTCACTCATAACTTTTAGAGTATTGAGATTACGGTAAAAATAGTAATTTAAAAAAATGTAATTTAGAGAAAGATTCTCGCAGGCAAATTCACTCCTACCAATTGTTTTTACTTCTGACCTGTAGGTCTCTGGTTTTAATCTTGCTGCAGGCATCACTAAGTTAAGTTCTTGGAAAAGACTCTTTACTCGCATTCTATCACTGTCTCACTGTACTCAGAGGTAAAATTAGTATCTGGTCGGTAATCGCGTAGCCTCTGTCGAAAAAAAAATTGTAATAATAATAGAGCATTACAAGGCCCCAATCCCAGTGTGTTAAACTTTCCTGTTGGGTTGGAAAACCATGTGCGTATTTAGTGGATATTGCGCTATATAAAATCTCATTTAAACAACTCAACAAAACTCTAGCACGTCCAAATTTCTGGCATATAGTTTTAGCGCATAAATAATAAACGATCTTAAATGATACGATACGATAGTATATAGCTTTATCCAGTGTGCAAGGTGGTGTTGCATGGAACAAACACCGTTGTTCTAATAGAAGAAATGCATAGTAACACAAAGTATACCATCATAATTGTTTTCCACCATTCTTTTGAGTATTAAGGATTTAATGTCTCACTTGAGATTGCTCATTTTTTAAAGATAACATATTACAGTAAGACTAGTGTTGATGGAAAAGTGATTCGAATTCAATTTAACAACAACAAAACATAATAATAGTATAGCGAATTATGACGTAAAAAGATAAAACTGTAAGCGAGATTTGAAAGTTATCAACGAATCCGAGCATCTCAGATGTGATGGGAGAGAATAAAAAAAATTGCTAGATATATCTTCGGTCTCCCTTATCTGTTGGATTTTATTTCAGGTTCTTTCTTTTCTTTGTCTTAGAATGAGATTACTTTACTTTTTTTCCTGCCCTGGCCGGAGTCCTTGGCTGAGAGGGAAATAGTCAAAATTATTTTTTTTCTTCGTAAATTACCTCTTTACGTATTTTATAATTTTATGTTTGAATATACTATTGTGTAATAGGCATTTGAATGTATTCCTCTTATTGGCAGCGGCGTGGCATGCTTACAGTATAAAGTGGTGCCAGACGAAAATGACTTACACATGCTACATGTGTAAATATAAAAGAAAGAAAAAAAAACTTACATACTTGTAAAGTAAATTTGCATGGTGATGTTTCTATTCCTGCAAATCTTTTCAATAGTCTGTTTATATAAATCACGAACGAATATATTGATTGGAGTTTGGACACTGAGGAAATGGCTAAAGGGACACATGCAGACATTGAATGTCAATCGAACAAAGGGTAATTTCAAAACTTATAAAGCGTAAGAATGTAAACAGCCCATGGCCTATTAAAAGAGTATTGTAGTTACGTCATGAAACAGCCCCATTCCACTTCGGAAATCAAACATGACACCATACAAGATCTCTCTCTCTCTCTCTCTCTCTCTCTCTCTCTCTCTCTCTCTCTCTCTCTCTCTCTCTATCTATCTATCTATCTATCTATCTACCTATCTGTGTGTGTGTGTGTGTGTATGTGAGATGAACGCGCACGCACACACACACACAAAGTCAAACACGCATATTCACGCGAAGATCATGCATTTAGCTTATTAGCATCACTATCAAGAAATGTTTGACTTAACTCGTTCACATTCCTTCATATCAATTTTTGCAGCAATAATAATAATAATAATGATGATGATGATGATGATGATGATGATGATGATGATAATGATAATAATAATAATAATAATAATAATAATAATAATAATAATAATAATAATAATAATAATAATAATAAATTAATATATACAATAATCACGACACAGAGAGAGAAACAAATGAACTTGGTAATAATCGTGATTTCGATAATAATAAAGATGGTCGAAGTTACCATACTATGACTAGGACGTAAATGACCAACATTAGCTATTTTTCCCCAGTCCAACAGATTTGGAGCAAAAATTCCTCGGCACCTGAGGCGGGTTTTTTCTCGTATGTGAAGATGGTAAAAATTCGAGCCAGGTATTCAATGTGGCAACATTATAGTACATTATAGTAATAGCCTTAAGGAGCCAGCAAAGATCCGCTCCTTGGAATCGTTTGAGTGGGGAATCCAGTCACTCGCTCAGCCATAGTACACAGCCGCTGACGACAGTCATCAACGGACTGTGTGAATCGGGAGAAAAGCGTGGGTAGAAGTCGTTGTGACAGAAAGGGAGTCTGTTTCGCACTGTTGATAAAAGGCGATATATACCATTTCTCAGTTTTATATATTTAAAAAAATGCTGTTATCCATTTTTAAAACATGGATGTGGTGCCAGGCACCATTTGAACCAATAGAGCCACGCCCCTGCTTATTGGGATCCTGTGCTTATGTCTAGATGGTACTTTTTTTTTTACTTTTAGGTGATCTCGAATTCAGTACACGAATAGTTTGCTCTTGGAATCTAATTCTGTTCTCTTCTTGATTCGGTCCCATTGACTTACTTTTTCTCAGGTGCTCGTAATTGTTAATCAAACATTTTATGACTATCCAATTTTTTTCCTTTTTACTGTAACTGAAATGACCTAAAGTGTCGCAAGAGCCATAAAACATTTAAAACAAACAAATGTGTATTTTAAAAAAGCCTTGACTGTAATGCCCATGACTTCCCTCCGGACCGAGGAGGTCACCTATTGCCCCCCCCCCCCCCCCCCCCCCCACGTCACGGTCTTCTTTGTATGTTTTTTTTTTTTTAAACTTGTCTTAGAATGGGAACCATTTTATTTCACATTGGTCCTGCTCTTATATTTTGCTCAGATGGAGAAAGTCAGATTAGATGTTTCCGTTTTTAAAGATGATTTGTTAAAGTTAATTAGGTCTCCATTTATATGTTCAGTAATTGTTAGTTTCTTAATTTACATGTACATTGGAATCCGTATAAAGTCAACACTCTTGAAGTCAACTTCTGCTTGCTGGATAAAGTCAACCTTGCTTAAAGTTAACCAATCTTTCTGGTCCAACCGTGTTGAGTTTATCAGGATTCCACTGTATTTTGTAGACTGTATCTCTATTATGTTATCTCCTTTGGTTGAGGTCTTTTGGCAGCGACTGTGGTAGTCTCTATTGAAGGCTAGAAATTCGATATCTGATTTTGATCTATCTATCTATATATCTATCATTTATATATCTATCTATTTTATCTATCTATATGTCTGTCTATCTATCTATCTATCTATCTATCTATCTATCTATCTATCTATCTATCTATCTATCTATCTATCTATCTATCTATCTATGCAGCTCCGCGCTGTCCAAACAACGCCATCATCAACAATGCAGACCGTTTGCAAATAGACGCTAACAGTAACAGTGACGTTGATAAACCTTACGCGCATTACATAATTCTAGGTGACAAAAGTTCGGGCATATTTGGAGAGCGGTCAAGCCAAAAACTTCCTAACTCTACTTTAAGTAATATTAAAAAACACAATATTATTTCATAGGTTATGACTTCGAAAAAAATTAATGATATCGAAACTTTGTTTTCGCAACTCTTTATAGAGCTTAGTCAAAGAACTTGGAATGAGAACGTCCACCATTTTATCGTTATTATTGAGTTTAAAATTAATCCGTTTCTAATCCGAAAAACTGCACTTAAGGAGGTTAGGGGATATCGTATTCTCTTTATTTATCAATCAGTCATGATTGAAAGCATAGCCGTAGCCGCTAGTCTGCTTTTCCTAATTCGTTTGATAACGGAGAAAGATGAGGAAAACCCCTGGCCATAACAGCGCTGCTACACAAAAGGTTAATAATAACCAGATCATACATAAGGTTATCATGAAGCGTTTATCTTATGCTCAGCATCAATAGACTGAAGGGCAGCTTAACATGTCAAGCTATTCTTCACGGATGTAAATATTATGCAGAGGGTAAGTGGTTAAAACTTGTATAATATTAAAATATGGCTTTGTCGTCCTGTTATATGACCGAGACTCGCTTTCTTTCCCATAGTTCCTGAGTTTGAGTCCTGTTGTGGCAGCTCAGTATCGAGTCTTGGGGAAAAGGCTCTTTACTCGCATTCACAATAAAATGAGTGTGTAAAATGAGATTGGTTAATGGTGTTGTCTATGTCGATAAAAAACAAGTTATAATCGTGTCCTGTCTAGCCCTATAATGTGTGTTCAGTGTTGCATGGAACCCTTTGTAACGCGCTTTGAGCACATCTAGTGGATATTTCTTTATATAAAAACTCGCGTTTAAAAAATCGGCTGGACTCATGACATGGTAAGACTATTGGTGCCTGTAATAAGAGATCTCTATTTTGGCGATCGGGGTTCTTGGTCTAAGGTCAGGTTCCAGTCAATGTACAGCATGTACAAGTCAGTGGGGTTCAGCCTTAAAAATAAACAGTGAACCCTGTCATTAACTATGCTATTGTTAGGGCAGATTCAATTTCTCGTACATAATGTGGTCACGTCCCATCAAAGGCAGACTCTGGTCATCCTTTAGGATAATCCATTAGAAGGCGACTTCGAAACTTTGACTCGAAAATAATGTGGACTTGCTTTTACCATAAATGTTCAACTTAATCTTTATTGAAATAGAATTATAGCTATCAGATGCTGCTGCTGCCCGCACCCTCACTATCAGCAGACAGCAGTATTGTCTTAAACTTTATCTGTACGAATAATTAAGAAGAAAAAAAAGTAACGAACAAGAGAGAGAGAGAGAGATGTGTACCTCGATGTAACATAAACCCTCACTTTGAGGCTAACAGATTCAAACGCAGAATAAGAATACCTCCCGTTAATTGGCTTTAAAATATGTAAAGTAAAAGTAATTGATCGTTTGTCTTATTCTAGTGGCTTTCTGTCTTTGTCCTACTTGAAATGAAAAAAAAACAACGTTTTTGTGCAGACCATGTGTGAAGTCTATGTCCGTGAGGGAGCTAGTCGGATGTACTGGATGGGTTCTTTTGACATTCATTCATTGGTGGACGGCGAGATCATTCTTGCTGTCTCTTCTATCTCCCTGTACCTGTTTTCCTTTTCCAGGTTCTTTTCTGTCCTTGTCTTGAAATGAGTTACGGTTTTGTCCTGGCTCTAGTCGGAGTCTTTGGATGAGAGGGAAACAAATGTATAGTATTTTGAGAATATGATGTTTTTCCCTTGTAAATCATCTCTCTGTTGTGCACGGTCATGGATTTTGTATTGAAAATAATTTTATAAATACATAGAGTGTATTTCTCTTAGTTCTTCCTTTGACTTTGTCGTCTGGACTTAGATGATTTCAAACTGAGAAGCATATCAGTAGTATGCTCTTTGAATCTACTTCTGTTTCCTATTTGAACCATTCCACTTTATCTTACTTTTTCTCAGATTGCAAGTCTAGATTTATTATTATTTTTATTTTGTTGTGTGACTATTCCATCCTTTCCCCTTTTACTGGTGCTGAATTAACCTAAATGTGTCATAAGCGCCGTAAAACCCTTAATAACAAGCCACGAAATTGAGATATGAGCGTGAGTTTTTCTTCTTCACATCACCACCACCATCATCATCAACTTCATCATCATCATCATCATCATCATCATCATCATCATCATCATCATCATCATCATCATTTGTATCATTGTCGTTCTTGATATCGTAATATATAAAATTATTTTTACTGCCGCGGTTTCAATTTACATAGCCGTTACGAAAGAAGCCACATGGGGACCTTCTGATTCTCGGATTACGTAATGTCTTGATTTTCTCATACTCTCCGTACTCTGAATAAATCATAACCTTATTATTGAGTCCATGATTGTGATGTTTCTATACACATCATATAATAATAATAATAATAATAATAATAATAATAATAATAATAATAATAATAATAATAATAATAATAATAATAATAATAATAATAATAATAATAATAATAATAAATCTTTAAAAAAGTAAAAAGAAATAATTTAAAAAATTAAAAACAAAACAACAACACCAACAATATATATATATAACCGCTGTCTATCTACTCGTCGATGACTCACAAGACTACACAATATATCCATCTTAGTACCAGGAATATAGAACCCATTGTTTATCGATCCAACATTTACTTGCCTCTACCAATCCATCAATTTATTTAAATACATTCGATGATATGACATTTATTTAAAAGAATGTATTGAACGATTGATATATTAAACGATCAATAAAGCAGCAATTAAATGTTTTTATAGATTATAAATTGTAAGAAAAGAATCATATCTTCATACGCATTGTAGGAGAAAGGATTAAAACTTAATGATTGTGTTGTCTAAAAGTAAAATCATAAATGCTCTCACTCTCACGGTGCTTATATTATGGTTTTATATATGAATCCATCTACAAATTTATTTATTTCTGCATTTATGTAGGTATGTATGTGTGTATATATCTATCTATCTATCTATCTATCTATCTATCTATCTATCTATCTATCTATCTATCTATCTATCTAAAGGAGCAAACGAGTAACATTCCGATTTTCGTAGAACTTGGAAGATTCGAACTTGGAATAACAACGACATTAACCTGATCACTGGTCCTCTATACGGTCGTGCTCCTTGGAATTTAACCAACGTTCTTCAAAGCACTGAGGGTTTTAATGCTCTCTTTGAAAAAAAAGGATATCTCCATCAACATTCTTTTGCGATAAAATCGCCCTTTTAATTTTAAGCCCCCCCCCCCCCCCCCCATACACACACAACCGCTTAACCCCTCAACTGTATTTCATTTTTTACTTTCAAGCAATACGTAAAAGTGCGTCGGATTTTTGTGTGTGTATGTGTGTGTGTGTGTTTTGTTTTTTGTTATTGTTGTTGTTGTTGTTGTTTGGTTGGTTCTTTGTTTTTGTTTATGTTATTGTTGTTTTATTCTTATTTTTTCTGTATTGGCTTATCCGTGATTATATGCATAGCATTTTGGAAAATATTATCATTTCTGTTTTTGAACCCAAGGAGTTTTACTTTCCGTCAGTAGTGGTCTCTAAGTCAGAGCCACGATTTAAAGAACCAGACTTAACTTCTCGTGTAGCAGGATCAATTAGTTGCTATCTTTTGGATAGGGCGCAGTCTATCGCAAATTATTTTCCGCCAGACCTAATACTTACAGCTACCCGTTCACTTATATAGGTAGAAGACCTCAACCGGCCCCTTCACACATGAGTTTTGTACTTTACCATTATGATTAATTGGGATCCGCTTTTACTTTCCTCACTAAACCAACATTTTATGAATACACTAGTAAGTGGCTCAATTCTTGCAGAGGTAAGTGTGTAATTTAATTTAGGGTATTGTATATTTGGTGACAAAATCCGTATCGCGTTAACTCGTAATGTTTATGCCAGAATTTAACTGTCGTCAGTTGACATGGTGATATTATCATTATGATCCAACCTGCCTATATGGAAATATAAAGCAAAATAGGTATTGTTTTGTATGTAATTGTATTGAAGGGAAGAATTAACCATAAGGACCTGGCATATTAAATTAGATTGTGATTCCTTATTGATGTATCCCATTCACAGTTACGGAACAATTTTTGTAGTCAGCATATTTATCAAATTTATTTAGGACATCTGATGGTCATTATACATTAGATACATCACAATAATAGTCTAGAGGAAACTTTCATAACCCTTTCATAACGTCCGCCAAAAATGTTTTAACGGAATCGGAATGAGATATATATGCGGAGTGTTATCATGATTAGTGCCGGTCTGTAGACATTGAGCATTTTTAATAAAATGTGATATTGTATGAGGTAATCATAGGATCCATAATTCGTTACAATGGTTTTCCATACGTGACTCGCGGTTTGGCCTTGACACAGCACAGACTGAATGTGTCAGTTCACGGCAGCAAACGTACACGCCGATTGCTACGTCTGTTTTGTTTTATCATAAGACTGATGTCTATAAACGATATTAGGTGCCCTTTTATGCCCCCATCACAGTTATAAAAGGTAAATGCCGTTTTAAAAATATGTTTTCAGTTATCTAGTGACCCACTTTCATTCTTTCAATCATTCATTCATGAATTCATGTTTTCTTTCTTTTCGGTAGGTAGTAAAAGTATGGTGCTCCGTTTGAGCACAATATTTGTTACTGGGTACATGTATGTGTATAGTGCACTGTCCACTAAAGCGCTTTACAAGGGATCCCTCTCTAGCCACAGAAACACTTAACAATTTGAACTGATGTAATAGTAATAAATATATATATATATATATATATATATATATGCTCCTGGCAACCTTTCTTCCATTGATTCCAACTCTGAAAAAAAGAGAAAAGAAATATTTGTCCTATTACTATTAACTCATCACTATTATACTCCTTTTAAAAAAATAATATTTTGAGCCATGTGGCCCCTGGTGCCTGAATTTATCCCGGTTTCTGTAACGTTAATCGCCCTCATAGCGATTGTCTGTTTAACACTCAAACACTCTACCATTCAGCGATGGGCCCTTAGCCTTCACACCAGCAGTCGTCTTCTGAAATGTTTGTCTGAATTGACTGAGAGTTCCAAAAAGGACTTTCTGGAAATGCATAAAGAGGAAACAAATGCGCGTATCGCTAGTGATGCGCTGGACAGGGAAAATTCGGACAAAATTAGATAGATGCATCAACCCCATGAGTGCAACTGCGCATCCTGATTGCCTTGTGAACATCGCTGATGGAAAAGTAAGCCCTCAATCTGTCAATGTAGAATCAGCATCGGTACCACGGACATGAAAGAATTTGAGAAAACATGGCCCAATGGATTCTATAAAGCACTTTTTACCAAGGTGACAACAATGGCAGCCGGGAAAAAATCTATTCAAAGTGACCGTGGTCCAATATACGACACAAGTTTGATTTATTCTCGCGCTATGGAATTAATGGCTTGTCGAGATTTTGACATGGAGTCTCTCTTTAAATATGAACTGGCACCATTGCCGACATCTTTATTCAGTGACAATGGAGACATGCGTACTGCTACTACAAAAGCTGCTCTGAAAATAAATCTGCAAGAAACTGTCTCTGCTCGTGGGGGACAACATCCTGAGATCGTGATCTTAGATGGATGCGCACTTCTTTATTGTGTAAACTGGCCATCCAAAGGAACCATCCAAGACTATGTCAATAGTTTTTGGACACTCTTATTGCCGAAAATGGACAGAAGTGACGTGCACCTTGTCTTTGACAGATACCATGATTTCAGCATCAAAAGTGCTACTCGACAAAGTCGCAGCATAAAAGTTCGAACGGTACACCACCTTACATTACACACTCCGCTGCCTGCTCAAGCCTCAATTCTTGCCTGCACTGAGAACAAAAAGCAATTGATTAGCATACTCTGTACGGAATTAATGTCCAGGGCTGTAGCTCAACCACGTGAAAGGCGTCTCGTTATCACAGGACACGAAAATGCTCCTCTCCAAATTAAAAAATGGAAAAGTCTCCACAAGGACAGACTTGGAGACGACACACGAGGAAGCGGATGTCATTATGGTGCAACAAGCAATGCATGCTGCTTCATTGACCAAGGTTGTTAAGGTGGTTAGTGACGATACGGATGTCTTTGTACTGTTAGTTCATTTCTACCACAAGCTTGACTTGGACTCCAGCCACTGCTCGATGATGATGAAAGCTACAAGTGGGGACCGTGGACTTGTTGACATTGGGAAAACGGTCTCGAGAAATCAAGAAATTGCGCCTTATCTTCTTGCAGCACATGCGCTATCTGGCTGTGATACTGTGGCTAAACCGTATGGTATAGGGAAAAACACAGTCATCAAAATTCTTCATAAGGGACACAGACTGGACAACCTTGGTCTTCGAAAAACGCCCCCAGATTTACAACCAACAGATTTTGGATGGATGAAGTTAGCAGCAACCAAATCACTTGTTCCAACCACAGTGCCAAGCAACACACAGAGTGTAACGCCCGAGTTGTTAGAGACTATTCAATGCGGATGTTCTTCTGAACAACCTTGTGGATAATCAATCAACATGTGGCTGTGTTGCCGCGCAGCTTCCATGCACAATATTTTGTAAATGCCATGATCGTGAGTGCTGTCAAAATCGCCTTTATCAAGCTGCTTCCGTGTTTTTGTGTGATCTGACACCTTTTCCACAAAAAATGTCAATTTTGATTATCCCAATTATACTTTCACCGCTGTAGGAAATTTAAATACCAACAAATAGCATAAATAACATAAATTCTGTATTGGTCTTGTCAAGGCCTTCCATTTGATACCAAACACGGCTATATTTGGGTCATTTTACGAGACCATCTTGGCAGTGACCTTGACCTTTTGGATAGTTAAATTGCTAATAACTTGTCAACTATTCGGCCAATTTTAAAAATAGAAGTATTTTTTTAATTAATTTGACTAAATCTTTCATTCTGTATAATATAAAATGATTTTTGAGGATTTTTAAAAATGACCTTTTCGTGACCTTTGTGACGTAATTTCTCAAAATGCTCAA
The DNA here is from genome assembly GCF_034508935.2 of Berghia stephanieae. Lineage (NCBI taxonomy): Eukaryota > Metazoa > Mollusca > Gastropoda > Nudibranchia > Aeolidiidae > Berghia > Berghia stephanieae. Next base: position 87,521,956 of record NC_088360.1, on the reverse strand, counting down.
TGTCCTCAGGGCAGCACTATTCAGACATTTAATCTTGAGATGTTCAACTTTGATAATATGCAAAAAAAAATTTGGCGGACGCTTTTTTTGGGTTATGGTTAAAATCTTGATTTGGCAACCAGACTATAAATATGAATATCGTGTTTAAAATTATGCCGATTTAAGTGAGAATTTTCATAAGGGTATAAAGGATTTATGTGTGGTTTGGTGAAGAAAAGAGGGGTGAGAGAGAGAGAGAGAGAGAGAGAGAGAGAGAGAGAGAGAGAGAGAGAGAGAGAGAGAGAGAGAGAGAGGGCCGAGAACTCTTTCTTAGAAATGCTGTTTCGTTCGATAGACTTAATTTTGCGGGGTGGCTTATATCGATTGCATGGAATTGCTTGTCTGGGGCAGACGTGGAGTTGACACAATCCACGTTACGTATAATTTCAACAACGGCTTCGGATACCCAAGTGTTTGTGAGGTGAAAAGATAAAATGTACGCCGTTGTTCAGAACCCAGTTGATGAGACAAAAAATTCAACGTAACGAAGTGTACCGTTGGATAGTTTAAATATCCGATCTCTGGGTAAGTTTGCCAGATGATTAACGAGTTACATGGGTAGTATGCGTTTTACGTCACACTCCTGTTAGTTTTCATTATCTTTATTTTTTTTATAGCCAGATAAATTAACAGTTCTCACTACATGGACTGTATAACCCCCCCCCCCCCCACCACCCCCACCCACACATTAGCAAGTGTGATTGCTTTGCAAGTCGATCAGCATTTTTGGGTGAATTCAATACAATATTGAACTTTTGTGCTGTCAGCTGGTCGGGTTATATTACATGATCATTCAAATTGTTATGACAATACCTATATGACAATAGATAGAGCTAACCATATGATGACGCCGTCAAAACAATTCTCATATAATATCGAAATAAATCAGTATATAATCGCACAACTGAAAATCGATAATCGTGATATTGTTACTTCTTGAACTTATAGCCTGACTTTCTCCCCAAAAAATTACGTAATAATAATATACAAAGCATAATTTATTTACATAATGCCCAATCTTAAACTTCCTTGCAGTTTCCACCCCGCTCGTTGAATGATAAAAGTGTTAGATCATCCTAATCTGCTAATTGAGTAAAAGAAAATCAATGACCACGCATGCATAGTCAACAGCTCGCCTTACCTTGGTTCTTAATACATAATTATAAGTGTTTGATGATTAATTGTTAGAATGAAACGTACAGTGATTAAGCTTCGACAAAATGCCCTTCAGTGTTAAGAAAAGCGGGCGTATGCGCACTTAACTGCGAATTAATATGAAAATATTTAGCACTTAGAGTATGAATTTGATAGGAAAATCCGTTTCATGAAAAGCGGGCACTTGGGTTGAGTAGACATTCAACCGACGGGCACTCTCGTGGAAACCACTGCATTTATTTTCATTCGAAAAGAGATCCCCGAATTCATACACTACACAAAAATCGAGAATGTCCCCAAATGTCTCCATAACCAGTTGCATTCTGATTACCTTGGATCGGAATTGGAGCTTGTTTTGAGGACATTGTCCCATTCCTCGACCAACATCATATAAAGACCACCAATAACCTGCGTTTCTGAACTATTTCCTGCGTCTTTCCGAAAACGGACCAAAGGCGTATCGCAAGGGATCGGCGTCAGTGGACACGGGTTGCTTCGCGTTTAGTAGTTAGGTATAGAACAGTAGAGTTGCTGCCCCAAACGTAAACAAAGGTCGAGAAGCACATGGCAAACCACATGTTCCTGTCTTGACAGCTCACGTTCCAATGTAAATAATAGAAAGAAAATAACCTTTAAAATTTGGCTGTTAGGTGGCAAAAGAAACACATATTCATAAATACTCGATCATGCATCAAATAATGTCTAGATATGGATATTTTATGGAACAAAAGGTAAAATTTATCAAAAGTTACAGTCTATCTATTTTTAGACCAGAGCAAATTATTGCGCTGGTGTGAACAAAACGAGAATTATTCGGAGCCTGATTTTCAGAATAATTTAGTCTTATATTATTATTTCTGCAACTGTTAGATTTTATGTAAACATATTTTCAATACTGAAAGTGTATTGCCTACAACTCAAACTACAAAATTGGGAGACCTATATTGTGCGTAAATTATTCCGGTCCCTAACGGAAATCACTAGCAACTTGTTATTGTTTACGTTTGGGGCAGCAACTTTACTGTTCTATAGGAAAATGATGGTGTCCTATTTTTTTTTCTCCAAAGACTGGCGACTTTTATTTGGTTCGATTCTGTTTAGGTGGACACGAGGCGTAATACTACGATATCTAACTCACCCCTAGAGCTGCACGGTGAGCGTACAGTCTGGTGACTTGATTGGTAAAGCGAGATCCTCGAAATTTGTTGTGAGTATTTTACCTAATTGAAATGTTTGTTGTTTTCCGAGGAGATTCCAAAACTGACACGACACTTTGCCAATTGAGCACATGTGATCTTGTGACCTTGCTCGTAAAATTGATATTATGTCGAAGTGACGTGGATAAAATAATGTAGATTATTAGATTAAAAATTTTAATTTAAGTTAAAATGGTCAGAAATGTGAATCTTTTTTCTTCTTCCTTTTTTGTGCTTAATGAAATTATCTTTATTATACCCAATACACAACTATAGCAAGTTTCATGTTTTTCACTATGACTATGAATTCAATTTTCAGCGCCATCATCACTCCGATATAATACCGTTTTAAGACGATGAGTCACAGAAAGACACAAGGGGGGGGGGGGGGGGGGGGCAGCGTGACTCAGCGGTGTGGTCTTTGCTTCGTGCCCGAAAGGTACCGAGTTCGAATACCCGTGCGTTGTGTGGTCCTGAGCAAGTCACCTCGTCCTAGCTGACACGTATTTCTGGCATGGGCCATTTCTTTGGCTTCCTCCTACGACAGTCCTCCTTTCCTTTATCCTGCTCTATGGTCTGTCTCCTAGTTAACTTCGACCTACCCCTCTTTCGAATTCCGGATGGCTTCCGCCTCATGACATCTTTTGGGAACCTACTGTCCTTCATACGTGCAACGTGGCCAAACCATCTCGGTCTCCTTTCCCGTGTTATGTCCGTCATATCGATCGCTTCCGTTCTTTTCATTATTTCTGCGTTTCTGATTTTATCTTTCCAAATTACATTTATCATCTTGCTCAACAGCTCCTGTGAAACGCATTTAATTCATGTGTGTTCTCTTTGTACATCTGATAAGTTTGACTTCCGAATAACAGGACATGGACTAATTATGGCTCTATTGTAAATCTTCATTTTTGTTTTTGTGGTGATGTTATTCAACCGAAAAAGATGTAATATTTTTCCAAAGGCTAAATTTGCTTTTCTTTTCCTATTCTTGTTCTAATCTCTTCAAGCTACCGATGTTGCAGATTTTACAATCTAAGTATGTGAAAGACTCCCTTTTCATGATGTTTCATTTTCAAGTTTGAGCTCTACATTTTCTCCTGGGGTACACATAATTTCGCACTTTTCGGTGTAGAATAACAGCCCTACCGTTCGTGTTTGTTCATGTAAATCATTACCGCACTTCTGCATTTGTGTTCGCCTGATGTAGCCAGCATCGCAATGTCGTCGGCAAAATCAAGGTCATAAATATAGCGGTATCCTATTGGAATTTCATAGTTTCCCCACCCTGATGAGCGGTCAATCAGGACGGAGAATACAAAAGAGGACACTATACAAACCTTGATTCACCCCAGTCTTCATGTTGAAATTCTGAGTTGTTTTCTGGCCTGTCTTGATATTGCAATTTGTATTTTCATATAGTGCCATAATTACCTTCATGAGTTTTTGGGGGATTCCGCTGGCCGCAAGGATTTTCCACATCGCACTTCGCCAACGCTGCGAACGCTTTCTGAAAATCGATGGAAGGATTCGCCAGAGTCCTTGACTGGGAGGGAAACAGTCAAATGCATCGTTATTGTCTTGGGAGATGCTTTTTTTCCTTTTAAATCTTCTCTCTGTTATGTATTATTATATTTGTTATTTTGAATGTATAATGTAAGCATTTGAGTGTATTCCTCTTTGTTGGATTTTGTACTTGTGTCAGGATGAAACTTATAGGTGATCTCAAACTAAGTATTGATAGTATGCTCTTGGAATCTACATGTGATTCCTATTTGTTCCCAATTCCCCTCTGTCTTACTTTTCTTGGGTACTTTAATTTTATTCTAGAATTTGACTCTCATTTTCTTCCTTTTTACTGGCGCTGATATAACCTAAATGTGTTGCAAGCGCCGTAAAACTCTTAAAAACAAAAACATCTCCTCGAATAAATTGAACGGCAAATGGTCGTCATGTATAAAGAGAAAATACTAAGTATTTTGTGAAAGTACAATTTGTTTTGTGTTGTTCCCTTATATAAGAGTCACATTTACTCACTTTATCTTTCTCTCCAAACAAAATTCGTTTCTTTCATTTGACCAGAATATTTTTAAACTTGCAAATTGTCGCGTAAGTTTGTCCAAAATTTTGACAAGTTGAGGGTCATCGTACTTCGCCGATATCAAAGTTACGAACCAGAATAAAAACTTTTGGACAAACGGAAGATATCTATCTATTTTCGTTCGAATCTGAAGTCAAAACAAAATTATTCTTGTCAAAAAAGAAAAAAAATTGTGATTTGTCATTGCACACCAGGGTAGGGGCGGCTTCTCTCATTATTATTTGATTGTAAGACTGCATAACCTAAAAATGTTTTTAATCGACGTGTTTTTATGTGTAAATAGGTGCAGGTTGGTTTTAATCATACAACAGTCGTCCTAATCTCGGGTTCGTCCGAAAAGAGCCTGGATAGTTATCATATTATGGATGATGAGGAGAGGTACTTGCTGTGTCTTCTATCCCCTCTTGTCTGTTTTCCAATTGCTTTCTGTCTTTGTCTTGGAATGAGATTGCTTGGTTTTGTCCTGACCTTGGTCGGAGTCCTTGGCTGAGAGGGAAACAGTCGAATGTATAGTTATAGTTTTGGGAGATGATATTTTTTTCCTTGTAAATCATCTCTCTGTTATGCATTGTATTATGTTTAGTTTACACATTATATGATATGATTGGTAAACATTTGAGTGTATTCCTCTTAGTTGGAACCTGTGCTTGGGTCTGGATGAGACTTTTAGGTGATCTCAAACTAAGTTCTTTGACGGTATGCTCTTGGAATCTACATCTGTTCCCTATTTGAACCAATTCCCCTTTGTCTTACCCTTTCATTTGTGCTTAAATTGTAATTCTAGAACTTTTTACGGTCCCATTTTCTTCCTTTTTACTGGCGCTGATATGACCTTAATGTATTGCAAGCGCCGTAAAACCCTTAAAAACAAAAAACAAACAAGGATAGAGTTGATGACTTTCTGTTCTTGGGGAAAGGCGTCCTTGTGAAAATTACTCCGCTCGACTCAACTCAGGGGGTTGTGCATGAGTAACCGACCTAGCTGTGGTTGTGGACTGGTAGATATTATAGGAACAAGAGTGCGTCCAATTATAGCGCCCTTAGGTACATGCGGCATAGGTACTGTATATAATTGAATGAACGGAGCATTGCCTATCACAAAGCTCTAGTGCCCATGTAAATTGCACTATATAACTGCGGATGTTTGCTATTTTTACATTTACTAAACCAATACGCATGTCGAGCTCAGCAGCCCACTAAAGAAGGGTGATTACCTCGATCTCTCTCTCTCTCTCTCTCTCTCTCTTCGTCGATTTCCATGTTAACCGCATTTTGATTACGCCCAATCAATTCGATTCGTCAACGCGCATGCTGAGTACGGTTCATTGCTAAATTCAGCGCTATTTTAGACGACAGGCAGATTCTGTCGAAAGCTTTTTTTCGCAAAGAAATCAATAAACCCATTTTATGGCTTGAATAAAACCGCTTAATAAATGTATCGGGCGGGTTCTGGAATCTCTCACACAGTCTGATGCAATGTTAATGTCTTATTGAACTCCTAAAAGCCCCAAATGTGAGCATAGTCGCCATCTATTTTACTCATCGCTATGTCAAAGAAATATTTATGGCAGATTAATAGTTCACTGGTTAATATCAACCATTTACTATTACTGGGGGAAACAGACGAGGTTGCCTCTTTTTATCGATATGTAATAATCATGCTCAATAGCCCCAATTGTGGGTAGAAAGCGGTATAGTCAAGAAGCCAATCCTGGCCGGCAAAATTATCTATATTAATAACAAAAAGAGCAAATCCGCATGTCTTTGTGTGTGTGTGTGTGTGTGTGTGTGTGTGTGTGTGTGTGTGTGTGTGTTTGTGGCTGATAAAGCAGAGGAAGCTGCAGGGAAAGGAGATTTTAAGACCCTCTACGCTACCGCCAGATTGTTGAGCGGTCGAAAAAAACAACCCAAATAGACCTGTCAGAGACAAAGGTGGGTAACTAATCGCATCAATAGAAGAGCAACTCAAACGCTGGAAAGAATACTTTCATGAAGTGCTCAACAGACCAACCCCAATACTAAGATCAGACCTGAATATCAATACATGTGAAATCACAAAAACGGAGATCCGTAGGGCAGTCTGAAAAATGGAAAAGCTGCTGGCACAGATAACATCCCTGCTGAAGCCTTGAAAGAGGATGGAAACATAATCATGGATCAACTCCACTTGTTCAACATGATCTGGACAAATGAGGAAATACCTTCTGATTGGAAGAAAGGACTGCTAGTAAAATTACCCAAACAATGCGACCTGTCCCAATGTGGCAAGTGGAGAGGAATCACCTTGTTGTTCATAACAAGCAGGTGCTCACAAGAATCATGCTTGGCAGGATGAAAGTTACTCTGGACAAAGCACTACGAGAGGAGCAGGCAGGCGTAAGAAAAGAACGGTCATGCGCAGACCAAATTGCTACGTCTTCGTAGTTATCTTAATTTTTTCCTCGTTGGAAACGTGTATTTATTATGCGCTATTGGTGGTTCAATGGTGCTGTCTCTTGTACTATAACAAAGTCAAACGGTATTGATCGTGGTCAGTGGATAGCTGGGCGACAATGATCGCAAACGCATGGAAAGTGATTCTCGGAAAGTGATTGAAATGACTGACTTTCCACTTTAACAGACAATATAAAAGCTTTTAATGTCACCCATGATAAAATCGTCTGCCACAATTTACACGGCTTAATTAAATGTATACTCTACACATTAAGATAATTAAATTACCGAAGGAATTACTTTTGCAACCTTGAAAGCTGTCTCAAAACGTTTGTACACACGGCTTCAAGAGTTTAAACACCACCTCTTCGAACCTCATGAACCTATTTCTTACCTTTTCCCCCTATGTGTTAGACATGAATATTGGCAAAAAAGATTGCCTACCCTCACCCAAACATTTATGTGGGGGAAGAAAAAAAACCGCTCCCAAAATTACGTCATATTCGAGTTTAAGTTTCGAAATTGAATCAACCTTTTAACCAAACGATGAAAAATATATTAAAATATTTTACTGATTTATTGTTATTATGTTTAAAATCAGGTCTGATTACCGAACGCAATTATGGGGTTGTTTGATTTTTTTTTTTTGAAAAACGTTGTCGCAATGGGCAATATTTTGCCTTGGTTTGAGGTATTTCCATGACAACACTCAGACTTGTAATTAAGTCCATATTTCGTTGGTTTAAAGCGATTTAAAAAAAAAAATTGACATACGTGTGAAAAACATATTAAGGAACAAAACCTTCTCATTTGGCAGAGTCATATGCTTCAACATCGTAATGTGACATATTTATGTAAACTCTTTCTGGCCAATACGTTATCATATTATTTTCTAGAAAAAACACGCTCTCTTGTAAACAACCAATTTGTCATACTTCTGCCACTTTAAAATATGTCTCAACTGACGATAAAAACAAGTTTGCATCGTTATGACAATTCCTTGTCGAAGATGTTAACACAATACCATCTCGTACCTTTATTTTATTTTTATTTTTATTTTTTTTACCACCAACCATTCGTTCCAGTTTTCTTGCATATTTAATCATTTAATTTGATTTAGGGAATACACGAAACCAACGTAGCCCAAAAAGTTTACAATAATCTGTCTTACGTTTTAAAAAGAATACAAATTGCAGCTTAACATTTCTTCGTATTCATTTTAATTTGGATTCAAGCTTCAAGTGGTATATTTTGATCAGCGAAAATAAGACAAATTAGAACAATTACAAAAATGCATCAAATTTAAGACTAACAACAAATCTCACGATGTTAAACATTAACATTTTTGCAAACGAGAAATACATAATATCTAAGACATCCTATCTTACGACGAAGAGTACAAGAAATCGACAAGTTAGGAATTCTAGTTAGGACAATATAATTTTAGGTAACGTTGTCAATTTAATGATTTAAAAAGAATTGACGATTTCTGGAGGCTTCTTATGACAAGAATAGCCACGGAATTATTTAATCATTGACTGTCTATCATTCATCCTCTACTTTACATGTAACTCATCGTCGCTTAATAGTGTTATATTGGGGTGAACTAGGTACTGGAAATTGAATACATATATAGCCATAAATATGAGTTAACTTCTATTTAATGTGGTGATTAATTGATACTATATCTTGCATTGTAAAATACTAAAAGTTCGTATTTCTAATAAATTTAATTCTAAATTCACGTTTAGGGGTCCGAACCATTCTGACATAATACAATTTTGAAACGACGGGTCACATACTTTAGCTCGACAAGAAGATTGGTGTTATAAAAGATAGAGTAACTTTCCAAGCAAGAAATAACATTCATATAATTGAACAGGACGGACAGATCATTTCAAATAAAATTAATAAATAAATCAATTGCCTGGCTGGATCAATGCCTCATAATAATATGTAACATGCAATTAAGCAAATTACCAGCGCTGGCTATTGAAAGAAAGACAAATAATTGCAAGTAACTTAAACAAACATTATGCGTATTATGGCAATTAAACTTTAAAACAAAAACATAGAATTTGATTTTTGAAAATATGATATTCTCTCTGACTGACAAAAAGATGATAAACGAAAATAAACAAAGAAAACAAAATGATCTGGTACGTTTAACGCATTTCGTCTATCAATAGGAGGCTGCCCAGACAAGTAAAATTATAACGTTATGGCCTTCATATCAAAACAAAGAGCAAACAATTTATGGTTCGCCGCGCGTTGGTTTGAAAGTATTTCCAAAACAGTGAGGAGCCCATACACATTTATCAGACCTGAAAATAGGTACAGGTCGGTTAAACTCATCGTCAACAAAAACAAATTGACAATAAATCTACAAGAGGTTGGGACACGATTTTGATCTGAAACATGAAATGGCGATTTAATTAATGATTTCGACAAAATCACGGCCTTTCCCTTTCGAGTCCCCTGTCAATTATGATTCGCAAAGGCTAATATAAGGTTTCTATTGAAAGTAGTTAGAATAAAGCTCTCCCAGGGACACGGGGAAATTAAACATAATAAGTAATGCATTTTGAGCTTCAAGCCCTGGAACTGGACTCGTTTTCTAATTAAATGCCATTATCTAATTGCAATACATATCTACTGAGCAGTAAAGTTAGGTGCCCCAAACGTAAACAAAGGTCGAGAAGCACGTGGCAAACCACATGTTCCTGTCTTGACAGCTCACGTTCCAATGTAAATAATAGAAAAAAATAACCTTTAAAATTTGGCTGTTAGGTGGCAAAAGAAACACATATTCATAAATACTCGATCATGCATCAAATAATGTCTAGATATGGATATTTTATGGAACAAAAGGTAAAATTTTCTAAAATTTATCAAAAGTTACAGTCTATCTATTTTTAGACCAGAGCAAATTATTGCGCTGGTATGAACAAAACGAGAATTATTCGGAGCCTGATTTTCATAATAATTTAGTCTTATATTATTATTTCTGCAACTGTTAGATTTTATGTAAATATATTTTCAATACTGAAAGTGTATTGCCTACAACTCAAACTACAAAATTGGGAGACCTATATTGTGCGTAAATTATTCCGGTCCCTAACGGAAGTCACTAGCAACTTGTTATTGTTTACGTTTGGGGCAGCAAACTTTACTCTTCTACATACGGAAATGATTTCTTAAACATGATATGTGACTTCTTTTTCCGGGTTAAATTCACCATAATTATGGGCAGCTTACCATACAAAACGCTTATTTATTTATTTATTTACTTATTTATTTACCAGTCGCCTCAAAATGTTTTTACGTCGGGATGATTTATAGCTAAAAATTTTATTTTTAGCCAAAAATATAAAACGGTTAGTTAAAGTTACTTGCTTTACTGCCGAGGGTGACTAAAATGTATTAACTTGCAAAAAACGAAAATTTTGTATGTCTAAATATTTTAACTTTAAATTCTTTTTTTTTTTATTTATTTTTTTTTGGGGGGGGGGGGGGGGGGGGGGGGGGGGGCGCATTTATCTCATTCCGACACGATGGGCCACTTTTTTTCCATTCAAGTAAGCAGGGGCGTGGCTATATTGGTTGATTTGGTGCCTGGCACCGCTCCATCTTTTAATAATGGATTACAGCATTTTAAAAAAAAAAAACTGAAAAATAGTATATACCGCCTCTTACTTATTTGAGTAAGTCTTTTCATAATTTTTTTTTCTTTCTTTTGAGTTTACAAATATATCATGTTTTAAGTAATTTTCTTATGATTCTGGCACCACCTTATAGATAGAATGCGCTTGGCCAAGGAGTTCACAACATTGCCATCCGGAAGTATAACGGACCAACACACAAACTCTGTGTAACCATGAACTTTTATAGTCTGGTTAATACAGTTTAGTGAGAACAACTCACAAACGCGGATGGCAAAAGCAATAACAAAGGCCTGAGTGACGTCATCTGCATACTATCTATACTGTAAGCATGCCACGCCACTGGAAGTAAGAGTTATCACATTGTTTTATTAAATTCTTTGTTTAAAAAAAAAAAAAATTATGCTTACCAAAAATTCTATAATGATAATTGGTGAATTATATGTTAGTACGCAGGCATTGTGATCTCATTTAAAAAATGGTTCTAATAAAGCATTTTGTTGTAGCTCATATTTTGACATTTCAAAAAATCAACGGGCTAATAGAAAAAAAAATCAAAAATACCTGGCACATTTTTGTTAAGGACACTTCCGTCTAGCATTTTCACCTAACTTCTAATTTGAATGCAAATGAAAGAGAAATGTCTAGGGTTTTACCTCGTACAAGAATACTGAAGTGATATGCAAATCTAAAAGCTGTATAATGAGTCTTTCACGCGATGGCTTTTATCTTAAACTAGGGATTCTTCAAATTCAAATTACTAGTGTCTAAAACAACACACAATTCCCCAATCCCCACAAAAATAAATAAATAAATAAATATTTAAATAAAATTATCTCTAGAGTCCGAGAAGTCAATACGAAGCAAACTATAAAAATAGAAAAAAAGAAAGACCTTTAAAAATTTGAAATTAATTTTGGTTTTATGTAATCCACTTAAATCGACGTTGCTTCATTAGGTCCAAGTAAATATATGTATGTACTTTTTACAGAGTAGGGCTGAAATCATGAGAGAATGAATGCAACATTGATGTGACCTACCCGGGGCAATATGTAGGACAATGTGATTCCGACTAACTTGCTTAGAATTATATTAAACATTACTAGAAGGACGAAAGCTGAAAATGTAAAATAAAGAAGAAAAAAATTAATTACAAAACACAATCAAAGCAAAAAACAAACAAACAAAAAGAAATTTGAGCATTTATATAATATCCCTTAAACGTGCTCAGATCGCTTTACAAGCGATATCTATTTATTTTATTTTATTTACATCTTTTCTGGCTCACCGTGTAAAATTGTCATGTTATTCAAGTTGTATGTGACAAACACCTGGCTAAAAACAAGCTTCATCGTGCTGGATGAGGCCAAAATATATTTTTCTAGTTTGCCAGGAAAAATTTACCTCCTATAACGCTGATAGATAAGATGGATCCTAACTATTGTTAATTCTGAGGCGTGTTTGGTCTCCAGGTGACAACATGTTCACAGGTCGGAGGTCATGCTTAAGCTATCTTGAAGAAACAATTTTCTGGCCAAAAAGAAGAAAAAATATCGTTTAAGACAACAATGTAACGCCGTCATGAATACAATGCCCACTTTTATAACTCTATCTTAGGTTGTATAACATAATGTGCTGTGATGTGTAATTATGACCATAAAAGACCTTTCCTGGATAACAACTCCGGCAAACTGTTTAAATTGGCCAGTTTATATTTCAAGAAAATAGAATACAGTTTTACATACTGTTTTGTGTACAAAAGTTGCTTCAACTATAGTTTTTTTAGGCTCTCTGCTTCAACCAAGGGTATAAAACTGTTTATTGAAAAACAAGCAAAAACATAACTAAAGAAACAAACAAATATGCAGTACACCACCTACACAAATAGGTCAAAATTATAACATTGAATAAATAAATTTTGTCGGTGATTCTGCAATCGAATGAAAATGCATGGAAGAATCAATTCAGTTTACAACACATACGCTTCCCACAATAAGGGCTTTTCATTCAGGGATTAATCCTCTCAATGAATATATTTGCACAATATAGAATGTGTTTTGGTGTCTCGTGGTCTCCAAGCCATCACGTAGGCCTATAACACAACGATAACATTACTTTGGAGACGATGTTCGTTTTAACTCGTACTTACTTCATTCAGCGATGTTTCTTACGATCACAAATGCTCTGACGTGATGCCATGCTTTTAAAAAAATGTAGCTAATTAGCAAGCCAAGGCCAAGTAAGTTGTTTTTCCTCCTCAAAACAATAGCAATAAGTTAGTTGCGCTGTGTCATTTTTGTCTAGTCTAAACATATTCATTGCTGTAGGCAACTCGCCGGTTTAAGGTTGTTATGCGTTAGATTATCGTCCCTTCCAAAGGATGGCAAGCTACTGTTACCGTCCGTCTCGCCCTACAGAAACTGGGATAAACTCCGTCTCCATTGACCTTATTCCTCTGAAGGCTTAATAACAGTATCTTTGCCCCATATAAACACCTAAGCTAATTTATATCCGGTTTGGTCAATTTTAAATAAGTTTCGCATTCCTGTAACGTTTATCTATGACGATTTTACATCGATTTATAACCATGCCAAGCGCGGCCTAGCAAATCAATGCCTGAGACAAATGGGACGCTAGGTATGTGTTAGTACACTTAAGGTATCACCAATAAGCTTTTTGGCGATCACATTATTTTTCGGACAAAAATAACACAAAGAAGACAACCAACTTTTCCTATTGAAATAGGACGAGGAACGTTGTCACTAAATAAATCCACTTCAAATTAAAACATCGCTTAACCATTAAAGTATTTTGAAGCTTTTTGATGCATTTGTGGCTTGGATATCCGGGTATAAATCATTTTAAGACTTACGTAAGTCGAGATCTGAATGTTTGTATTTCGTACCTGGTAATCTCCATCCTCGTTTGTAGGTACATTAAAAATTACATGACATAATTAATTTAGCAAAATACTGCTTGTGGACTTAGGTAAAGTGTCCGTTAACCTTTGAGGATATAAATCAGAAAGGTATGCTCAGTTGATACCACTTTTACACATTAATAACCATATTTTTTTTCTTTTTTTTTTTTTTTTTTTCAGATGACCGGTCTTAGTTGTAGCTGAGCGGCTGCTGTGTGATGACTGTTATGTGAAAAAAATGTAACACATAAGGAATGACATCAACTAGCCTCATTATATCCATGATTATGTGTTAATAAATACCCTTATATGCTTTGTAATTCGAGAGGATGTGTTGAATCTTAAGTTTGCTGTGATATCCAAACCAACCATTTTATAAGCACCCACGAATTTCACAGAGGTGATAGCTGAAAACTTTTCTTTAGCCAGTTCACTACCTTACTCTGGAAAGACACGTATTTTTAAATTTGGCCAGAAAACTCCTCCTTCAAATATCGATCGATTTAATGACCTTCAATTGGAAAAAAACAAAACCTCAAACCTCGGACTTCGCGAAGTTAATTTTTTAAAAAGCAAAAAACAATGGATGGAAAACTGAAATTCAAGCTACAGATTTCTATGCGACGGGCGGATGATGACAGTCCGGTGTTTCAGAAACAGGATGGAGAGCGTTTTGATAAACCAATTACGGTCAAACTGAACGTGGGAACAAAGTACAACGTGTTGTTTACTACGAGGCCTGCCATGGATATCAAGTAAGTCATTGTTTATTTTCTTCTGTGTGTGGGTGTATGTGTTTCCGAGTGTGTGTGTGTGTGTGTGTGTGTGTGTGTGTGTGTGTGTTCACTTTCCATAGCCAAAACGTTGGCACGAAGTAAAAGTCCTTCTTTTCCTTTAAAAAAGGAAGAAAAAAAATGGGTAAATTAAGATTTTAAAAAAGAAAAATAATTTTTAAAAGCAATCAAGGTAATTGCCTTTATTTCTGGTTTTTTAAATTTTGATTATTGATGGATCTGAATCGTTCATTTATCCCTGTAGCTCTACCACTATATCTCACTACCTCCCGTACATCTCCTTCATTTGCTTTTTCAAGATTAGAGCAGCGACTGTTTTGTTGAGCAAGTAAAAAAAAAACATTTAAAAAAGATTTTGGCCTGAAAACTTACCTTTCATATTAGATAGATTAAGGTGACTCCCAATTTGTCAAATGGCATCTTAATCTACATATATTATATGAAGTATACTGGATAATGAAAATGTTACTGTTGTTTTCTTTACCCCATTCTCGCATCTCTTATCCGTCCTTAGTGATTCATTCATCGTGTTTTGTTGATAACGGGGAAACTCGAAACGTCCACATGATCTAAATTCGATTAATAATTAAAGCTTCATTTCCTAATGTTATGATATGCGTTTTAAGATATCTGGCCAAAACCTAATTAATATTGTTTTTCGCATACGACATAACAGCCGATGTTCTAATCTTGTAAAAGGAAATGAAAGAGGTGTATGGAGTTAATTTGAAATTTCAGATTCAAGACTTTTTGACATGTTGGAAATCATCTTAGTCTATCGAAGTATAAAATAAAACTTTCTGACAAAATTAAAAAAAAAAAAACCCGTTTTCTCAGTCTAAAAGCAATACTTTTATCGTATCATCAAGAACGACCTCTGTATTCCTTTAGGAAAGTTGTACTAAAGGGGGAAGAGGTCGCACTGGAGCTTCAAAAGAGAGAAAAGCCCGAGGAGAAAGTGTTCGTGTATCACGCTGATTGGTCTACTGAGAACGAGGAGGTTACCAAGAGCAATGTCAGGACTGCCCTTCCATTCCTTATTGAGGTAATACAAAGAATTGCACAATAATGATAACCAGATTACCGTACTCATATTATCTTTTTTTTAATTATTATTTTGGCCAGATTCACACAATAATGAAAACCATTTTGCCGTATTCGTATTAACATATACTTTATCGATTAAGTTTACGATTACTTCCAACTTGCCAAATTGTTGACAAGTATGGATTTATTTTAATCGATCGATTCAAAAAGTAAAAGTTTTCATTGACAAAATGTTAAAATGTGCTTTATCAGAGTACGGAAGAAATGTACTCAATATACTCAATTATTTCTCTTGTTACCCTTATCTATTCAAAACCTAGAGGCAAAATGTTTCGTGTTGCTATTGGTCAGGGACACCTTGTAAAGCGCTTTTAGCACATCATTTAGTGGATATTGCACTAGCTATATAAAAGCTCACATTAAAAAAAGTCAAATCAATTAGATTTATCTAGATTGCCCTTGTTTAAAAGACGGAATCAAGTCTATCTACTTGTGTGTTCTTTTAAAGAAAAAAAATGCACAAACTAAAACTTCCACCAATCCGTAATGGGATGTAGAATGGTCTATCTCAAAATGTAGATCAATCTATGCTATTTAAATATTTAGATATAATTTTAACAGGTTGATAGACGCTGCATATACCTTGAATTTGACAGATTCCATAGATTTTCATTGAAAAAAAAAAAGAAGTAAATATCATTAATCCCAAAACGTATTATATTTTAACAATTTGCTCTCAAAGGATTCCGAGGGTCTTCTATAGACACTTACTCCACCTTTCCTCTTTATGCCAATCTATAATATACAGATCGACGTGTACTTATTTTTAGGCCTGATTACCCAAATTATTATGGTCTCATTGTTGTAATGGAAATCCTCTCAAACCAACGCAAAATATTCTCTATTACAACAATTTTAAAACGGGTCCATGATTACGTCCGGTTTTCAGACCTGCAAATATTATGTTCACGTCGATACATATCGATGCAGACAAAATGATAATTATTAATGTCTGGTTTATTTTCAAGGCCCATTGTCATTTTCCGAAATTTGTTTTGGATATGTTTCTGTAACAGAATTGAGACAAAAATGGATAAATAAAATGACATGATGACGCCGTTACCTTGGAGACCATTTGCAATATCTTTCTCCGCCGTGCGGGAAAAATGGTCATGAATTAATGACTCGCACGTGTAGCCCTTATTTTATAATTTGAGGTTTTCACATTCTTAGTGAGAGG
Organism: Berghia stephanieae; assembly: GCF_034508935.2. NCBI lineage: Eukaryota > Metazoa > Mollusca > Gastropoda > Nudibranchia > Aeolidiidae > Berghia > Berghia stephanieae. Next base: position 87,505,369 of record NC_088360.1, on the reverse strand, counting down.
AGTTTTAATCTGGTATATAGCGCACTTTAAAAACAAAGTTTGAAAGGTTTAGTGCTATTGCCATGTAAAGTCAGGAAAAAAATTATTTTAAAATTTCATAAAAACAAAACAAAATGACCCTCCCCCCTTAAAAGAAAAAACAAAAAAAAAAAACAAAAAACAAACGCCCTACCCAATGGAGAAACTATTTATTTATTTTATCTATTTTATTTTTATCATTTATTTATTTATCTATTTATTCATTTATTTATTTTATTTTATTTTATTCTTTTTAATTTTTTATTCTATCTACTTTTTAAAAATTTATTTATTTTCTTTATTTTTGCTAATCTGAATATTTTATCTATCAAAAAATAGATCTGTTCCATTTCCCCAAGCAGAATAATTCTCCATCAAAGCTTTCTTGATTTTTTAATATCAAATATTGATGGGAAATACTTCCCAAAAGAGCTGAGTAATATATACTTGTATTACTGCCAAGCGAACCTGGCGCCATTTCCTTATCTACCCACCAGACATATCGGACTTGCTTTATCGTAGAAACCAGGGCGAAAATTGACAAATAGCCAGAGAGCCGGTCTCAGACTGGGATCGATGTCATTGATATGCATTGGATTTTTTCTTCCTTCATAGTAAGGAAATCGAACATCACGCGCC
>NC_088360.1:87419712-87499712 GCF_034508935.2 Berghia stephanieae | reverse complement strand
GTTAAAGAACAAATACAAACAAACAAAACCAAACACAACAAAAGGCATCTTATACCATTACTTATATGTGTCTTTTCACATTTGCCTGACCTGGAACTTGAATATTGCTTTCCTTATGCCAAAACTCAATGTTAAATTTACTTAATGTGTAGTTAAAGTATACTCAATATGCATTCTTTACACTAGATTGAAACTTTGCGCATTTGTGAAACTTGACCGTAGATAGTCAGAGCGAGGACAAAGGTTATGGAAAACAGAGGGACGGAGTGAGGAATGGAGAGAAAGAGATAGAGAGAGAGGGGGGGGGGGGGAAAATAGAGAACGAGAGAGAGAGAGAGAGAGAGAGAGAGAGAGAGAGAGAGAGAGATAGATAGAGAGAGAGAGAGAGAGAGAGAGAGAGAGAGAGAGAGAGAGAGAGAGAGAGGGGGGGGGGGCAGGAGGGTTACTATGGATAGTATGAACACATACACATGTAATGTATACTCCAACTGTCTATATCACTCCCATTTCTATGTGTATGCGTGTATGTGTGTGTGTACGTATGTGTGAGAGAGTATTTGTTTGTGATTGCAAGTGTAAGAAAAGAGAAGAGAAGAGAAAGAGGAAAGAGAGAGAGAGAGAGAGAGAGAGAGAGAGAGAGAGAGAGAGAGAGAGAGAGAGAGAGAGAGAGAGCGAGAGAGAGAGAGAGGGGGGGGGGTAATGATATATTTTTTATTTACATTATTATGCTTTCTGATGTTTCATCGGTCTCGAGCGACGTATGTGACTCATATCGCACGTAGCAGTGGACTATTGTGTATATTAGATTAATAAATAGTTGTTTTCATGAGTAAAATTGAAACCTGTATCATTAATATTATTATCATTAGGAAGCACCAGCGCCACCACTACCAATACCAACACCATCATTATCATTCATCATCATCAGCAGCAGAATCATCATCATCTTCATCACCATCATCGACATTATCATAGAATTCCTTTATATACCTCCCTGGGGAAATACATTGTATTTACGGTTCATTTGATGTAAATATTGCTGATCGAAGCTCAAAGAAATAAATAACAATGTGAAATTGAATATAAGCTTCAAGTTAATAAACGAAAACAGCTAATGTGGACTTTCGGGTTGATAACGGGGAAACCCGAAGTGTAAACATTAACTTTTTTATTCATTAAATTGAAACCTACATTCGTTTTCACGATGTGGTTTATTTGATAGGACGACTGAAATAAACGTGGCGACAGTCGCAGAACATCGTGCCATGAAAGGTTATATTTTTTTATGTTAAGGAAGAAATAAACGAGATGCCGAAAGATTGACTTGTACACGGGACCTACGGGGTTTCTGTGCAATGCCTTATCCACGCACCATCTCGATCCTGTCATCATCACGACCACCACCACCACCATCACCACCATCATCATCATCATCAACAACAACAACAACACCTACTACTTCAACAGTATCACTCACACCATCTGTCTCCTCTTGTCATCATCATCATCATTATCATCATCATCATCATTATTAACAACAACAACAACAACAATATCAATAACAACAATATAATAAAAATCGTCATCTCCACCATTAGGTTGGTGATAGAGCTGTATTGCCGTACTCTGGAAAAACCCATATTTTAAAATTTGTCCAGAAAACTCGTCCTTCAAATATCGATTGATTTAAATAACCCCCATCTTCGCCAAGTTCCAGGTTTGAGAGGGTTTTTTTTTTGTTGTTGCCAAGATGAGGGTTATTTAAATCGATCGATATTTGAAGGACGATTTTTCTGGCCAAATTCTTAATTGATTGTCTTTCCAGAGTACGGCAGTTAACTGGTTAACATAATAAAAGGGATGCCCACTGCATAAACCGAAAGGAATACCGTTCTAAGAAACCGATCTTCATAGCAAACCATGGGACACAATGAATCAGCTCCTCAAGTCACTACATCGGCCCTTATGTTAATAACAAGAATTTGCATAGCATAGCTAATATTATTGATATTGACATCAACGGCAAACGCTAAGCAAATTAGGGAGACATCCCTCATATGCCTACTTTGTTTTTCGTGTCGCTTTTGGCTTTAGCTATTTGCCCCTGTTAATTCTTTTAAATCAATGCTCAAATTGATTGACGAAATGTGTATGTAGATCACAAGAGTCATTCTTATCCGACGTATGTAATTTTCAGGCCTGATAACCCTTCTTGTTATAGGCTCATTGTTGTATTGGAAATATTCTCAAACTACAGCAAAACATTGATGTTCATTACAACAATGTTAAACCAAGCCCATAATTGGGCTCGGCTTTCAGACCTGCAAATACGTGCACGTCAATTCTTACCACAAACTTAGGCCCGAAAAAATCTCTTCAATTTATTCTTTTCCATTTGTGACCCACTGTGTCAATCTGGTATCATGTCGCCATGAACTAGATAAATAAAGGGTCCGATAAAGAAAAGTGATTGTTTTTGTTTGTTTTTAAGGGTTTTACGGCGCTTGCAAAACATTAAGGTAATATCAGCGCCAGAAAGAAAAGTGAGTTTAAAATCAAAATGATAACAACTGGGGAATATGAACCTTTCATTTAAGTTTAATTTTTAAAAAATACTATCTTCAATGGAGAGGCATTGAGTTTAGCTCAAATTTTATAAACTCAATTCAATATAAATAATTAGATTTTAAAAAACTATCAATTAAATATGTTTGAAATTGTCTTTTATTCAGAGATAACGAAATCAGAATCGATTGAGAGCTAGAATAAAAGATTTCTTACACTCTTGAGTTTTGGAATTTGACCTTTTTATTATTATTATTTTTTTTTAATTTCCAACGTGCACTTGCAAGCTTTGTTCAAAGATTGGGGACACGTCCGGAATTCCAAAAAGCAAGAGTGAACTATAAGAATCTATTATTTTCTTGTACATTGTCTCTTGGAGTGTGTGTATATTTGCGTATCGCGTTGAAGCTTGAATGGCTGGAATATCGTGTTACGTAACCGCCTTCAGTCAACAATGACGGCATTATCAAAGTAAAATAATACGTTAATTCCGGGAAGACAAGACAAGTGCAGAGACAACACATTTCTCTTTCGTATTCTGTTAAAACCTTTTTTTTTCGTCATAAAACTTATACTTAAAATATTAAAATGACCTTAAGTTATCAAATTAGTGCCAAGTTTGAGAATTTTTGTCACTTTTTAACTAGTTCTTTTAAATTTAATCGATTGATGTTCAATGAAAGCTCTTTGGCCACAGGCGAACAAAAAAAAAGGTATTGTCAAAATAAGGTGTCGAGCACATATTTGAAGTACACCTTGGGGTTAAGTAAGACAATACTGTTTGTGCAATTATGTAATCAAATTGAACTAATATTGTTGATATGAGTCATGAAAGTTGACGTCACTCATCTCTTTGCTATTATTTTTAAACAGCATGGCCTGTACGTTTAAGCTTACACACAGTTTTGTGAGTCGGTATGTTTACTTTGGCGGATGTTGTGAGTATTTTACCTTAAACACTGAGCATCAATGTGAGACATAAAATCCCCTTGAATTATGCAGAATTAAGAATTGGCAAATTGTTGAATTGATGCCGGTTTCTTGGTTTCAAAAACGATAAAGGCTGGGATTTATGTCAGAATGTTAATATGTTGACATACTGATATTATCTTATGAGCAATCATATCTTATTATAAACTGAATTGTTGCCTCTCTTACTAAATTATATGTGTAGGTTTTGTAGGTTTAGAGGCAAGAAGTCTGGCATATTAAACTGGAATTATGATTCTACACTTGTATAATATAATATGTACTCGTATCCCATAGCTTTTGTCACGCTATTCATCGTGGAAATAAATCTACAGAACCCACTTTTTGAAATCAATTGCGTTTGTCCACTTGTGATTATAAAATAAAAATAAAAATTATATACTTTAAATAGTATACATAATTGATTTCCCATGTGTTTGTGTGTATATGTGTGTGTGTGTGTGTGTTAGTGTGTGTCTTACCCACGGGTGCTAAACCTGGATCCGAATAAAAAAGACTAAGTTGTGGAGTCCTTGATAAAGGTTCTTTGCTCATAATTTCTCACCCTACTCAAGTGTTAGATGAGTAGGCTATCTGATCGGTAACAACGTTGTTTTTTGTCCCCCCCCCCCCCCCAAAAAAAAATAAAAAATAAAGTATTGTTATCTTCCAGGCGTCATGTCTTATCCTACATGTTAAATGATGCAGTTGGCTTAAGACTCAGTTGTTAAGCGCTTTGAGCACATCTAGTGGGTATTGTGTTACGTAAAATCTCGCGTTATACTTAAATCAAACATCACAACAATGATTCGTTATGTGAAGAACGTCGTTGAGATATTAATTTTGGATGTTGCATAGTGGGGGATCAGATTATAGGCAAATTTTACCCATCAAAATATCGTGTGGCATTATCGTCGAATAGGCTAATTTCTCTATCCATTTATTTTTCCATCATAAATCTAATTTCACGAGATGTGGTACCTTTTGTGACTTAGCAAAACATGTGACCGTTCACTATACTATGATTTCCTTTACGGACAAGAGAATAGTACATTCCACAAAACCATAATTGCACGTATTATAAGTAGTTATCATTCTGGGCTGGGTTTGAGAGAAGCAATTACGATTATGTCTTAGTCTTCATAGTGTAATTGGATCACGGAGCAATGGGGTGAATGGAAGGGGAATTATTATGGGGTTGAGTGTCAATAATCTATTTAGTCGAGGTCCAAATCCTCGGGTCTCGGCGGTATTTCAATTGATTCTTCTGGTTGTATCTGATGGTTATTCACTTTCTATTTAAGTATCCTGAATCCAAACAATAAAATAGTCTTTGAAACAGTTAACAGTTTCAAAAAAGACTTTAAGATTTGTTATAATATGTCAGTTCAACACCGAGTTTTCTGCACTTAAAAAAAAAATGTGTTCACCGCCATGAGTGCGGATTGGTCATTCGACTAAAGAGCCACTGGCTATGGGTCAGCCAAAATCTGGACAACAAAATAAAGAGAAAAAAAAACATACACAAAGGAAACAGTCAGACGACGACGAGGGGAATGGATGGGTATTTATGGGGGGGGGGGGGGGGGGGGGGGGTTGGGAGATAATCAAAATTGGAATGATTTTAGTGGTCGTAAAAGAATATGGTCAGGCGCTGTCCTTGAACAGGGTACTTTACACACACTAACCCACTCAACTTGGGTGAAAATGTTTATTCTATTTTATTTTATTGTAGCTCTGGGTGGGGATCCTGACCTCTCATAGTGGGCAGGGAGGTACATGCTGTGTCTTCTATCCCCCCATACCCGTTTTCCAATTGTTTCCTGTCGTTGTCTTGGAATGAGATTACTTGGTTTTGTCCTGACCCTGGCTGGAATTCCTTGGCTGGGAGGGAAACAGTCGAATGTATAGTTGTAGTTTTGGGAGATGATATTTTTTTTCCTTGTAAATCACCTCTCTGTTATGCATTGTATTATGTTTAGTTTACATATTATATTATATGATTGGTAAACATTTGAGTGTATTCCTCTTAGTTGGGACCTGTGCTTGTGTCTGGATGAGACTTTTAGGTATCTCAAACTAAGTACTTTGACGGTGTGCTCTTGGAATCTACATCTGTTCCCTATTTGAACCAATTCCCCTTTGTCTTACCTTTTCTTTTGTGCTTTAATTGTAATTCTAGAACTTTTCACTATGCCATTTTCTTCTTTTTTACTTAAAAACAAAAAAACATTTATTGTAGCTGACGTAACATGATCAGACTACTGCCAGATAACGTACTAAGAATTAAATTGCCATAACTGAAACATGAAATGTGTTTAAAATAGTATAGTATAGATCTAATAAACCGAAATAAGATGATTGAGAGGGAGTAGAACAAGTCTTCTCAATAAGGTTATGGATTGCATGATTAAAGTACGTAATTAAAACAATATTCCAATTATAGAGAATGTTGAGATTTTTAAAATGAACATTAAAACACATGAAAATATAAATGTCATAAAAGCAAAACAAAAGAAAACATATATCTAGATAGTTTAATATAAAATAATCGAATTTGGACGCGCTGTGTTCGGATTTGAGGCGTCGGTGCACGATTTTGGGGCGCGTTGGTACGAGGTCATTCAAAAACATATTTCATTTTTAAAATGTATATCAAATTGATTTTAATAACTCAAAATATGAATACAGCAACCTGGTGGGGCTAAGCCATTTTAGTAAGTATGACAGCAATGGTACACTATCAAAGAAGGAAAACCCTGACACCCTGAATTGTTCATAATACTTTCTTCTCTGTGCATACAGCAGACTAGACGTCTACAATTGACGCATACTTAACACAAATTATATTTCTAAAAAATTCATTTTCTTACTCATTTTCATCTTACTCTTAAATCATGAATGTTCAGGCGCTTAAACGTTTACATTTGTCGTCATCAATATTAAAAGGAGGTAAGCACCAGATGAAATAATGATAAAACTAAAACGCGCTAGCGTATGATAATGAGACGTGGATATGCGCTCAAATAGTTTGGTTCGAATTTGAGTTTATTTCTTGTTTGCCTAACTCGATCCGATTTGAACCTGAAGCAAAATTCTTTTCTTCTAGTACATAACATTAGTGCAGTGCTCTCTCTCTCTCGAAAGGAAGAGAGGGATATATATATATATATATATATATTATATATATATATATATATATATATATATATAGAGAGAGAGAGAGAGAGAGAGAGAGAGTGAGAGAGAGAGAACAATTGTTTTTATTGCTTCGTTTGACAAAACACAACAGAAACACAGGATAAGCTCTAGTTTCTTGGTTCTCATCCTTTTAAAGACTGCTTTATGAAGTTCAATCAGATTTTTATCCAGGAATTAGTGTTGCCAAAATAGGAAACTTGAAAGGATAAGATGGGGTACTTGACAACCCGGTTTTATTGTCGCGCTCCTACACTCATCCATCATATTGACAGGCCATAAGCTGCTAATCCTGTCATATGTTTGAATGGCTATGAAGAAGGAAATTGGAGACAATTTTACGTAAGGCATACGAAAGCCGGCAAGGGCGTGTACTTATTTGAAGGTCTGATAACCAAAATTGTTATGGACTCATTGTTGTAATGGAAATAATGCTCTCAAACCAACGCAAAATATTGTCCATTATAACAATGTTAAATCAAGCCCATAAAGGCGTTTGGTTATCAGACCTGCAGTTTGCAAACGTCGGGCAGCAACTTAAAAAAATAAAATCTGTAAATTGACCTCCCTGAACCTTTGGGAAGGCTAAGGACCTCACCAAATCTCCAGTTTAAAATTTAAAAAGTAATTGGAAAAAAGGAAATAAGGAGAAAAAAAAAAGGAAATAAGAAGGAGAAAAAAAAAAAGGAAAGACAGGAGAAAAAATGGAAAAAGGGGAGAGAAAAAAGGAAAAAAGAAGGAGAAATGGGCTGGTAAAATTTTATCGAGAAAATTCATCAAAATTATATGACCACTTAAGCGGAACTCACTAGGGACACCTTAACTAAAAAAAAAACAAACAAAATAATGTTGGACGTCTTTCACGGACGAGATTGAACCGTTGGTGAATCCCAGCCAACATATATCCTTTCTTTAAAAAATATAGCCTTGTGGAGAACATTGTGCTTATTTGAGTCAATAAAAAAAAAATTGATACGGCGCACAACTCTACTGAAAGATTTGAAAAATAGAAATGTATTTTTTACAGATAGATAAACAGATAACTTGATTTCCTTTTATAATTTAAAGTCAGTTTGAAAGTTCGTTAAGTCAAACAGATATCATAAAAAAATTACCGAAGACAATAACACTCGCATGGTCACACCCTCAACTCTATCTGTCCAGTAGAGTCCTTACTTCCGTTGTGTTGATTTAGCGGTGATCAGTCTTGTTATGTTGTAGTGTGTTCTCATTGCGTGTATGTTTATGTGTGTGCGTGTGTGTGTGTGTTTTGGAATGTGGTTGCGTGGAAGAAAATAAAAAAAAAAGGGGGGGGGGGTGTCCATCAAGTAGAGAAATTCCTGAGCAAGGGGGGTGGGGGTGTCCATCAAGTAGAGAAATTCCTGAGCAAGGGGGGGGGGGGGGGGGGGGGGGGGGTGTGTTTGCTAGGAACTGTCAGATTGGCATTTTTCAGCAAATCGTGGCATTCATAGTGATATAATTCACTTGATCACATGACGGTATTCGGATTTACAGAAATTTTAAACAAGTTTCACCGATTAACAACATCAACTAATATTACTGCTGATATTACTGTCGTTTTTATGCCATCGATGTGATAATTATTGCCCTGGGAAATATTTAGTTAAACGTTTCGGCAAACTGTCAATTGGTTCTGTCTAGCTTCTAGCCCGAACAAACCAAAAGTAGACAGATTCGGGGACTTGATATTTTTCGCGTCAGCTTCAGATTTTCATTTGACCTCACATAAGTTAAGTAAATGGGAGACATTCCGAAAGCTCCTACATCCCCAGTATTCATTCAATTTGTATTTTCACCGTTGATCTTTTGTCAGGCGTTTATTTATTCAATTTGTCATCATATATAAGCGTTTTAAAACTCTAGAACAAACCTTGATAGATTTGTGAAAGTTTAAAATTTCCTAATTTGACCATTGTTTTGATTCTCGGCCGCCATTTTAATTTGTGAATTATTGAAGGTAGTGCAAAGCACTCCCAAGTAAAGCGTGGTAAAGACTTGCGACTTATTGATATTGATATCTACTGAGTGATAAACTAAAATCATGCCGAATTAATAAAGCATGGCAGCGACGACAAGCACATCGATTAAAATGTGCATCTAATCGTAATCAAGCTAATCAAGAAAATGATTCTGGCAATATCGAATGAAAATAGTTCTTTCCTCGTGAAATTGCGGGCTTTTAACTAGTTTATATATATATATATATATATATATATATATATATATATATATATATATATATATATATATATATATATATATATATAATGTGTGTGTGTGTATAAATACATTGAAAAAAAAGACAAAAGATAGATTACGGTAACGAACAATTGCAGGTTTGCATTTTGCCAAAGCAGTCGTGAAACATTACATGATAGTCCAACATGTAAAATGAGACTTTAATTATTATCAAATCGCTTAAAAAACAAACAAACAACCCCCCCCCCCCCCAAAACCCCCCCCCCAAAAAAAAACACAAAAAACCCCCCCCAAAAAAACAAACAAACAAAAACAAATGGAGTTGAGACAGAATAGGTGGTAATGGGTACACATTCTTTTTAACAAAATCTTTGCTAGCACCATTCTTCGTTCTTCGGTCAAAGGTGCCTAGGAAACTATAAGACAGATAAAGGATTTTATTTTATAAATAAAAAAATGGGTGGTCCTAGCAGCAATTTCAGCATTTGCTCTGCCCGAGACCATCCAAAGCTGCACACACATTAGCACGGGGCGGTTACTGTATTAGAAGTATTACCCATTGTTTCCTCTGGAAAAAAATAGAGCAATACAGGGAATAAAATATTTTATTAGAAAAAAAAAAACAAAAAAAAAAAAACAACAAAAAAAAACAACTCCGGTTCTCATTCTACTGTTTCCCATAATATGATCAGTCAGGATCTAGTCATAATCGTCCCATTTCAGAATATAAGGACGGTAGCTTTATTATGGGGATAGAAGACATACCAGAAAAAAGAAGAAGAGGGGGGGGGGGGGGTGAGAGGGAGAGGAAGGGAGAGGGAAAGAGGAGCAGGCGTATCTCAATATCTTCGTTGACCAGAGTGTCATGTCTACTGATAATTAACAAGGATTCAATTTGAATAGCCGGACGAAAGGACACCATACTGCCAGCTATCGATCGACTCCCATGAGAGTTGTCCGGTAAAGGAATCATTACAATAAGTGCATACCCGACATCATCAGCAGCACTCAGTCGATTACTTCGAGCTTTCAGTCTGATGTCGAGAAAAGATTTTTCTATATCTCATTCACGGTGGAAAATAAAATAAATAAATAATATGCACCAGGCATGTTCTCCACCTGAGTGGGTAGGTTCGCGTTTCATTAAGTACACATACCTTAAATTAAATTACGCCCTTTTGCAACGGCACCATAAGATCCCGTCGCCAAGGCATTCCATGAAAGAATATAGATAATCCATCAAACAGGGTGTCTGATGTCAAAAGAAGTCACCCATAATGTCCAGTGTGAGCAAATTGGGGGTTAATAATCTTGCCCGAGGCAAATAACGAAAGTGCCTGAAGCGGGGCTCGAACCCGGGACCTTCCGGTTCACAGTGCAATGCATTAACCCCCACATACCTAGGTTTGGTTAATAACCCTTCACGGAATATATTCAATTCAATTTCAATACTACAAAGAGACAGAGTGAAAGGGGACGACAGCTTATATTACCTGATACAAGACATAACGTCACAATTGACGAGAAAAGCACATACACGAAAACCGACCACCTTGACAACCCGGGAACAGACATCACAGCAACCTCGATCGAGACAAACACAAACACCGAACACAGGAATACATATCATTCCCTACACTGGGATAGGGAAGCATTGGGGCCAAACATTTTGCTCTCGGGGGAAGGACAAGGGGGGGGGGGGAGTTCCAACAGGGAACAGAAGAACATTCCGAGAGTCAGATATATATATATGTCTGTCTTGCTAGTTCCACTAAAAAGTCCCATCTACACAAGAGCCTTGGATATTGCCAAGAAGGTTGCACTCAGAGATCAGAAAAGGCATATTATAATAAGACTACAAATCGCTCAATTTCCATTAAAGTTAGAACGTCAATGCTCCATCTTCATTAGTTTCAACTTTTGCTTGAATGTATTAAAAATAGGGTGAAGAGAATAAAAAAGTACGTTATCCTTCAACATTTCAAAAGACGGCACAAAGGATCGTAAAATTTTTTTGTTTGTCTGATTTTAAGGGTTTTACGGCGCTTGCAACGCATTTAGGTCATATCACCGCCAGTAAAAAGAAGAAAATGGAATAGTCAAAACATTCCAGATTTACAATCAAAGTACCCCAAAAAATGTAAGACCAAGGGGAATTTGTTCAAATAGGGAACAGATGTGGATTCCAAGAGCATACCATCAATGTACTTAGTTTGAGATCAACTGAAAGTCTCATCCAGACACCAGCACAGGATCCCACTTAGAGGAGCACACTCAAATGTTTACAGAATGCATAATAAAGAGATGATTTACAACAAAAGGAAAAAAAAAAATTTCCCAAAACTATAACTATACATTTTAACTGTTTCCCTCCCAGTCAATGACACCAGTCAGAGCTGGGGAAAAATGAGTAATCCCATTCCAAGACAGACAGAAAGCAACTGGAAAACAGATATAAGGAGATAGAAGACACAGCGGGACCTCCTGCCCACCAACGTAAAATGAAGTATGGTCCTCTCTGACTGCAATCACTTGTAAAAGTAAAATTCTATTTCACCATCCTGGGGGTTTTAATAGTAAGCACAACAATCGGAGGGAATTAGTCTCATGGAAAGGAGAAAGCAAAATGCACGAAACCCACAAATGGAATTGAATAATTCAAAAGCTATAAAAATATATTTTTTAAAGGAATGATGTCAATAACAAATAATTTCAATTAAAGACGATATCATTTCCCACAGACGCATACAGTAAATCTGTCTATCTTTCAGAAAAGGTCCTAACCAAGACTTGAGAAAGTAGCCTTATTCCAGCAAAAATTACACTACATTGAAGAAGGGAAAAGAAAAAAAAAGAAAAAAGAAACAGCAAAAGTTGATCTCCATGTTTCAAAAGGCTATATTGAACATCCCCTCACAGGGCAATATTAATGTATAAATCATTGATTCGATATAAAAACAAGTGTTTATTGTTAAAAAAGTATAATGAGCAACATAAATCACATTTTAAGAATTCGATTTTTTATGAACAGCATGTAGCTTTTGACTAAAGCAAATAATGAACGGGATCATTGGTGATAACCAAATAATTGGATTTACAAATCAATTTTTTTTAAAGCAAGCAGAGTAAGTACATTCCTTTGAAAAACCTTAACCAAGTTTCTAAATCATGCTTATGGAATCCCTTATAGAAGCACATTGCCTCCTGTTAACCCTCTTCCTTATCACTAATACTAACAGGTAATCTGTCAATTGACCAGTGCCCAATCAACAGAACAGTTTCCGCTTCAGAATTGAAATTATTCCATAATTAAACAATTATGAAGGTTTTTTTTAAATTTTAAAAAGGATTTTATGGGGCTTGCGACACGTTTAGGTCATATCAGCACCAGTGAAAAGGAAGTAAATGGGATAGTAAAAAGTTCTAGAATTATAGGATATATGGAGGATTTCAATGTTTTAAATTCTGGATTTACAAAAAAAAAAGATCTAAAATGTTATTTGATCTTCGGTATGCTGGAAGGTTATGACATCACACCTTATACATAAATATATAAATGGATTAAAAATAGATGTAAAAAAAGCTTTCCATTCATCTTAAATTTATAAATATTAAATAGATTAGAAATAAATACAGTCAAGAACGGATATATTGACATCGTCTGGACTGCGGAAAAATGTATCAGTCATTCTAAACAACGAAAGAAAAACAAATGAGAAAATGCTAGAAAATAACAGGGGAAGTCAATCTTGATCTTTAAAAGGGCCGATTTAAATATCTATGGCGGTTCACTTTATATGACTTTATAAGTCTAATATTGTGGTCCGTCTCTGAAGGCCAAGAATAAGTTTATCGACCCTTTCCTGAGCACTGGCAAGGTCCTCAAAGAAGGACGTGCCCTGATGAAGTTGCTGTGAAAAACAGTGGAAGGTCTAGATAGCTACTATAGTGGCTGGAAACTGGTCCCAATGGTACTTATCCTCATCTGACTCCACATCGGCAATGCAGTCTTCAAAAAATTAACTATAGTCGAGTGGTATCGAGACTGAGTACCAGTAATAGAGGCATTGACAATTCCCATAATATCGAGACCGATAAGCTGAGCATCGGCACTGCATTTTAGATAAGTTGAGAAATAGTTTTCTCAATTTTTCAGAGGTCTGTCTCATTTACCAACACTCAGTCTCAGTTCCAGACCAGGCTTGGTCTGGCAGCTTGTGAAGCCAGGTAGACAGTCTCATGTGTAGTGGGTGATGTAGGGAGCGTTTCTTCAACTTGTTAGGCTATTTGTTGAAAGCCATGTAGTATTGATATCGGGAATTACCATTACTGGTATCAGTGGCAAGATATGAAAGCACGGCCAGGGACTAGGCTTGACAGCTGAAATCATGATTCTGATCAATGAAGATTCACAGGATGTTATTTGACAGTTATCTTGGTTTTTCTTTGACTCTCTGCATTTTCATTGACTGCTGTGTTTTACTGCAGGATTTCTTGACCATTAAAATTTTAAAAGACAAATTATTGCCGGTTTCAATGCATGTCAATATAATTGTCATGTGGTAAAATTATTGTCGTTATAGGCCATAAATATTTACTAATGCTATATAGTGAAGAAAAACGGGACTTTGATGTCATGTCGATACAACCGTTGTCAATATATCCGCTCTGCACTGCAAATAATTAAAGATTTTTTAAAAGGCTCTAAAATCATCTTACTTAACTCTCTTGTGTTTTGCATAAATAGGCAATTGAGGAAATTTGTTAGTCTTTCATTCATATCGAACTCATGAGAGGTAAGATACTATTGCCACGGCATTCCGAGAGCAAATAATATAATTTATCGAGCAATGTCAACAGGAATCACTCTAGATAGTCTCGTCATCAAATTGGGAGTTCAAAATCTCACCCATGGAAATAAAATAATAACGAAATGCCAAAACAAACTAAATCATTCATTTAAGAAATTAAAAAAAATAAATAAATAAATAAATAAATCAATTATAATAATTAATAATAATAATAATAATAATAATAATAATAATGATAATAATAGTAATAATAATTATCATCATCATCTGTCAAATTGTACTTAAACGACAAACACATAAACAATTGAATGAATATTAAGAAGTGATATCTCAAGCACCATAGTTATGAATTATGACTTAGTAACAAATAAAAAAGGCCTTACAAAATACCCCTCTCTACCACCCCCCCCCCCCCTCCCTCCCTTCCCCACCATAAAAAGGTCTTTACAAAAACGATACAAAAACATTTTTAATAAAAGGGAATGATGACAAAAACGACGCATTCCAGATTGATTAAAGATAGAAGAGGTCGTTATGATCTCTTTGCAAAGCACCACATTTCAACTGTGAAAATTATACATTTATAAAAATTGAAACGAAATAAGCATAATTTGATCTCTTTGTTTCTTTGAGAGTCCATACAATGTAAAATATTACAATGTGGGAAGTTTGAGGCCAGCCACTTTCCTCGTATATCAAAGTAGACCATTAGGCCCATGGAACCTAAGTTAAACCCATTTTCTATAACATGAAATGGACAATAACAATTGCTTGCTACTCTTTTGATAGGACGCTAATCTATCGCAAAGTACTTTCTGCCAGATCTAATAGACCCAGCTATCCAATCATTGTTGGGTGGACAGGGGGGATCAGAAAAAATCTTGTCTCCACCCGGGATTGAACACTGTCCTTTGTTTGTAAAGCGAGTGCTTAAGCAACTGAGATATCGAGACCCCTGACTTATGTATAACGTAAATCATTTATCTTTGGTTGATTGTCTCCTTGCCATTTGTTGATCTCAAATACTAATTTTGATTAAGTAGCATGAATCCAACCAGGGATTAAGTGATAACCAGAGGCTTTCACTCTGCGTGCAGTCCAAG
Organism: Berghia stephanieae; assembly: GCF_034508935.2. Classification (NCBI taxonomy): domain Eukaryota; kingdom Metazoa; phylum Mollusca; class Gastropoda; order Nudibranchia; family Aeolidiidae; genus Berghia; species Berghia stephanieae. Next base: position 87,484,846 of record NC_088360.1, on the reverse strand, counting down.
CCAGGTCATAAACGGACTGCTGTGTGGAAGGAGTTCGGGGAAAAAAATGAATTGGCATTGAACTCAAGAGCGTTCTTCACAAGGGTTCCCTAGCCAAAAGCAACATTTAATATGTAGGAATTGACACCTATTAGGCGATATTACAATTTTTCCAGACAGTGACAATGCTCGTTAATGGCCAGGTACTCATTTTACACCTGAGAACGGTGGAAGAATGTGAGCAAAGAGCCTTTTCCAAAGACTCAACTATGCACCACTCGGAGTGGGACTCGAATCTTGGACCTTCCTATTCAAAGGGGAGTGTCATACCACAAGACCATATTACCGCACACATGGAGACACAACAAGGTCCTTGAAGAACTTGCTTTAAAACTTACTGCAGCTCAAGGCAGTACTCCCACACCAAAAGCAGCAGCTCCATTCGTTAGAACTGCAGGAGGTACAAAGAAATGTTGGGTAAGGTAATGATACCAGTTGTGAAAAGAGGACTACTCAACGAATTCAGCTGCCGGGTGGTATCTATTGAATTAGCCTCACGGGAAGACCGCCCAAAAGTTATCAATAAAAAAAAATAGAATGAGACCAGTAATCATGTAAACAAGTTACAATAATCCAACTGACAGTGCCATATGAAAACAGAATGGATGGAGTTTACGTCTATAAAACATAGAAATATGCAGACCTGGCACAATATCTTAGATGGAACGGTTATAAAGTCAAAGTGTTTGCAGTTGAAGTTGGAGCATGAAAGTTTCTGGGAACATTGATTTATGAGCTCTTACACCAACTCAATATCACTGGCAGACGAAGAACAAAAGCAATTCCAACCCTTATAGAAACTGCATATAGGAGCTCTCACTGAATATGGGTAGGAAGTTATGAAAACAAACTCTATCAACAACATAAGGAATAAGTGATTTCATTACATCACCTACACCGATGACGTAGTGGATAAGAACACACACAAAATACACCAGAATAAGATCCAGATTCGAAGGGTGTGGATCAAGGCCCCGTGCTGACACTTTAATAAACGAAGAAAGGCACCTAAGCATCATAACCAAGTTGTGGTCCAGCCCCTTTAGAGTGTAAGAAGTTAAGGATTGAAACACTGGGGGTTTCTTCTCTGATGACTCTCTGCTTTAGTTCTACTTGATTTTCTAGTTACGTTATTATTATCATATCAAATAGGGAAAAATTAAGAGCTTTGGCAGGTAGTGCAGGGATACATATTTGATTGAAGACGATTTATCCCTTGAAAAGCCTCAAATTTTAAAATACTAGATAAAAATATTCAAATATCAAATTGTTGTCATAATATATTTGATTTTGTAATACTTGTCCTTGGTTCAAACAATATGAGCTTTTCTTGAGCAGTTCTATAAACTTGGAGCAACTCGTCCAGTTTTGGCCATGAATGCTGGGAATTAATAAAAAGATAACAAAATGAATACCAAACATGCTCTCATCAATACCTATTATATTGTCAATAATATAATTGAGTACTTGGAAGTTTAACAATTAGAGGACTTTCTTAATAGCTTTCAACTCTCTCCCTCTCCTTTCCTCTCTCTCTCCCCTCCCTCCCCCCCCCCCTTTCTCTCACTCACTAAATTACAATGTATCTAGTTGTTTCTTATATAGAGGTTCTTTGTCTTACGTAACCATAGTTTAGGATTTAAGATTTAATATTATTTGTTTACTTACAGAGAATAATGGGTAGAGTTTTTCCAAATCTTCAGAGTGTCTGCTTTTAAGCAAAATCACCAGGTAATATATAACAGAATGCTGTGAACAAAAAAAGAGTAAAATTAAGACTTTAGAAAGTAATAAATTAGTTTTATTAAGGTCAAATAATTGATACATCAATTTCCGTGGCTGAATTTGACTGAATTGATCTTTCAAGGTTTTGAGTGTTCAAATAAAAATCTTTAATTTTATGTCCATTTGAAGGAGCTGTAAGATTACAAAGAACAAAAACAAAATTAAACATCATAGAAAAAAAAAACACCATTCTCAGCTTTCATATAATATCACAGAATGGTTAGGTGAATCTCTTAAAAACAAGCAGGACAGGCCTGTAAATGGTTGGTGAAAAAATTGTCTGAACTTTTTGAACACGCGAAAATAGACACAACAGGACAAAAATATGGACACAACACAGATATGACACGTCAATTGACTAGTCAAATCATGTCACTTTCCCCTACTTATTTATAACGACGTCCTAATTTTATGGTACCAAAAAAAAATCCCAATTATTTGAGGGCCCAGGTCTGAGTTAGTAAAATGAAAGGAAGAGAACAATTCCTACCCTTTTGAATGATGCGTATCTTCGCTCCTGTTTGTGTTAAATGTTTACGCCGATTCTTTCGTTTATTTGGATTAATTCTTATAGAAGAAGAAGAAGAAGAAGAAGAAGAAGAAGAAGAAGAAGAAGAAGAAAGAAGAAGAAGAAGAAGAAGAAGAAGAAGAAGAAGAAGAAGAAGAAGAAGAAGAAGAAGAAGAAGAAGAAGAAAAGAAGAAGAAGAAGAAGAAGAAGAAGAAGAAGAAGAAAAAGAGGAGGTGGTGCGGTCGTGTGAGAGCTTTCGAAGAAGAATATATATTTCGAAGAAAAATAATTATTTCGCATTATTTTTTATCCGTCTCACATCCGGGCGGAACCAAAGAAATATAGAGACTGAGAAATAAGAACCGGAGATTTGCATGTGTGTCAGTAGCAAAATAGAGAGAAACCTTCCGGTCCGGTTCGACACATTTCTGTGCGTGCATTATTTCCTGACTAGGTGTGTGTGTGTGTGAAGACGACTTGCGCAAACTTCGCGACCCACTCTCGCTGGCTGTGGCACAGTAGCCAGGCAGTGAATACATCCAAGTCTAGCGGAGAGTGTAGATGGCATGATAATATCATAGCTAACAAATAGATGGCAAGTTTTGTTTTGTCTTTGATGCGCCAAATGAAAATTTTTGTTTTGTTTTTAAGTCGGCATTTGAAACGGAATAAAATCTATTTTTGTCGGGGAACGAAATAAAAGTCTTTTATTTTCTTTTTTATTGGTTCTGTTCTTTGACGTTACGAATTTTATTTTTACTATTATTATTTTTAAAAAAAATATTAGCACTTAAGAGCAAAATCGTACTGTCGGAAATCCGACAATAGACGGAAGATTTACAGGCCTGAAGCAGGATACTATAACTCTACAAATAATCTCTCATCATAATATTCTAAAATATCTTCTTCCTCTTTGAGGAAAAAAAAGAAAAAGAAAAACTACACATAAATCACCTTCGACTGGAGAATAAAAAAGAATAAACATCTGGCAGATGGACCACTTAAGTAAAAAGTTAAAAATAATAGAAACTGATACAATTATTCTGGAATTTTATTTCAAAACGAGTTAACGAATTTATGATTTTGCCATACCGTATAAAAATATGCACCTCTAATAAAAAAAAAACATAAAAAACCCCCCCAAAAACTAGAGCATTCAAATAGTGCAATATCCACTAAACATGCTCAAAGTGCTTAACAAGGGGTCCTTAGTCAACAGCAACATTTAAAATGAAGGACGCGACATGATGCTTGTTTTAGGCAATATTACAATTAATTTCCGATAGAGACAAAATTGTTCACGAACAGGTATTCATTATATACATGAGTATGGTGAGAGAATGGGACTGAAGAGCCTTTTCCAAGGACTCAACTATGCACCATTCAGAGCAGGACTCCAACCCTGGACTTTCTGGTTCAAAGGCGAGTGTCAAAGAGAGAAAAGGAGAAAAGGTATGTGAGGACAAACAGAAATAAAAAATTGACATACAGGAATAATCAAAGAAAAATTTGTTTATTAATTTTTACCATAGTTATGGCCTCATTGATGACAATGTCTTTGATGAGTGACACATGGATGAAATTTGTATTGACCCTTCCAAGGAAAAAGGACGTTTTCACTTGAATGCCAAGTGATGGGAGTATCAAAATGCTCTCTGTAAATAAAAAAGTTAAATAGTGAAAAAACTAAAAATAAAAAAGATGAATCAGTGAGAGCACTAATTCATTCTAATGAATCATTTTGATAACTTAATCAGTAGTATTAAAGAATGAAAATGTGAAACTTTAAAATTGGGATTTTCACACACACCCTAGGTCTGACTATGTGTCTCCCCACTATCCGAAAGCTCCTCTGATTTTTACAAGGACCTGTTTTACTATTTAGTGGCTACCCTAGATTTTTTGGAGTTAGATGGGTGGCTTTTGATTGGCTATAGCTTTTTGCCTCTGAACAAGCTTTTTTTTCAATTTATGGTAGGCTTTGATATGAGCCATGTTGATTTGAGCACTGCTAGACTTAATAATTAATACAATAGATTGTTAATCTATTTGTTTTGCCAAGACAGCAATCATGCTGTCTTTCAAATAACCAAAGTGGTCAGAGGTTCATCACACTGTTCTAGCAAACAAAATGAAAATGTCATTGTGTTATTGGTGATCTTCAGCTGAGATGATCATTCACATATTACGGCGGTTATGACGAGGATGACAGTTTCTTAGACTAATTCAAACCTGTTTCTGTTCTCGTAAGTGGGGCCCTAATGTTTAATGAAAATGTAAGACATGTCAATTATTATGTAAAAATAGTATATATATATATGGAATCTAATATATATGCAAAGCATTTACATTTTAATATTCTTATGTCTATGAAAAACCTACAAGGGCTTAATGACGTTTTTATCAACATGCAAATTCCATTCAATTATCCCCCTTACATACGCTAGATTTATAAAATATATTTTCAGAGAAAAGCAAAAAGGACATGCTGAAGGTACTGTAAAAATGACTTTTCGATATGGTTGGTATAAATATAACATTGTATAGCATATTGAGCTTGGTTAAAAAAACACACCAAAAAACCCTCTAAACGTTAAAATTTAACAACCATGAGCAGCAAAATATTTTCTTTATTTTTATGTGTTCAAAAGACCAGAAATCCTGAGATACATAAAATTGAGTACAATCTTAATTAGACAGGTAAACAATTACACTTATCATAAAAAGTGTGCATCATTAAACCATTAAAAAAACAACAAAAAACAAAAAACCTTATCTTTTTAACAACCATACGATGTTTAAATCTTAATGTAAACAAGAAATAAACTCACCTGAATATACTTTTAAATACAGCTTTATTATTAGGCTACAAGTCAGAACAAGGCAGAGTGATGTTAGAATTCTACTATCCTGTGGAAGAAAATGAATTGTTTAAATCTTTAATTTGATTTCATGAGTCATTCCAAATTTATGTCAAACAACGACATATCTTCACATTATTTCAAGTCCATTTACAAATAAAATAAAATATGACAAAATTTTTTTAAATAATTAAAATTGAAAGATGTTGTTTCAAGGCATTTGGGAAAGGGCTAGGTATTTGTCCTCTCAACTGTTAGCATTATGATCATGTAGTTATTTTTTCTCTCAACTGTTAGCATTATGATCATGTAGGTATTTGTTCTTTTCACTGTTAGCATTATGATCATGTAGATATTTGTTCTCTCCATTGTTAGCATTATGATCATGTAGGTATTTTTCTCTCAACTGTTAGCATTATAATCGTGTAGGTATTTGTTCTCTCAACTGTTAGCATTATGATCATGTAGGTATTTGTTCTCTCAACTGTTAGCATTATGATCATGTAGGTATTTGTTCTCTCAACTGTTAGCATTATGATCATGTGGGTATTTTTCTCTCAACTGTTAGCATTATGATCATGTAGGTATTTGTTCTTTTCACTGTTAGCATTATGATCATGTAGATATTTGTTCTCTCCATTGTTAGCATTATGATCATGTAGGTATTTTTCTCTCAACTGTTAGCATTATAATCGTGTAGGTATTTGTTCTCTCAACTGTTAGCATTATGATCATGTAGGTATTTGTTCTCTCAACTGTTAGCATTATGATCATGTAGGTATTTGTTCTCTCAACTGTTAGCATTATGATCATGTGGGTATTTTTCTCTCAACTGTTAGCATTATGATCATGTAGGTATTTGTTCTTTCAACTGTTAGCATTTTGATCATTGTTCTCTCAACTGTTAGCATTATGATCATTGTTCTCTCAACTGTTAGCATTATGATCATTGTTCTCTCAACTGTTAGCATTATGATCATGTCCTTCATGATAAATGGAAATTTTTCTGTCAACCAGAAAAAAACGAACTCTAGACAGGTGATTGAATGCCTTGACATTTGAGAGCCCATTTTAGGAGTCCCATATCAAACTTTCACCCACACTGTCTGCAAGGTATAATGTCAGATTCAGGACATGCTACCTTGTGAAGAGTCAGGCTGGACAATGCTGTTTAGTCCAAGTGAATAGGGTATTGTCATTAGTAGTATAATAAATGGTAAATCAGCACTGATAGGCCAATATAGCACTGGCCCTGTAGGAAAAAGAAAAAGAAAACTCCCACAGACATAGAGATAAGACACATGAGGATTATTGCCATTTTATCAAGCCAGGTAAACTGGCTAAGAAGGTGACCTGGCCAACATTCCTTCTAAGCTGCTTTTACAAACAATTGCAGCTTGTGTTCTGAACCAATGAGGACCAATCCTAGACATAGCCCTGCCTCCAGAGTACAAGTTTGTTGCAAAGATCATTAAATGCAGAAAGCTTCTCATCTATACTAGGGGAAAGACAATTTCATTTCACCTTACGAAATTCCATTAGCAAATATGAGAAAAAATGGTGTCCCTAAGTTTTGGTACCAATGTTGTTTAATGTCAAACACTTTTTCTTGAGGCTAAGATACAGTAATGACTGAATTCTCGCTCAATAGAGTAAGCAATGGAATTATCTCAAAAATAAAAACCAAGAGCAGATTTGTACGATAGCTCAGTTGGTAGAGCACTCACTTCATACACAAAGGGACTGAGATAGATCCCGGGTGGTCTAGATTTTCACCCAATTACCTGTCCACTCAGCAGTGATCGGGTAGTTGGATCTGTTAGATCTGGTTGAAAGTACTTTGCGATAGACTAGTGTTCAATCCCTAGGGTAGCAAGTAATTGCTATTGTCTGTTTCAAGCTATAGAAACACGGATAAAATCTTGTCTCCATGGCTCTGAAGGACTACTTACTTAAATCTTACATTGGCAAGTAGTATCTAAAAATGACCAAAACGGTGTTGCCTGGAAAATAAAGAAAAGCAAGTCTTTTGAAGAATCTAGGGGGATCTAATTGAAGCACTTAACAAGCCCCTCACAGAGTGTCCACCCTGACACTGTATTTTTCTTCAGTGGAATACTGCATCCCTATCTTGAATAGAAGCAGGGACTTCAGGAAGGCTGATGATGTCAAACTCTGTAAATCGATGCTCTTAGTGTCCGGAATGCTACCAGTAACACCCAAAGAGAAACAGAGAGAAAGAATGGCAGCAATTCAGCCCAATAACTGGGGTTTTAATAAAATAGACATGATAAGCATATTTCTTCTAAGATGCCCAATGGACAGTGTCAGAAGTATATAATAAAGCAAAGTAAAATCCCAGCGGCCTTTGTACTGACTGTTTCCCGGACTTCAGACGATGATGAAATCATGAGTTGACAGAAGAACAAGGTTCCTGATTGTTTCCTCTGAACAGGAAGAGAAATAACTTGAATCCTGTATCAGTGAAAGGAGACATAAGGTGACTGCCAACAAACTAGTTTCGGGACCTGTTCTAACTGGCATTAGTTTAATAAAGAATGGCCTTGACCACTTGCACTTGTTGCGGAATGGTCCTGCAAACGGTCAAAGTGTCACAATTTTGCATAGCAATGATGTTGGTGGAAGGTTTTAGGATGGTTAATGAGTGAGGAAAAGATTGTGTGGATTGATTGGGTAGATCGCCAAATTAAAAAAATATTCGTTGTAGCCTACAGCACAGCCAAATAGAAGAGAGAATTTCACTTGGGATCTACTTAACCCACGGATCAAATAACTTTAAAATTTCAACCTAAATGACAATTTGCAAAAAGATTCATCAATTCCGAATTGATTTATTCATGGAAAACAAAATGTCTTTTTTTTTTTCTTTTTCTTCAACTCATCATGGGAAGATGAAGAATCGAAAGTGGACAAACGAAGAAAAAAGTGGTTGGCTTGATAAAATCATCATGTTGTGCAGACAGGATATCAAAAGTTTTTTTTGCGTTTGTCAGCCATATAATTTCGATTGCAGATACTACATGACTTGGTGAAATCTGAAATTAATTATTATTATCATTATCTTTTCTTTACCATTTTGTGAAGTCCCAACGAGAATGCCGAAGTAAGAAGGGTAATGAGCAACACGGCAAAGGAAGCTGGGCTTTTCAGCGGTTTGTGATGGTAGATAAATTCACTTCCATTTATCCCATAATTACAATGCTGAATTGAGGACATTGTTTATAATTCTTTCAATATTAAATCAAACGATCTATTTCACTTCAACCCATTTGTTGACTCCGAAATGTTCCATGTTTACTCTACTTCTACTTTCTTTCCAATTGCCAGGGGAAAACACTACAAAATATATAAGCATCAACTGTTTTTCTCATTTAGCTCCCTTCCTCTTTCGCGCACAGTTACATTGCATATAGCAGAATGAAAAGTACCAACTATATATATATATATATATATATATATATATATATATATATATATATATATATATATATATATATATATAGAGAGAGAGAGAGAGAGAGAGAGAGAGGCTAAAACTTATTTATTTTATCTGAGTTTCAGGATAAAGGTCATCCAGCGGGAGTAGTCTTTACTAACCTCTCTTACAATAGAGAGGAAGAGTCTCTTACAATAGAGAGGAAGAGTCGTGACATCGCACCGTCTCCTTCTCCGGTTCCAAAATCAGTGGAAGCATGTATTAACCAGTCATTGGGAGGACTAATAATGAATATGTTACATATTGAATCATCTTCTTCTCGTATGCCTTTGTATCTGGAGTTCCGTTTCGAATATAAAGGTACTAGTTTCTTGAATCATGGGGTGGTATATTTTAGTAGCAGGATGTATAGGCAGATTCTAAGGATTAAGGGACGTACAAGAGCGAGATTGGACGATCTTTATAGACAACCAGCATATATTTAGACTAGAAAATAAGATGCCGTCAGTCTGAAACTAAAAGATCAATTACACAAGGTAAATATTCCGTTCTCCGTCAGAGTGGTTTTACACTTCCAATAAATATGAACCAGGTTTTGACATCACACTTTTGTTCACTACTCCCGTTCGTAACTGCCCCCCTCCCCCGGCGTCTGACATAAGCTCATGAAAATGTGCACGGCTTTACGCTACAGCTGAATGACGCTCCTTGTGTTTGCAACTTGTAGGTCGATGTTCGAGTCTATCTGTGGTCATGGGAGGTATGTAAAGTTTATTCCTTGGGTATAAAAAAAAAGGCTCTTCCTGCTCTGATGTAAAATGAGAACCTGACTGGTAAAAGGGTTGTCTCGATCGAAACTAAAATTTAATGGTGCTTTTCCAGTTGCATAATATCATCTCCCAAAACTCTTAACCATACGCCACGAAGTTTTTATTCTATGCTGTCTTCTGACACTTTCCTACTCATTTCATTTCTTGTTATTCTTAACTATACATTTGACCGTTTCCCTCCTAGCTAGGGTATCCGACCAGGGCTAGGACAAAACCAAGTAATCTCACCCCAAGACAAAGACAGAAAGCATGTTGGAAAACAGATTAGGAGGGTAAAAGACACAGTAAGTGCCTCCCTGTTTTTGTTTTTGTTTTTAAGGGTTTTACGGCGCTTGCAACACATTTAGGTTATATCAGCGCCAGTAAAAAGGAAGAAAATGGGCTAGTAAAAAGTTCTAGAATTACAATTAAAGCACCCAAGAAAAAGTAAGACATCGGGGAATTGAGAACAAATAGGGATCAGATGTAGATTCCAAGAGCATACCACCAATGTACTTAGTTTGAAATCACCTACAAGTCTCATCCAGACACAAGCACAAAATCCAACAAAGAGGAACACACTCAAATGCTTACATTATACATTCAAAATAAAAATAATAATACATAACAGAGAGATGATTTACAAGGAAAAAAATATCATCTCCCAAAACAATAACTATGCATTTGACTGTTTCCCTCCCAGCTAGGATTCGAGGCCCTGCCCACTATTGGAGGTCAGGAACCCCACCCAGAAAGTGGTAAGTTTTCAATTAGCACATTTTAAAAATACAATGGAGGTTATTTTACAGGTGACACCTTCATGTAAAAGGTCAGTCTGACAAATATTTCCCTCATCTAACGGGTCTATTTCTAATCCTTAATCTGTAATGTGATAAGTCGGAAACACAACGATTTGAAACGAACAGAAAAGAAACAATTTGGGTTTGAATTAAATTTCTTTATTCTTTTTATGGAGGAGATTATGATTATAAATGAAATATTAATCAACGCATGAAAATATTTCTCCTCGATACTACAAATATACAATCTTCATACGCCAGGAAAAAAATCACAGAAAATGAATAATGAATGAACAATTATCACACAAAAAATATACATATACACAAGATAGTCTCCATCAAAATGCATGCATATTTGGGTAAATCAGGCAAGAAAGAAAAAAAAAAGGACCCCACCCCTGCTCTCTCTCTTTCCGTGATAAACACACACACACACACACAAACATATGCCCACGCTTCAGGGTTAGAAGAATCATGGGCATGATATCAGTTTTACATAATAGGGATATACTGAAAAGGTTACCAGTAAATACATACAAAAATTATTGACAATAAAATATTTTTGATAGACGATTTACAATACTAAAAAAATATAGATATATCATTATCGTGAAAAAATACACCAATCTCACTGTCAACCTCGCAGTAAAAGATTCAAATGAAGGTGGTAGACAAAACCAAATGGCCTCATTCCATGAGATGGGCACAACACTTCATAGACGTTTTTTTTTATTTTTATGTTTTTAATTTTAAGGGTTTTACGGCGCTTGCAACACATTAAGGTCATATCAGCGCCAGCAAAAAGGAAGAAAATGGGACAGTAAAAAGTTCTAGAATTACAAATAAAGCACCCAAGAAAAGGTAAGACAAAGGGGAATTGGTTCAAATAGGAAACAGATGTAGATTCCAAGAGCACACTATCAAAGTACTTAGTTTGAGATCACCTAAAAGTCTCATCCAGACACAAGCACAGGTCTCCACTAAAAGGAATACACTCAAATGTTTTACAAATCATATAAACATAATGCAGTGCATAACAGAGAGGTGATTTACAAGGAAAAAACAATAACTATACATTTGACTGTTTCCTTCTCAACCAGGGCATCCGGCCAGGACCAGGACAAAACCAAGTGCATAATCTCATTCCAAGAAAAAAGACAGAAAGCAAGTTGGAAAACAGATATAGGGGGGTAGAAAAATCAGTAAGTACCTCCCTGCCCACTGTGGGAGATCAGGAATCCCACCCAGCCATGTCTCTTTGTAATGATTAGACTATTCTGGTAAGCTGTGTAAAGAATAAGTGGCAACATGCTGGTTGTTTGTTCGTCAAAAATATCTCCTTGATCTTTATATACAATATTATTTTCCTATGTCATAAAAATTCAATAAGCATTGGACTGGTAAAACAATTTACGTGGTGCACAATTTGCTGATTTAGTAGAGACTTAAATAAAAAGATATATTGTTGTTAAGAGGAAAGGACTTTTCCTGGTCTTTCTCTATTTGTGATTTCACCCTGTATATATCTACACCAGACAAAATATTATGTTTTTTTTTCCTAATAAAAAAAAATGCTTACTGGACCAAATAATTTCATGACCATAAAAAATATAATTAATGGTCTAGCCAAAGTATGCAAAGAACCCCATCCATCCCCCTCCCCCCTAAAAAGTAAAAAAAAACAAACAAAAAAACAAACCAAACAAACATAAAAACAATAATAAACTACAAGAATTAAAACCAAACACAAGAAAACAAAAAACAAACAAACACATGGTTGGGCTGGCTCCATGTCCAGCTCTAGGGTAATTTAAAGTGCTTAAAAAAAATAAATTCCCGAACAATCCACCCTGTGAGACATTGCTTAATCACCTGTCCTAACACGAATAAACGTTTGTTCAAATAAGCGATGCATTTTGACAGAGACTACATGGCCCAAAATAAAAATAATATCAATCATGCCATTGAATGCCTTATTTTTTACCTTACACACAATGATGCTTAAATAGCCATGGTTTCAAAACAAAACAAAATAAAAAACCCAACAAAACAAAAAAAAAAAAAAATACAAACCAGTAACAGTAATGATCCATACTGCTCTATAACATTATGAAATGAAAAAACAAAACAAAAAAACAAAAACGTAATTGTGATGTATGTGTATATTAATAGATATTATATTTATATATAACTTCCAAAATGATGAAACAAAAAACGAAATGAAATTAATGTAATATTCACAAGGAAATGTTTCAATGGATATAACCATAATATGACAAGTTATATATATATAAATATATATATATATATTTTTTAAAAAACCAACAAATACAACAGATGAGTGCATATTTATTATCATCTGTTTGTAATCATAGCTTGGAGTTCAGTTCTATTCAATGTAGATATTTGAATGAAAATTATAAATTTATGGGAGTTTCTCCCTTCTCACCTGAGTGCGACAAAAAAGAGGATACGAAAGCAATTTTTCCAGCTTGATTTGCACAACGGGCCATTATGAAATATGAGAACAAGTGGAACAATTTAAATAATGAATGTGACTTCAAACACAAATTCCACATTATGGCTTGCTGCACTACCTTTATCATGACTTTATAAATGAAATATTTTATTACACTTTACTAAAGTACTTGAAAGAGTGAGGATGAAATTGATAGAAAACTAGAAATGAATAGAGGGAATAATAAAATAAACTTCATAACAACCAGTTGCACGATATTAGCAACACAGACACCCTCTAAATGTATCATCATAATATTGTGAAAGTAAATTTGTCTGTACGACATATATAAAGCAGAAGTGGACCCTTCACCCATTGTTAGCTTGCAAGGTAAACAAAGTCTTTAAAACTTAAAAGTACAAAATGCAAACCCGGGTTGATAGTGTGCAGCAGACATAATGGGCTCCATGATGAAACATTTTTTGAAAAGGCTTAAAAAAAAAAAAAGATGCTTGGTTCTTATCATAGATGTATTAACACAAGTGCAGAAGTGGATAATTTTTTTAAAAAGTCCAACTACGCTAACAACACTTTTCAAAGCCATAATAGTGCCAAGATAAAAGATCATTTCCTACTCAAAAAAAAACAACAAAAGAGCTTTTATGTAGCGCAATATCCACTAAACATCCTCAAAGCACTTTACAAGGGGTTCCTGGCCAACAGCAACATTTAACATGTAGGACGGGACATGATGCCTGTTAGGCAATATTATAATTTTTTCAGACAAAGACAACGCTGTTAACGGCCAGGTACTCATTTTACACCTGAGTGCAGTGAGAGAAAGTGAGTAAAGAGTCTTTTCCACTCAAACCCAGGACCTTCCGATCCGAAAGCGAGTGTCATACCACTTGCGCAGGATATGGACAATCAACCCTTAAGGCTTTGTTGGTGATTGTAACACTCTTGGGTCACCAGAGAAAAAGCGAGACAAAGGAGAATAGTTCAGGAAAAAGACCATTACATCCAGGCTAGACTCTTCCCATCTGATTTTGTTTTGAGGCGCTTGTTACGCTTCAAGTCATTTCAAAGCCAGTCAAAAGTTAGATGATAGAAGAAAAGTTGTAGACCCGAAGTTAAATGTGCAAAAGAATAAGTAAGACAAAGGGGACTGCTTCAAATAGGGAACAGAAAATTTCATGAGCAACCTATCACTATACTTAGTTTGACATACAACCAACCAAAGGATCTCACTATGAAGGGTACACTGAAATGCTTACAAAATTACAATATACTAAAAACTGAAAACAATTATAGTCCATAACAAGGAGCTGATTTACAAGGAAAAAAATATCTCTCTTTCTCCAAAAAAAAAAAAAGAAAAAAAAAGAGAAACTATATCTGCCTCCCTCTCAGCCAAAGATCCCTGCTAGAATCAGGAAAAAAACAAACCCAATGAAAAATGTCAATCAAGAACAAGGACGAGAGCAAGAAGGCAAGGGAAAACCGATAAAGGGGTATACAAGACACAGCGATAGTGATCTCACCCTTCACCCACCAAGGACCCGTCTGATTTGTCTTAGATAACCCAACGTCTCACACAAATGCAGAATTGGGATCTATACTGAAAGAGAGACACTTAGATGGTTTTCAGGACACACACATACACGCACACACACACACACACACACAGATAATTTACATTTATAGATGCATCCACCCACATAAAATTTCAAAAGAATTCTCACAGGCACCATTTTCATTTACAACCATGGCAAGGCCATTCCATCTCATTTGAAAACAAGGACCCACATGAAAATGTGACAACAGATATTGAAGTGTAGAAATAGAAGACTCAAAACAACTCTACATGTAGCACCCAAAAACGGCATGCCTTTAAACGTTTATCTGACAGATACGAGGGCATATATCTATTAGATCAACGTCTGCAGTTCTTTACAAATTACCTTTAAGAAGTGTAATTGTTAAGCATTTCTAGAATCATATATCAAATTTCTCAAAGCCTATCTCTTGCTTCTCATGCAAAAAGGGAATGCACCAATCAAACCTTCCAAATGAAAGGAAAATATAATGATTTACAAGTAAAAAAATATCATCTCTCCCTTTCTCTCTCAAAAAAAAAAAAAAAAAAAAAAAAAAAAAAAAAAAAAAAAGAAAAAAGAAAAAAAAAAGAAAAAAAAAAGAAAAAAGAAAAAAAGAACTAAACATTTAACTGCCTCCCTCTCAGCTAAAGATCTTTACAAATGACCTTTAGGAAGTGTCATTTGTTAATCATTTCTAGAATCATATCTCAAAATATCAAAGCCCTTCCCTTGCTTCTCAAAATAAAACGAACCAATCAAACCTCCCAAATGAGAGATGATAAGATTGAAATATATAAAGACCCCCCCCCTCCCCCCTCGTCCTCGCAATAGAGAAAAAAGAATACAGCTGATATTACTAAAAAAGATATACTACTTTAGTTTAATAATCACAAGTCTGTCAAAAAATATATGTACATACATACAGACCAGAGTAGGTATTTTTTTAGGGATCAGGGTCAGAAAAACAAAGGAAAAATAACTACACACATTCCACAGAACCTGACCCAGATAAAAGTGGAACTTAGAAAATAAGATACGATAGACATAGAACATAAAAATATTACATGACAGAAGTTTCAACCAATAAATGGTGATGACAAGATGTAAAGATGTAATAATGAAATAAATAAAACATTTAAACAGTAAGATAAAATGAACACAATGAGAATTTCATATAAAAAATTATAAGTGAAATATGAATCATAACATTTATCGAAAACAAAATCAAATAATGACAAGTAAAAATTAAAAAATCAATATAATAATAAACTACAGACGATTATAGAGAGAATAGCCAAGGCTTTCATCACAAAAAAACTCATTTACAACTAGTGGCAAGAATCTGAACTTTTAATTCTTATACTATCCAGACCCATACTATAAAATATATTGACGTCATTATCTAGTCCTTTTGTACAATTTGTGACATTTCATGAATTTTTAAAATACAAGAAATGACAATATATCCTTGTCCTAAGTTGAAAACTGAGTATCACACTCCTGATTAAATGTTGGGTTAATTTTAAGAATTATCTTCATGGAACAGAGCATGAGTAATTACTTCTTCAAATTGCATTTGCATGAAACACATTTGTGAATATATATGAAAACGATTCTACACTGTCTGATGAGTGTATGACACGATTCCAATTTTTGACAAACTAAAAAAAAAGCATTTGAGTTTACATATATATATATTCAACACAAGACTGTACCTAAAGGATGTGTTCATATCAATCAACACAAAAGACACTAGTTCTAAGTTATTTTGAAAAACGATGAAAGGATTTTGTTTTCATTAGTGTATTCTTGGAATAAAGTCTGAAAATTAATCCAAGAACTCAAGGTCTGGCACCAACAGAATAGCAAAATAGATTTTCAAGAGTTTGAGAAAGTGAGGACACAGTATCTGTTTTGTCCACACTTTTTTTTGACAAATTAAAAAACAATTACAGCCACATATTATTATATTATTTTGTCGACAAACTTTCATTATTTAACCAAGAGAAATTATGAAAAATAAATCTTTCCATAGTTTTTGAAATTATCCGTTTTGGTGTCTTTTTGAGTCAAATGTTACAAAAACGACATTTTGGCTTGTCTAATATATATATATATATATATATATATATATATATAAAGAAGGATATCATCAATTTTGATAAAACTTACAAAATTTTCTAGAAGATTTCAAAGTTCGGAATGTTTCAAAGCATTTTTATTTTTTAAGCCATCCAATGTGACCTGGATCCTCTCTTTCATCTTTCATCAAACTGACACCACCAAATAATCTCTGTACAGTTTGCTATTTTTCTCTTTGTTTTTATGTGTTTTACAGCACTTGCGATATTTTAAGGTCGATTCAGTGCTGGGAACAGGAAAAGGATGTCATCAAAACATTATGGATAATTCAGGGGATTGAGGAGTCAGAAAGAGATGACCCATCCCAGTCACTTATCTGTCCATGAACCTTTACAAACTTATGATCACATTATCTACTGAGCTAGGCTGTAGTTATGACGTTGAAATAATAATTTTATAAAAATGATATTAAGGTTGTAAATAACCATGCTAAACCATGCTATTTTAAAGCTAATAAAATCTGAAACGTAATGCCCTTGGAGTTAAACTTAAACAGATTAAAAAAAGGAAAGAAAGAAAGAAAGAGAGAGAGAGAGAGAGAGAGAGAGAGAGAGAGAGAGAGAGAGAGAGAGAGAGAGAGAAAGAGAGAGAGAGAGAGAGAGAGAGAGACAAAAAATGAGAAAGAATGCAAGATAAAAATTATGAGAGACAACAAGGCGATTATAGATAAGGATTGAGGTGCACATATTTGAGGACTGATAACCAAATGCAATTATGGGCTTTTTAAAACGTTGTAATGGACAATAATTTGCATTGGTATGAAAGGACTTCCATTGCAACAATGAACGAGTCAATAACAATTTGAGTTATCAGACATGCAAATCGATCACGACCTTTCAAATTTTTTGTGTGTTTTTACGGCGTGAGTGACACTTTTAGGTCATTTCAGTGATAGTAAAAAGGAACATGATGGGGGGAAAAGTTGTAGATGTGAAGTTAAAGGTACCAAAGAAAAAAATCAGACAAAGGAAACTTATAAGACTTCGCTAGAGGAAAGAAAAATCAAATCAACAAAAAAAAAAAAAAACAGAAACAAAAAGAAAGAAAAATAATTAAAGATTGTACAACGTAGAACACTAAATTGCCATATAACAACACATCACTATAAATTTTCAATTCTGTTCTCAATCAACCAAACACAGCATTGAAACAACAAGAGTCCAAAGGGACATTTAAATGGTGGTGCAAATCTTAAGAAAACAATAATATATTGAATTCACCCAATTTTCTTAGCCAATAATGTTTGCTTCAGAGATTGATGATTTAAACAACCATCTGAACAATATGATGAAAAAAAAACCGATCATCTTATAATCATTTCAGATGCATAATCTTAATACAAAAGGATTTGTGAACAATCTTATCTCATATTTTTAAAAATACAACACATTTCATCAGTGTAAAAGAACTGTTCTGCTCCTTTTCATGAATTAAAAAGTGGCACAAATTTTTAAAATGCATGAAACCATTTCAATTTATCACATAATTACATATCAACTATGAAAAAACAAAACAAAACTTTAAAACCCCCCAAAAAAACAAAACAAAACAAGAAAGCCTTATGCTTCAAATTGCTTAACTGGTAGAAAGGAATTTTCGTGAAAAGATCCACACGATAAAATGTGAAAGACTTTATGACACTCAATAAATAGTTTCAGTGTCTTGAAAATTCCACTTCAGTTCAAAGGAACTGGAAACAATGTCTTAATTCAAAAAAATTATGTGGAGCCTGCACAGAATGGTATTAAGCACAAGACAAGTGCTATTTTTATTATCAGTCTGATTTCTTTGTTGTGCTGCTCTCTATATAACAGACACACACTTTTCCAAGAGACTTGATGACAGCATCAAATTTCAAAACATATAATATTTAATAAATACTACATCACTTGCTTGCCCATGGCACGAGCCAAAGAATTTAAACAATTCCCTTCTGACAATATTAGTGGCCTGAATCAACAGGCTTAAAAGTACTGATCCAAAAGGGGTTAAAAAAAAAAAAAAATGAAATATACCCCTGATACTCAAGTCTCTTCCACTCCCCTTGAACTTAATTGTGAAATCAGTCATATCTCTTGCAATCAAGCACACATTCAGTCTACAACCATAATAATCCAAATGCCTTTCTTTTTTTTTTTCTTTCTTATATCACAATAAAACACCACGCATACTCTTTCTCCGAATGTCACACCTATCTTTTTCTTACAATCACAATACTTAATGTTTTGCGATAAGCAGTATTGAATATAATACATGATATTAACAATGCAAATTACATTCATATCAACATTCCAATGCAAATATACAAGTCTTTGAATGCATTAGATGATGTGACACATTTAAATAATCTACATATGATGAAAATATCTTCCAATATAAACAAAAAAAGGCAGCCATGAAGAAGACGAATCGGAAGGAGGTTGTGGCAAAAATAAAATTCAAGCACTGCACGACTAGAGACCAATGTCAGTTGACCCGAAGAGTGTGAGACTCCATGGGGCCCGCAGAGTCGTAAAGGGTATCCGTGTCCGGAGTAGGCTCCCCTTGCAATTGACAATGCTTACTCAGGGTTCCAGCACCACAGTCACAAAAGAAGCGATCATGACGTATAAATTCTACTTCATGACCGGCATGGCATGTGTTGATGCAATTCACGCAGATGGCGTTCCTTTCTGTTGTATTGCATGTTCTACACCTGAGTTTAAAATGAAAGAAGAAATAAAGTGAAAATTATGTGAAGAAAACACATATTTACAAAACTTATCTTAACCTGTATGTGAACAGTTCATTCTTTAGATTGATAGACTACAATGCAACATACATAGGGGGATGTAAAAAAAAATCCAACAAAAAAGACAATAAATATATTTGTTATTTTACAAAATCATGAGAAAATCTGGCACAAAAGGCAAATGACCATTTTGAGATACGAGCAATTTAAGTGGGGAAAAAAAAAAAGACTTTTTGAAATATGCAGACCTGCACAAGTGATAACCCTCTACCCTGTCCCAGATCACTGGAGTAATGGGACATATCAAAATGGTAAATTTTGCCTTGGCAAAAAAGTAACTAAAAAGAGGGAAAAAAAGGTGTCAAAATCATCTTTATTTTTATCAATTTTTCTTGTAAATCATAATATATCCTAATCAAATAACATTGCTATTTTAACAGTATTGCTGTAATATTTAAACACACACACACACAGGGAGAGAGAGAGAGAGAGAGAGAGAGAGAGAGAGAGAGAGAGAGAGAGAGAGAGAGAGAGAGAGAGAGAGAGAGAGAGAGAGAGAGAGAGAGTGTTTTTTTTTGTCTATATGTTAGTTCAATACATACCTGAAAAATTTGTGCATGGGAAAGCTTGTGTAGCTAGAAATTTTATACAAACATTGTCCTGAACTAACAGCCCTGTCTACCATGTTATGGTTACCGAATATCACATTGTCTGTGGATTGGAATCATTCATCAAGTCAGTAAAAAAAAAAAAATCACTCAAATACAATGACAATTGTTGATAATTATTATATCCAAGTCAAAGTAAAATAAAAAACAAACAACAGACTAGATATAAATTAAAACTAACAAACCCTGACAGGTACTTTACTTTCCAACCGGTATAGGTAACAGTATATACCAAAATTTTGTTTTGGCAGATTAGATTTCATTATTTGTTGTTGAATTGAGTTGTCTTGGGAAAAATAGTTATTTGATTGAAGTTAACATGAATTACATCTTTTTAAATAAGTAAACAGAAACAATTAAAAAAAATAAATAAATAAAAAAATAAAATTAAAAGCTTAAGTTAACATTTTATATCACAAATATAATATCAAAAGATACAAAAAAATACCTTTCGTTATTGGTACAACTCCAGTTGCAAGACATAAACCACCAAATTTGTTATTGAATATCTTATTCTCCTCCAAAGTAGCACAAGCATTGTTGGTAATCTCAACCCCAGCTGCTTGACCATCATATATTCTATTGCGCCGTAATATCGGGTGTGACTGAGTGCTGATAAGCACACCGGCTTGAGCATTTCTGAATATTTCATTATTTTCCAAAAGGCCTGGGAAAATTATTGAAAAAAAAATAAAAATTTGATAAACATTTAATTTCAGATGGAAAATGAGAAAATAGAATTTAAGATTGGCACTTCTGAAAATTTGATGCTAAACTTTATTTTATGCTTTGGACACTATATTTGCACATACTGTAAATTAAATGTCTCTACTTTAGGAACACTCCCCCCCCCCCTCCTATATAAAAAATACAAATAAAAATCAACATAAGTGTTTTTGAGATCCATTTAAAGAGAATCCACTTAAAAGCACATAATTCCCAACAATGATAAAAAGTTTCCAATTCAGTTATATCATGACTATATTATTTTGAAAAATCCAGCAGATACCAACCGTTCATATACAGTGAAAATACAAATGAATACCTTTAAAATTTATTTAGGACTGAAAAAAAAAAAATCAAGAAGAAAATGGGCCTACCTTTACCACCATTGAATATACAAATGCCCCCATCTCTTCCATCATGTATTTTGTTGTGTCTGAGAACCGGGTTGGAATCCGTCTTGATCCAGATTCCTGCCATTGCATTATCAAAGATTTCATTGCTTTCTATCATCCCAAGGCCTCCATTGTACACCAAAATGCCTCCGTTCTGTCCACCCCAGATCTTATTTTTCCTTATAAAAGGGTTGCTGCCAGTTCTGTAAATACAATAATAAGAGTCAATAAAGAAACACAAATTATGAAAAGTCCTTTTACATCTTTCACAGACAAAAATAAAAATATTTGGTAACATAAGTAACAGCAAAATTGTCTAGTGAAAAAAAATAAATAAAAAGAGAACTTGGGATATATCAGTGCCTGTAAAAAAGGAAGAACATGGGATAGTCAAATGTTCAAGAATAACAATTAAAGCACCAAAGAAAAGATAAGACAAAGGGGAATTGGTTCAAATAGGAAACAGATGAAGATTCCAAGAACACTATCAATGTACTTAGTTTGAGATCACCTAAAAGTCTCATCCAGACACAAGCACAGGTCCCCACCAGGAGGAATTGACTCAAATTTTTACAAATCATATGTTAAAAAAAATAACAGTACATAAGAGAGAGAGAGAGAGAGAGAGAGAGAGAGAGAGAGAGAGAGAGAGAGAGAGAGAGAGAGAGAGAGAGAGAGAGAGAGAGGGGAGAGAGAGAGAGAGGGAGAGAGAGAGAGAGAGAGGAGAGAGAGAGGGAGAGAGAGAGAGAGAGAGAGAGAGAGAGAGAGAGGGAGAAAAGAGAGAGAGAGAGAGAGAGAGAGAGAGAGAGAGAGAGAGAGAGAGAGAGAGAGAGAGAGAGAGAGAGAGAGAGAGAGAGAGAGAGATGATTTACAAGGGAAAAAAATCATCTTCCAAAACTATAACTATATATTCGACTGTTTCTCTCTCAGCCAAGGACTCCAGCCAGGGTCAGGACAAAATCAAGTAATCTCATTCCAAGACAAAGACAGAAAGCAATTGGAAAACAGATACAGGGGGATAGAAGACACAACAAGTACCTCCCTGCCCACTACAGGAGCCACCACTTCTTCCCTAATATTGTCAGTCGCTTATTATTTAAGAGCAATTCCACTACATCTTTCTCTCTACCAAGTGCTAAATCAGTATTCTCTTGAAAAGCAAGCGGATGCTACATTAACATAATCTAAGACACCTTGAAAAAGCAATTAATTTTTTGGACAAAGCATTGCAAATTAGAAATTCATTATCTGATGTAACTTACCTGATTTGAACTCCAGAGTATAAGTGATTGAAAATATCATTGTCCTCCAGCACACCATGACCATTGTCATAGAAATAAA
Source organism: Berghia stephanieae (assembly GCF_034508935.2). Classification (NCBI taxonomy): domain Eukaryota; kingdom Metazoa; phylum Mollusca; class Gastropoda; order Nudibranchia; family Aeolidiidae; genus Berghia; species Berghia stephanieae. The sequence continues at coordinate 87,462,528 of NC_088360.1, read as the reverse complement.
CACCAACCTAGAAATGAGAAAAATACATTAAATTATTTAGAGAATGAAAATAATACCAACGACAACAGTAATAATAACAACAACAACAACAATTCTTTGAATAATGAGGTACTTGGTGAAGTTTTGAAGGGTAAGATGTTCAGTGAGATTTTAAAGGAATATCATAATGACAAACACACAATACTTAATACCTAATATGAATGGACAACAACATATTTTTAAAGATTTATAATAATATGCATGATGAACTTAAGAGAATCAAAGAGTCACTAAAGCTTTTAAGTACAGGCAAACTGATGTTATGACTGGGGCTACTATGCAATTATAAAATTCAAAGATTATAGGAAATAACAAATACCTGCTTGCCACTGTGTATTCTGTTTCTCCGTAGGACAGGTGTACTTCCTGTTGTAATCCAAACACCTGCTAATGTATTTGAGTAAACCTCATTCTCTTCTATTAGACCTTTTCCTTTTTCATGCTTTAGAAAAAGAGGGGGGGGGGGGGGGAATGACAATGAAAAATAAATATGACACAATATAAGCAAACAACAGATTCTTTTACATTAAAGAATACAAATAATTGACAAGGTGTAAAGAGCAACATGTCTCCTGATGGATAAAATGCAGGATATTGTTGATCTCTTCAGTTGAAAGTGTAAATAGGTTTCAAATTTAAACTTGCAACTCTTAACCTATATCAAGACTTTATTCAAATGGCTTATCTAATCATTCTTATTGTTCAGAGCAACTTACCACATAAATGCCTCCATGTTGACCATGATGAATTTTATTGTGCCTAACTATTGGATTACTGTTTGTTCTAATCTGTATTCCGGCTAAAGCATTTCCTGAAAGAGAACATAATTTTTGATTTTGATCACAATGCAAAATGAGAAAAAGTTTTTATTGAAAGAAAAAAAAAGAAAAAAAAAAAAGGTAAATATACATTTTAAATCAATACAGGACTGGCAGAGATTGGAAATTGCAGACTGAGAAAACAAAAATTGAATTAATTAAAACAAGAAAAAAAAATGTGATAAATTTATTTAAATGAAAACATCTAATTTGAAAACAAATTGACAGACGTGCCAACCACTGACTATTTTGAGACTTTATTTTTACGTATTTTGACCCCCCCCCCCCCCCCCCCCCAAAAAAAAAGTATTTTCATCTCAAGAAGCATGAAGCAATTGCCAATATACCAATAAACATCATGACTAAGGAAATGGATCGGATGAGCAAAGAGCAGTAGGGCATGAATAGCACTTTACAATTCAAGACCTGCTCTGTTTTTATTGTCAAAAGTAAACGATTTGTCAAATACAAGAAAGCCCAATAATTTCAACAGGTTAAGCCACTATTTGCTCAATCCTATTTTTGTTACATATTTTGGACACATGCTGGTTGACGAGCCTGCATTATAAGAGTACAACTAAAAATCAATTCTCAGTTCTGACATAAATCATCATATTCGCCCCAAATGAACATACTGTTATTAGTGAAAATTGAAAACTTTCTGTTAAAGTAGGAAAATGACCATTTAACCATACATCTTTGAAAAAGTAATGATAAGCTGACATACCATAAATATTGTTGTGTTCTATTAATCCCCTGCCATCCCCAAATATGTAGACACCTCCTTGCTGACCATTGTAAATTTCATTTTTCCTGTAATGTAATAATCATGAAACATTCAAATAAAGTTGGTACATGATTGAATTATTTTTAGAAGACGTCACAGAAATATGAAATGAGGAATCAAAAGAAAATCAGCTACACAAAAAAAACTCAATACAATAAATAAACTAAGCTGGTACCAAAAATATGATACTCACTATCTGACTTGAAATTGAATAAATTGAGAAATTAAAGCTGAAATAGGTGAAATTATTCAGCTTAACTGCTCGACACACACAAACAGGTTGAAAAATAAAGTTATTATTTCTTTGTTTTTGTTTTCAAACCAGGAAAGGGTAAAATAGTAACAGGGTGATTCTCCTTAAAGCAATGCGGACATGCCTTCTCTCAATTTCAAATTTCAGGGACATTTAATGGATAAAACCTGTGCAATAATAATGACTTAAAAGACAGTCAATCATCTGATATCAAGAGCATAATATGGTTACAATGGTGCCAGATTTAATTACAAGTAGTTACTAATCTGCTTGCATGGAAAGTAGTGGTGATAGGAATGATGATGTGATAGTGGCAGTTGTTGAAGTAGTGGTTGGAGAGATGATGATGTGGTGGTGGTTGTTGTAGAAGTGGTGTTAGAGATGACGATGTGGTGGTGCTTGTTGTTGCAGTAATGGTAGTAGGAATAATGATGTGGTGGTGGTGGTCGTTGTAGAAGTGGTGATAGAGATACATGTAAATAATGTAAGTAATAGTACAAAATATACCTAATGGTGGGATCACTGTTAGAAGTGATCCAAACCCCAGCAAAATTGTTGGAGTGAATCTTGTTTTCAATGAACTGCCCACGACCATTCTCATGAACATAAATGCCTCCTGTTTGCCCATGGTGCACTTCACAGTGAATGACTGTTGGGTTGGCACCTGCCTTCACTTCAAAACCAGCAATTCGGTTGTCATGAATATCACAGTTGTCAAAGTAACCCTGAAAATTAAAACATATAAATTTCATTCAAGATGTACACTAAAAGATCAATTCAAATGTCTTCCAAGTTCAATTAAACAAATATGTCCAACGCTGTCACCATTCTAATGTCTTAATTTAGTTGACACCAAATCACCCACAGTCACTTCATCATTTAATATATCTTTTTGTTGGGTTCAGCAATAACTGATTTGGAACAGATATGTTGATAGCTTTAGTGGTTTTATTTGAAATCTTTCCATGAAAGCATTTACTCTTAAAAAAAAAATCATAATGATCTCACTGCACTGCATGAATCCTATTATCTATCCACCTGATATTTATTTCCTTCATAGCAACAATGAAGAATCCATTAAGCAAAATTTCCAGGGGTGTTGCTGTTAAAGATAAGACAAAAAACAGTTTGTTTTGATTTCTTTGAAACTCAGCTTTTATATTTGGCTGACATTTCTTCTGTTAAGTCAAATAATTTCGAAAAGAAACTGTACTGACCAAAACATTGATAATCCAATGATAGAACCAACCAATATACTGATTAAAAAGTGAAGAAGAAAATGAAAGAAAAGAAAAATCATATGATGACTATGTCAAGTATTCAAGACTTACAAGGCCATTGTCAAAAGTGAAGACTCCAACATCCCTTCCATGGTGAATATGATTGTTTCTCATGATAGGATTGGCACCATTCTTCACCCAAATACCTGCTAATGCATTGCCACTTATTTCATTGTTTTCATATACACCCTGCACAAAGAAAAAAAAAAAGTAATATTTTAATGTATAACAGATACACACTTGCTACTGACAGCTAACATAAAAATCTGTGTATTTTCGGTTCAGTAAAAAATCTGAATTTGAAGAAGAAAAAAAAAATCAGTATAAACCAACAATGTAAGATTTTTACCCTCATCTATATGATGTGTCATTTTAAAATACTTTAGAATTGGTGAATTCGAATTTGAAAATAGAATTGTGGTTCAATTTGGACATATATCCATTTCTAAGTTGAAAAAAAACAAAACACATATTCACAAATTTTTATCCAAAATTTAACTTTAAACTAAGAATATGAAGTCAAAATCTCATTGCGATCAAATCTGACTCCACAAAGAGATGTATGTGCTGAATTAGCTTGGATAAGTGGCAGGTCTCTAAATGTTATCAGCTATTTGGTTCCAAATTTCACATTTCTGATTACACCGTCAAGTACAGTTAGTCATCAAAATAGTTCATAAATTTGGACACAAAAACCCGATTCAATAACAGCAAAAATAAATACAAACAAACCTCAACACAGACAACAAAGCAAAAATTAAAAACAATGAATCAACTGGCTATTGAATGGAAGAAAGAATAACATATTGAAACTCACCTCTGCTTTGTCTGTAACATATAGGCCGACATTTTCACAGTCTCGTATAATGCAATTCATGATTTGAGGATCTGCACATTCCCCTGACACACATACAGCAGCACCAACTGAAAAGTAAAATAATTGGTGGAAAATAACTTTCAAACCTCTAGGATTTCATTCTATGATCTTTTTTTATTTCATTCATAGCTAACATAATATCAAAATATTGACAACAAATAAAAAGAATGAAAAATCATTACTAGCTGTATTTTCAAGACATGCTGCAATCTTTCTCAATGATTGAGTAACCTTTTCTGACGATGGCGTTCCTCTGTTTTACTTTAAAGAAAATGTCACAAAATTTGCTTGCATTGTATAAAAGAAAAAGATATTGTGGTTTATCAAGAAAATAATCCCCTCCTGTCTCTCATATATTAAAAAATAAAAAGAAAAAAAGGAAATTACATATTTGACTGCCTCCCTCCCAGGTAAGGATCTCCCTATTGGAACAACAACAAAAAAGAACTGAGCAATCTCAACCCAGGACAAAAAAAGAGAGTAGCATGTTCAGAGAAAACAGATATAGGGTGATAAAAGACACAGCCAAGAGTGATCTCTCTGTCCAAAATGGGAGGTCAGTAGATCCTTCCCAATCCCTATTTTGAGAACACACTTTAATAATATTCATAAAATTCTCTTCATTTTTCTCATTAATCTTAAGAAATTTACTTTGAGCTTCTTATATAAATATCGCAATATCTACTGAATGTGCTCAAAGCGCTTTACAATTTTCAAATAATCCAGATATGGCCAACCCTTCATAATCCAAAAGTGGAATCAGAACACCAGAAAATAGGAATTTGAGACCAAAAAAAAAATAGGAATCTTTTAACAATGGATAATTCTGTATCAAAATTACCACCAACTTTTCCACCAAACACCAAAAGATAGGTAATGGAATGGGGAAGGGGGAAAGGAGTTTATTTAATTTTCCTACTTTGCACCCTTTTGGCAATCATTGAAGAAAAAAAATAAAATTATCATTATCTTTGAAAATCGGAATTTTAGAGACAATGGCAGAATAAAGTGGAAAAGGAAGAGTGAAAATAGGAATGATTCCGCCAAAAGTGGAAGGGTTGGCAGGTATGAATAATCCATACATGTAAGCAGAGCAAGGATGTCAATGGAAAAGAAAAAAATTGATGATGTTACCTGCATGATTTATATCTAGAACTCACACATAATATTATGACAATTTGATGTATGCCCTTTTAGTACATTTGATATGACACTTTAAAAACAAACAAAAAACAACAAGAACATCTACATTGTGCATCAATCATTCTGTTCATTTTATTATAAATGTATAAATTCCTCCGTAAGGTGCTTAAAATCAACATGAAATTGGAAAATTCAAAAGAAAAGGCAGTGAAATATTCACAAGGCCAATAATTTAATTTTCAAAATTTGAATAAGGACATACCAACTGACAGACTTTTTACTTTACAATGATCGATAATAGGTTGTGTATTTTCAGCTACTTCCAGGGCATAATGGCGATGGTGAGGCACAGCTGATGTACTGTCAGGTGAAAACTGAAAGACAAAGAATTTACATGTTTTTCAAGCAAGTCCTTTTTATTTTATGTATAAAATTCGAATTCCAATTTATACAGGTCAACAACCTGAACATTTTATTGATAAGCTACTGAAAATATATGAGCATGACAATATTTTTAAGCAAAGACAAAATTGTTGAAAGTACCACAGCAAATTTTAATGATTAATAATTTTTCCAATGTCAAATTGCCAACATTGGATAACAATTTTGTGCAACATGACACCTTAAACATGTAATATGTTTGTAAATTCACCTATTTCAAAGAAACAAATTTAAACATTGATATTTATCTTGAACATGTACGACCAAAATAAGATAGGATTGTATTTTTCTCTCGCTCATTAAGGAAAAGAAAAAAAAAGTTGGTAGTTAGAAATAATAAGAGATAATTTCTATCTTTAAATCCAGACCTAAAATTAAATTTATTAAACAAATAAAAATAGCAAATTAAATTTAAAATACTTCTGTTGACTCAAGACTCTTGTTCAAGCAGAATTTAAAAAATAAACTTACTTTCAATGTGACATAACCCAAGTAAGCTCGTTTTGCACCTTCCACAAACATAATGGTGGATTCTGTTTCTCTTTCAATAATGACATGGTCCATCACATTTCCTGGGGCTAAAAACAAAAGAAAAATTGTAAAAAACAATGAAATGTTCACTTACTGACATCATGGTCAATGTTCTAAATGTTTATTGATTCAACAAAGTGGGTATAATCTGGGTTAAATGAGTTAAAAACATCTGGGCAACAACCATTCAGAAAGAGGAGAGAGAAGCTGTGTGGCTATGTGGTCTTGTGGTATGACAATCGCTTTCCAATCAGAAGGTCCTGGGTTCGAGCCTCGCTCGGCGCATAGTTGAGTCCCTGGAAAAGACTCTTTATTCACATTCTCTCATCGTACTCCGTGCGGCTCTGTGGTCTCGTGGTATGACACTCGCTTTCGGATCGCTTTTTTTTTTAGTTTGAGCCTCGCTCGGCGCTTAGTTGATTAATTGGAAAAGGCTCTTTATTCACATTCTCTCACCGTACCCATGTGTTAAATGAGTACCTGGCCATCAACAGCGCTGTCTCTGTTTGAAAAAAATTGTAATATCGCCTAACAGGCGTCAAGTCTCGTTCTAAGTTACGTGTTGCTGTTGGTCAAGGACCCTTTGTAAAGTGCTTTGAGCAAATTCAGTGAATGAATTTAATAAGCCAGAATTGTGAAGCTACTGATAAATGAACACAATAGTTAAAGCTAAAATTTAAAAAAAAAAATACAACATACAGGAAAATCACATTATTTTATATTTGCTATACTTCTAACTTTTTATTTCCTCTTCTCTTTCAATTCTCCACTTACCAGCACCAATTAATGATACAGGTGAATCTATCAACAGGAATTCTCCTTGATAAACACCAGAATGAATAAATATCAGAGCATCTTCAATTTCTTCAGTATCTACAAAGTTGTAAGCAGACTCTATCGTATCATATCTCTGAAATAGAAAAACAAAAACAAACCCACATCTTTACCATAGCTGAGAGAGCAATTTATTATACTTTATTGATAGTAATGACACAGATATATAAAAGAATATGACTTAAGAGCTGATTTGAATCTAACTATCAAATTGCTGCTGCAAACGTTAAAAGAAATTTGAGGACTTTACGGATTTAAAAAAGACTATCTTATGTCTTAAGATAGGAAAACGAAATATACAGACGTCACTTAACCACATCCCTACCAACTATAGGAAAATCGTCACATTCGTTTTGATACAACCGCCATTTTTATCATACTGATTATTTTTTGTAAATAACAAATACTGAAGAAAGATTTTTGTTAGAGTTAATATTTGGGAGAACTTAATGCCGTGCCGTGCAGCTTGTTTTGCTGAACAAAATTATGTATATCACGTACTCATTCCTTTTGAGTTAGAGTTTAATTCAATTTTTATGTTGGATGGCTATGACGCTTCAGGGAACATCCGGAAAATAGTCAATAGAGAGAGTTAAATACATTAACTGTGTTAAGGGATATGGTAATTCTTTAAAACATGACCAAAATTCTTATTTAAAAAAAGAAAAAAAGAAAAGAAAATTAAAATGAAACTTACAATAACATTGCGACCTCTCAACCGTTTCCCTCTGGTATTTTCACAGTGAGGGGTACCATCTTTGGATACATGTATACCTCGATACTGTTTGTTGGGAATTAAGAAAAAAAAAGCTTTGTTAATAAATTGAAAATATTTCAGTCATTTTTGCATGCTTTTTATCAAACAATCTTGTATATTTCAAAATTGAGAATTTACTCAATGCTATGTGAAGTGAATATTTATAAAATACAAAACTTACCAGTTGTTTAAAACTTTCTTTCCAAGGGTTGTCATAGTTTGGGTCGTCTGGTGACACAAATTTAAATACCCTTGGTTCTGGATTCAGTAGAGGAGAATCATACTCAAATACTTCCTGGTAAAGCACCTTCCTGTGAATCAAATATATAAGAAATGAATGAATTATTTCACTTTTGTATATTTATTTCACCATCCATAAGTCAAGAATATAATATTAGACGGTACATGGGTGATGGGTGGTAAAAGCAGAAAACTCACCAAAGTTCATGGTCATTGGTTATTGACCTGAATCTCTGACACACTTGAGCTGCATTGCAAAGATCCAATTCTTTCAAGAAGGAGAAAATATAAAACATAACCTCATCTGGTAAATCATGCTGAAGATAGCGAGCTGCGACACGACCTGTGAATTGTATTAACAGAAAAAAAATGAGAGAAAATGAACAATTCATTAAATATTGTCAAAATCATGATTCTAATTTAAAATTTTTATTTCAGTAATCACATTTTGAACTAGACAAATGTTAACACTTTCAGAATTTCCAACACTTATAAGTCTTTTCAGTACTGTGTTTAATAATCACAAAAAAAAAATAAAATAAAAAAGTGAGACAATTAAATTTTTTTTTTAAAGAGTAGTAAAAGTTAATATTTAACACAATATTTTTACAAGATAGAAATTTAAAAATTGACCACGTTCACTAAGGTACTGCTCAGAAATTCAAAAAAATAATATCTAAAATGCCTAAAAGATAATATTGCTTTCTTACTTGTATCACGAATATTAAATAGAAATGATTTTAAGAGTTTGCTACGCTTTAATATAATTTCATCTTTATAAAATGGAAGATAATGGGATGGCAAAAAGATCATAGATCTAGAGTTTAGACTTGTTTATAAAAACACCAAAGAAAATGTAACACAAGGGAATTAGTTTTAAAAAAAACAACAGAAGCAGATTCTAAAAGCAATTTATCATCGTGTCTTGTGAAATCACCTGAGTCTTAATCAATCATCATAGGCAGAGGAATCTCACTGGGAGGGGTACAGACGTGAAAAGCTAATAAAACACAAATATATTGATAGTAACAGGGAGATGATTTACAAGGGGTATACAACATCTCCCGAAAACACTTGAATGGCTCCCTCCTGGCGAGGATCTCCACCAGGTTTAGGATACAAAGAAATCTCATTTTAGGACAAGGGTAGAAAGCAACATGGAAGGGTAAAGTATGGGAATAGAAGGCACAATAAGAGTGATATCCCAGGCTCCCTTACGAAAATATAACATTAATCCTCAAAAATGTGGCATCAGCCTGGAAAAGGACTTATTTCAATTTTAAGCAATAATTACATACCTTGAGGCTGAAGTGCAGGATTAGAGCAGGTCTTTTTTCTTTTCTTTCTTGACGGTTCATACAATTCGTCTGTGACTGAAATTTGTGAACTAGGCGATCCTTCCAAACTTAGCGATCTTCTTCTTCGAAGGTAATACCTACTAGAATTTCCACACGATAATCCTAACGACCCAGTTGAAGAGCAATCTGTAAGCAGACAAAGAATGCACATAATAACAATGAATATATATATATATATATATATATATATATAATATATATATATATATATATATATATATATATATATATATATATATATCTAGTGCATTTGCAAGATTATACCAAGCTCAATACCTTTTAACAAAGCTAAATTCATCCCTTATATTATGCAAAATTGAATTTCTGCATTAAAAGCAAAAGTTGAGATGCCCCTTTAACTATGTGGGATATTACCTTTCACTCCTTCATTGACTGCATACTTACATCTCATACATTTGCTAAAACCAATTTATGAATTATCATTTCCTCTTATAAAAATCTGACCACTGCATTATTTCCCTGACCAATCCCACCTTCAAAAAAGAATCTGACCACAACCATGTTTTTTTTTTTTTTTTAGGGTTTTACGGCGCCTGCAATACATTTAGGTCATATCAGCGCCAGTAAAAAGGAAGAAAATTAGATAGTTATAATATTCTAGATGTACAATTAAAAAGACTTGAGGAAAAAGTAAGACAAAGAGGAATGGTACAAATAAGGAACAGATGTAGATTCCAAGAGCATACTATCAGTGTACTTAGTTTGAGATCATCAAAAAGTCTCACCCAGACACCAGCATAAGAACTCATGAAGAGGAACACACTCAAATGTTTACAAATCATATTTTAAAAATGAAAAAGTAACAACATAACAGAGAGATGATTTACAAGGAAAAAAATATCATCTCCCAAAACTATAACTGTACATTCGACTGTTTCCCTCTCAGCCAAGGACTCTGGCCAGGGTCAGGACAAACAGGACAAAACGAAATAATCTCATTCCAAGACAAATCAGAAAGCAATTGGAAAACAAACAGATACAGGGGGATAGAAGACACAAGAAGTACCTCCCTGCCAACTATGGGAGTACGGGAACTGACCACAACCAGACTTTCCAGCTTCCCTGAACACCCTAACAATGATATGACCAGAACTACAACAGCACTCATAAAATATGCACTCAATAATTTCAAAATGAAAGTCTTTTTAACTGTCAGATTCATCAAAATTCAAGATTGACGGCGAATAAAACTAACTTAATTTTTGACTCTTTAGTTTTTGCTTTGATCTTGCTGTATCCCCTGTGCCACCCACTGTGCATCTTCCCCTGTCGCCCATTCCACTCCCCTGATCACAGGCAAATCACTGATAACAGGGAACTTCACCTGTCACAAGTGATTAATTACCTGCACCTTCATCTGTTGAAACAAGGGGAGGTAAGCGAGGTCCGAAAACAAGGGTGATATTGTCAAAAAATTCATAAGAAATGCACTCCTTACATCATTTAATACTGGAAACCTATGTGTCACACACAATTTCTTCTTATTTTTTTTTAATATTTTAAATTTCTGTCGTAATTATATATATTTTTGTGAAGTGCCAATTGGATTATAAAGCAGATAAGAATATTTCAAATTAGTGAGTGAAATTGTTCTGTCCACCGTATATCATTGATTAAAATATTTTTTAAACATGTTTTGTCACCATGAGGGTCATATTATCTTACACCCTAAAATAATTCAATAAATTTGCAATTAGTATGTCCAAGAAGTACGCTTAATTCACACGAAATAAAAAAGTTATGATTATTTATAATCTGGGCAATCCGTTGTGTGAAATAACATTATTATTTTTGGTTGAGTGATTTTATTTTTTTATATTAATTTTATTTGTGGTACTGAAATAATTTTTTGGGTACTTCAGACAAGGATGGAACATTCTCTTGAAACTCATGTAACAAAACTAAATAATCTATGTAGACTTTGTGGCAAAAGATATTTGAAAAGAGGAGGTGGGAGAAGCAATTTAAAAAGATAAAGAAAAAATTGCATGACATGAAAGAATGTAAATAAAGTATCATCGGACCAGTTAGAAAAGCAATACAACATGTTTTAGATCAGAATAAAATTGTCAGACAAGCATTTCACGGTGGCCACTTTATTGCCAATCACTGCCACAAATACATAAAGAAAGTAATCTACAGACACCTTACAAAGACAGCTATACATGCAGTTAGTACAAACACCCAAAGAGACACCCTAATCACGAAAATAATTCAACTTGAGATCAAATATAATACTTTAAATGACAGCTACAGAGATGTACATAAATTAGTATCCCATTCAAATCCCATGTCATCAGAAGAAATTAAAAGAGCAGAGGAAGCCGTCGCAAGGTATTTGCAGAATTACAGAGAAGCATTCCCTCACTCAATTACCCCCAAATTACATATATTGGAAATGCACTGCATTTACTGGTTGAAGCGATATAAGATAGGGTTAGGATTCCATGGCGAGCAAGGTGGTCAACTGCTCCATTCTAGCATAGGGAAGATTGAAAAAAGAGCAGGAGGACTTCGAAGTGAAAAAGCAAAATTGTCTTTCACAATGGAAACATCATTGCTTCAAGTTGAACCAGACGTCAGTACTTCATAAAGGCCCCTAATAATAATCCTACATATTAGAATGATATCTCTCCTTTCTGGTTGGTGTTGAAAATAGATGAGATACTATTGTTAAACTTGTTTATTTGTTTTCATAATGGTGTTGCATGCATAGTGATTAGACATGAAACTTTGTTAGTTGTGATGTGTGAAAATAGAAGAGAGAGTGATAGAAATATTTCTTAGTAAATTTATTACTGACAATGTGACCGGGAACGTGACAGACTATAGAATTTATATTATTAATTAATGAAATATGTCATCAAGTGAATCTTATTCATAAGGAATGATTGGATATCAGTTTTATAAGACACACACTAACACGTACCTTCCAGTCATCACTGTGACTGGCTAATTTGTGGACAGGATACTGGTGGATTTGATAAGGAGTTACCACAATATCAAGACCTCTCACAGGACTGCCAGGTCTGAACAGGCCATAAAACTTACATACACTTTTTCCTCATTCTCTTCTGCTTCTGATTATCCCAAAATTATTTGCCTGTACGGTGACTTATGCTATTTATTCACATGTTTCTTACCAATTATAGTTATGATCTTGCATTGAATTATAGTACAACTCATGGAGAGTGCCGTTGTAAAACCATTCGGTTCATAGCCATACAAATGGTATGACAATATTCTTTACATTATGAAGAACAAGAATATATGAATAAGAAAAAGTTACGTCAACGGATTATTGAGCAACGATTATTTGAAAATATCAATAAAATGCAGAATCGGAGAGAAAAAAATACAGGTAGCGAAAATGCCGATGCCAGTAGCATGATGAGTCATCGACCTGTCACAACTTGATTAATTACCCTCCCACCAGTGGAGCGCTGGCTCAAACTAAAAGTTCGAGTTTTAGTCGCCGTAGATTGTTGTTGAAACATTTCATTAACTTTTGGATAATGTGCAAATGCGAATATGATAGAGAAGTTTACCTCAAAAAGGCATTTTCTCAAAAAAGGCAAGGACCAAATTTTTCACCCACACTTGCATCAGATTATTTTTGATGCAATACGGTAACACAATCCAACTTGTTATGATAGACACCAGTATTGATGGACAATTAAATTGATTCTAAGCTAGTCTGTTTTTGTCCTGTGAATGACAAACACTTGTCCAACAAGGACACGGACAGGTATTTAATCTACAAACAATGCTGGAAACCCATATCCATGCAAATGTGTACAATGGAGAGCCAAAATGAGTAAGATTTTTGAGTAAGATTTTGAAAAAAATAAGTACAATCCTGAAAAAGCATAACATGCTCTAATTCGGATGACCATACTAACAATATCATGATTGATATTTAAATTAATGAATAAACTGACTCTTCATAGACGACATAGTATCGAATTCAAAAATCAATGTATTAATCAGATATGACCCAACCTGCTATTTTATTGAATTCTCAACATGAACGTCTGGGTCATATGACAAATCAAAGTGTTAAAGTAAACTAAAAGTGTATGACCAGTAAAAAGGAAGAAAATGGACCAGTCAAAAGATTATAGATTTACAATTAAAGAAGCCAATAAAAAGTATGTACAAACAGGGAACAGATGCAAATACCAAGAGCATACTGTCAGTTATCTCAACAACGTTTATTAGACAATGACATTTCACGTTTTAATGAAAAACAAACGACACCTTACTCTACCTCTAACAATGAGAGACAAATCTAACTGCACAAAACAATCAACGAATATGCCCAGCATAACGGTTGCATAAGTAAGCAACAGATTAAAATTGCACACATTCGTCTCAATAAACAAACAAACGATTTGGTTGTGACACCCTTGAACAAATAAAGCATCACTGCACCATTGCACCAATGGTCAGTTTACAAATCCTAGCATCATGGCCATTGATCCATAACAATAAATGTGACGATGGCAGTAGATGAAACTGACAAGGGATAAGGGTAAATCTATTGTTCACATGTCTGTGATAACTATGAGGAACCTCAACAGGGGATACAGGTAAATTGATTGTTAACACCCCTGTGATGAATGACACAACCACACACCCAATTGACTGTCCCATTAGACTAATTTGCATTCATGGGTCAATGATATTAATCCTGCAAAGGCAGGTGCTCAGAAAAAAAAATCCTGCAACTACCAATAAGAGGAAAAAACAAAAGTGCGGTTAATTATATAAATGCCGTTTTTTTTTGTCATTTTCGAATTCCGGCCAGACAAAAAAAAACCCGGCGAGACCTCTTTTTCAAAAATAAAAATCCGGCCATGCCGGATTTTTCCGGCGAACTTTCACCCATGTTTGCATTTTATAAACCATCGTTTTAAATAATTGAAGACAACAAAAAAGCTCTTTTATGGGGAAAGCCATTGTCAAATTTCATCCCCATTAAGCAACTGGGAATTGGAAAGGGTATGACTTTTAATAAATACATACTCAAAAAATTCAATTCCCAAGGAATCGTACCAATAAAGCGGGGTCCCCAATACCAGCTTGGACGGTATTGAAAATTAGAGGGCGATTGGAAAGTTACATGTGAAAATCGTTAAACCTTAAAACATTTTTATTGTAACTCAGTCAAACTTACACCAAAGTTCCACACACTCTTTAATTACTTTTCAATGTGGTATTAGTATGCTCTCCCTAAAGAAAGTTCTATGAAGCAGAGCCAAACAGCCATTTATTTCTTTCACGAGGGCTTCATCTGTATTAAACTTCAAGCCTCCAAGGTGGCTTTATTTTAAGGGACTGGCGAGATGATGGTCAAACAGAGTGAGCTAAAGACTATGGGGTGGGTGGGTAATAGTTCCCAATCGTAATATAGACGGATGCCTTCTAGTCAAGGAATTTCGTTTAGATTCGGGGGTTATACAGTGTACTCATGTCTTACCCCCAGTTATAGGAAAACTATTGTCACATCCCTTGGATTTTCCCGTGGCCCCTACCATGTAAGCCACTGCAGTTTGTTAATCGCTTGTGAATTTTGATGAGGTGTTTGGTAGGCCATCCTGAAGAAACCTTTAAAAATCCAATTTCATGCACAGTGGTTGGTAAAATATCTAGGATTGTAGCAATTTTTCTTTGATTTAAATGCATCTATCCATATCAGGTCATCAATGCTGTAAATGTTTTCATTATGGGCGGCAGTTTAAAGTCTGACTGAGCATGGGTTGTCTTAAAGTCTAGTATGGCCTCCCTTTAAGCACATAGCACAATCTCCATATGTGGAAACACATCTATTAACTTCAGTTTAATTTTTTTCATTTGCGTGAAGAAATCTTACCATTCCTCTGGCCTGTATATTTAAATAATTTTCAATGGGGGTCCCATCTTCTTTTGGTTATATGAAAATGAGACATTCAATGGCATTGCTCAGACTTGATGCAGAGATTGTACTTGCACATCGTTGACAGACTTTTAAAATATTGATTAGGTCCAAAGTTAGGATATTTTTCACATTAGTTTCCAAATTCTCACAGTTTGAAAGTACAGTCCACTCTGGATAATCGCAATTTTCAGTTAATTGCAAAATTTCCCAAGAAACGGAATTAATTCTATATAAAAGTCACTGGTTAATTGCAACAAACCTTGGTTGATCGTAACAAATATTCGACCTAAAAAAAACGGCAGATTTTTTAAAAAAACAACATAACCTCAAGATAAATGTTATCATGGGTGAAATGAATTTGCAGTATGGGTTTGTGAGGTCATCCATGGCCATCAGACAAGAGGCAAGGGGGTGGGCATAGTCTAGACAACAGGTAGAGAATGACAGTTGTAAGGAGAGATTGAGTGATATCCTTTGTTTTGGGATTGACAACTGTGCAATGCAACTAATAGGTTTGGTGAGAGCTTATTGTCTCTCACCATGGCTAATCTCTTAGATCTTCCAAATGTTGAGAACAAAATAGTGAAAGTTGAAGAGGATGCTGATGATGATGAAACTGAACTGTTGTTTAATAAAAAAAATCTAGACCTCGTGAAAAATCCCCATCGTCTCATTCATGAAGACATTTGCTTCCATCATTGGAAAAAATTGAACAAAACGTTTATAAACATCTGACCTCAGCAAGAAAACAGATGACCCTTGAACTTGATGCCTTCTTATTCTTAGAGAGAGGAGGGATGTCAAACAAAAAGAAAAATGATGAAATTTACAACCATACATAGAAAAAATAAACAAAAACAAATAAAACGAACAATTTTTTTAAATGGGACCATGGAAAGTCCCAAGCCCGTGTAAACTCAGAGGGAAAATATTGCAATAGTGGATAGGAAACTCATCTTTGGTTAATCGCAAGATTTTTGCAGATCCCAAGGTGTTGTGATTATCCAGAGTGGACTGTATAATATACAAATATGAAGACTGAAACTAAAATAAGAGAACAGATCCTTCACAGATAATTACAGTTCCCATTAAGAAAATAAAAAATATAATTTACGAAAAGTTCATAGGGTGAAAATTCTTTCAGCAAGCTCAAAATTGGAACTTCTGGAAAACCTGAAAAATTTCAGAATGTCCAGAAAAGTGGCATCCTTGATAAATTGACGAATTAAGCAAGGAGCACATAAACAGCAAACGGGGGTTGTTATTAATTGACGGTGGTTTCTTTAATACTTCAAAATGGGAATTGAAACTCATGTTTTACTAATTTTTACTGTATTTGTTTTTATTGACTCTATGAATCCTTGATTTGGCTATGAATTATTATTATTATTATTATCATTATTATTATTATTTTTTTTTCACTTAAAATTAATAAATCTATATTGTAAAGTGCCCAGAGCTTGTGTTTTACACGAGAATGAGCGCTGTATAAATGTGTATTATTATTATTATTATCATTATGTTTTAAGAGAGAGAAAAAAGATTGACATGATGAAAGAAGTGGAACGTCCAATTATTCTAGAGCAAGGGGAAGGTGGAGGCATGCTCCATCAGGAAAATTATCAATATGCAAAATAAGGCACTCTAGGCATAATTTGGGTCCATTCATTATAAAAGCTCATTTGAAAGTCAATTTTATTCCTATATAGAATCTTGAAAATGATGTTTCAATTCCTTACAAAATATTGATGAGGATGTTCTGGCTGAAAACAATGAAAGAATGGACAATATCCAACCAAAACATTTAATTCTTCAAGGAACTCATAGCAAAATGAGAAGTTAAAATATGGAAAACAGCATCTCAGAAGATGAAGTAGAGGCATCCAAGCCAGTGCCAACTGTCACCGGAGACTTAACACTGACATACGTTCAGAAGAGAAATCCTGATTCAGGTTTAAGACTGTCTCTCAAGTTGGAGGGTAACTTAAATTTTGATACAATATAAATTATAAATATGAAGCAACCATTTTCTTGTCGAAACGAGAGAATGGTGTTTTTTAAATGTATAGCAGAACAGCACTAGAAACACCCCTTTGATGAAAAACCTATGCTTCGCATAGACTAAATTAAAATTTTAATTTCTGAATATTAAATTCAAGTAAATCAGTGTGTACTATTTTCACTTTCACATGATATTCAGTTGCTGTTGACATCAGATATTTATAAAAATACTTGTCATGATCATGACATTAAAGAATGATTTGAAATGAAAGCAATTTCAATAATTTAGAAGGGTACTTCCACATTAATTATATAATTATAATGAGTGAGTAAGATAGAAAAGGTACTTAAACTTACTTCCACTCCTTTACTACTGTCTCACTTTCTAGGATAAAAAGCGAGTTACAAATACAAATGACCTACATTGCACTTAAGAATCAAAGAATTAATATTTATGGAAATTCATTCATTATAGCTGACCTCACTAGCTCCTAATCAACATTAAGTCTAAAACTAAAACCTAGAGTTAAAGATAGTAAGGAGTTGTGCATCTTCCGATTCCGATTTTTAGACCAAATGCCTTGAGACTGGATTCAAATTAAAGTTAGCTCTATTCTTTACACTTCCCAAATGACAGCAATGTGGCGGTCAGCAGTACATCGGACTGTTTGCTGGCCCTGTGTAGTGTCTGTGAGTTTGATGTTAGTGTTCATGTGTATTATTTTGACTGTTTAGTTACTCCATTCATCATGACTAATGCCAAAAAGTCAAAGGCCTAGTCTCATTAAGTCTTGTTTTAAAAGCTACAAAAACAAAAGAACTAAGAAATTTGTGTTCGTTGCTTGTGCTGGATGGCATTAAACATAAGATGAAAAATAATAAATGATAAAAATGACGTGAACATTGTCACTAATCACATCATCATAATCATAATATTATTAGACGGCTCAAAATACTAAGAAGAGTATGATTATGAAGTGAGAGTCAGGGGGGCGATAACGATATAAGATCTTACCTGAATTTCTATGGTGTAAATTAAACGACTTTGACTCAGATTTGGACTTCCTACGATTTCTTGTCTTCAAGCGAGTCGTTCTTGTAGACCTTGAAGACATTTTGTGAAAGAGGTGTACACAAAGAAAAATAAAAACAAACTAATCTAAGAGATGGTCTAATGAGACGCCATATTGGATTATCAGTAAAATACAATATCGAATAAGAAAAGCCAGTTGAAGTCACGTGCCATAAAGTAACCAATGGATGCATATTTTTAGTTTATCTTAGAAAACATGGCGGCGAACATTGTCAACATTGAAGAAAACGAAAGCAAGTTGGTTATTTGATGATGATAATTGGCCAACTTAATTTTATACGTTAAAATTTTTCTTCTCAATACATTTAGCACAGAAAACAAGACAAACATGTTTCACAAATCTTCAAAGGTTCCTTATGAGTTGTCAAAGGAGAATGGTAATTTAGTGATGCAGGTCAGTACAAGTACAAGTCAAGTATCCCACCAGCCAGTCTCTCTCACTCTCTCCTCTCTATCTATCTCCCTAGCCTAGATAAATAAAATCTCGATCCTTACTTTGATTGATAAATGAAATGTCTTGCACATGATTGCATTTAATTGATCTTAACTTCATACTATCACAAGCGGCACCAAGGCTGGACATAAAAAGCTTAAAACCAATCCATTGATCATCAATTAGAGCTGAGATGATTCATCCATGGTCATGATTCATACGATAGTACGGTCAACAGGAGGATTGGCCTTCCGAAAGCTCCTCGGTCTAGCGCCTCTTTCAATTGTATTTCACCGTGGATCTTTTGTCAGTCGTTTATATATTTAATTTGTCAATATATAGTAGCATTTTAAAAAGGAAGCCGCTATTTTCTTCGTACGGTGTAAAATAGCCTGACAAACTATTTTCACCTACGGTGATAATAGCCTGACAGTGTGTGGGAGACTTTTTTCACCGTACAGTAATATTTCGGTGGACGATTTTCATCGTATGGTGATAATAGTGTGGGAGACTTTTCACCGTACGGTAATATCTTGGTGGACGATTTTCACCGTACGGTGATAATAGTAATAGTGTGGGAGACTATTTTCACCGTAAGGTAATATCTTTGTGGACAATTTTCACCGTAAATATCTGACACACTATTCACCGTACAGTGATAACTAATATCAACATAAACATCTCAGGAGTTGAAAAGTTGCTGAAAAACGTTGATCCATCTAAGGCGTCAGGTCCAGATAACATCCCCAACACAGTACTAAAGGAGTGTGCTGAGAGTTTGGCCCCCTCATTATGCATAATTTTCCAAAAATCGGTTGACACCGGGATGCTCCCTAATGACTGGCTGAAGGCAAACATCGCACCTGTATTAAAAAAAGGCAACAAAAATAAAGCAGAGAACTACCGTCCAACTCACTGACGTCTGTAGTATCCAAACTATTAGAACATATAATCTGTAAGAACATGATGAACCACTTTGAGAACAATGACATCCTAACTGACCTGAACCACGGGTTTCGCAAAGGATACTCATGTGAAAGCCAACTCCTAATAACTATAAACGACCTGTTGAGACTCCAGAATGCCAACACTCAGGCAGACATCAGCATCCTCGACTTTTCCAAAGCATTTGATACTGTGCCCCACCAAAAACTCCTGCAGAGACTAGAAAATTACGGAATTCGTGGCTCTTTACATACATGGCTTTGTAATTTCCTCACAAAACGTACCATGAAAGTAGTCCTAGACGGCACGTCATCGGATGAATGCCCAGTCATATCAGGAGTACCACAGGGAACGGTGCTAGGACTCATACTATTTCTTTGTTTCATCAATGACCTACCTCTACGAGTAAAATCTCAGATTAGGTTGTTCGCCGATGACTGTCTAATATACCGACCAAGAAAATCTGCAAATGATCAAAAATTGCTACAAGAGGACGTGAATAGTCTCGAACAGTGGGCTAATGATTGGGGAATGAAATTTAACGCAAACAAATGCTACATCCTCAGCACAGCTAAAAAGTACAATGAGACCTACAAGTTAAACAACACCGTCCTGAAACAAGTCGACGATAACCCATACCTTGGCATCACCTTCTCAAAGGACTTGAAATGGGGGAAACACATTAACAAAATAACCCAAAAGGCAAGCTGCACCCTCGCGTTTCTCCGCCGAAATCTTAGCCACGCCCCAACGTCATGCAAACAAAACGCCTAAGAAAAAAGATTGCTAATTTAATGAGGTTTTTTAGTTCTGGGAGTAAGGGATTTTCAGTCTCTGGGAGTGACCCTGAGTTTTTATCATTGTAGATTGTCAGTGTGTTGTTTGAAATATAAATAGATTCATTTTCTATTTTAATCATGGTGACTAGACATCATGTTACACTTGTGGTTTTATGATCATGGACAATGAAGCGAACAGCACACCTCAATTTCAATCATTAGATTTTTTTGGGGGAGTCATGACATTAGGTCCTACCTACACAATTACGGCATACTCCAGGAGTTGTCTCACAAGTGTTGTAATAAGCTTTTTGACTTCATTTCCCTCGGGCAAGAACTGAGTTTTTAAAAATAAATGTAGTCTTCTTTTTGTCACTCATTATCATTGTTGTCCTAATAATGATGGTGATGAAAACAAGTGATAAATCTTTTAAAGAATTATTTTTCTTTCATAAAAAAGGTCTTTGAATTGGCAGATGAAGGAAGAAAAAAGTTCTTGAATTATGAAGACCTCAAAGTTGCTATCCTGGCTTTATTTGGGTACAAGCCTTCCAAGGTAAATATCTATTCCTCAAAATTTTATTTTTTTATGAACATACATTATTCAAAGAGACTATAAGTAATACTTGTTCCCATCAGAACTAAGCATGTAGTGAATTAACTACATTCTGGATCAATGATATTTGGTTTAATCACAAAATGTAGGGCAGCAGTAATAACAAGAATACTTAAGTATTTTGTTGTGAAGAAAACTTTTGTTTACTAGGTGTTGGATGCACCGTAGGAAAAAAATACATTCATTTATAATACTGTCTTGTGGTGTTTTCATATCTGCAACTTGAGCAAGCCTATTTAACTGGCATAATTAGCCAGTTTTTGATTTTTGTTTTCATTTATTTGTTATAAGTTTTCACTAATAATTTCAGGACGAGGTTTGTCAAATGCTACAATCGTATGGGCAAAGCACAGCATTGAATTCAGGTAATCTTGGACTAAGTTTTTGTTAGTTTCCTCTGTTGGGCGTCAGTTTTATCAATTGGTTATGTCATTATTGCTATTAGATTGTTTATAAGTTATCTGATTTGAAAATTTGTGGCATGAAAGCCTATTCATTACATAAGTTATTTACAGTGCAACCTCTCTATCATGACAATCATTGAATCGACATTCCCTCAATAGCGACATGGCGGTCAGATCCCGATTTTGTTTCCTATAAATTGTTAGTAATAAAAAAATTCTCTATAGTGACATATTTTTTGCAAAAACCCTGAATATCGGCATTGAAATTCCTGGTCGTATGAAACTGCTAGCTGATCTACCAATGAAATTTGTTCTCATAGCCAATGAGAAAGTTTTATTTCCAGCCAATTAATGATATCCCATACTTGTACAACACATAGCCAATGAAAACATTTACGCTATGACCAATGATATCTCATACTCACACGACATGTTAGCCAATGAGAATGCTTGCTTTTCAACCAATGATTGCTCTTGATAGGCCATACACTGGACTGATGGGTGTATTAAGCATTATCAATTGATCTTTTTTCAATAATTAATTATTCATTATCTCTACATTTCACACAAGAAACAAGAAGATGTCTACTACTACCCCAAACAAGTTAAAAAGATTGACATGAAAAGTCACCATTGTGTGTAAATATTTTTTAAAAAACCAGAAAAAAAATTAGTGTAAAACATCCCCCCCCCCCCCAAATACAAACACATTTTAATGTGGCCATATGCAATTGCATACATTCCTGTCTCAAGCCCGGATAAACTAAAATGAAATTTCAAGTTTCTGTCTTTCTACTCCCCCCCCCCCCCCCCCTCGACCTTTTTTTTTTTTTTTTCATTTTTTTTTTTTCAACCTCTCTGGAACAACATTTTTTATAGGTCCTGACGATATCCGATATCGTTATAGAGAGGTTGAACTGTATTTATATTGAAAGTTGTCTTTACTAATTGTTAAGAATAGATGAAATTTATGCTGGTTACTAGTTCTGCATTTTAATCGTGCACTCAGTGCAACATGTATTGAAAATGACAAATATAAATGTGTCTTGGTTCATGATAATGAACATCTGAATAAAATATCAATGGCTATTATGCAGAAATATGAAGCTGTTATGATTAAAAATTGAAAATAAAAGGAAATAAAAATTTATATATCTACCAAGATGTCCACAATAGTATGTAGTATTTGTATTTGGTTTCATGGAAATGACTTTTTATATTCATTTTGAATCTTTATTTGAAAAGGTCTGACAAGATCTCAGTTTGAAAAGGCTGTGATATCAAAATTTGCGGCTGTTGATGAAGACGAGGAAATAAGAAACACATTTACAGCTTTTGATGTCAATTGTAAGTAACTTTTCCTCTCCCTCCCCCAACAACTCTATCCTCCAAAAAAAACAAAACAACCCTCCCCCCCCACCAAAATAAACAAACAAACAAAACAACAAAACGAGAAACACACCTCAACAACCATGTCACCTTTTTTTTATAAAAGCATTTCTTCTTTTCTACACTGCATTCCTTCACAATATAAAGAAAACATATATCTAGTAAATATGGCTTGTAAGTTAAACAATACACAAATATACAACGTTTCAGCCCCTGGCCTTCCTAAGGTGACAAGACAAATCATGCAGATGATGAGAGAGAAAAAAAAAGAATTTACATTTATGTCAATAGTCCTTCAGAGCCATTAGGCTCATAGAATGGGATTTAATCCTGGTATCTCTAGCGTGAAATGGACAATAACAATTGCTTGCTACCCTTGGATAGGACATTAATCTATCGCAAAGTTCTCTCCACCAGATCTAAAGATCCAGCTACCCATCGCTGTTAGGTGGATGAGGGGGGGGAGGGGGGGAGTGGTCAGAAAAAATCTCAACTTCAAATGAAATTGATCTCGGTCCCCTTACATTTGAAGTGAGTGCTCTACCAGTCAGCAACCCCTTACAATTATATAATGAACTCAAATTACGAAGGGAAATGAGGATTGGGGGGGGGGGGGGGGCTGAGAAAGAGTAAGGTGAATGTTTGTGTGCAAGGAAAGGAGAGAGAGTGCCTCTGTTGGTGGGTGTGTGTGAGAGAAATCTTAGAGAAGGTGGGTTGGAAGGAGAGATGTTTCAAGGGTTCTGCAAATACTTGGAGGAAAAAGATATACACAATTTTTAACAAGGCGATTTAAGCCTATAAAAGAGATAGAAAGATAAGGAATTATTGTAATAAATAAAACAATCACTAAGCTTAGAATTTGTAAGAGTAATTGTAAGATTTAAATAGGCAGCTTTCTTGCTATAGTAAGACATTTCGACACAATCTTAGAGGTAATAACTGACCACCCTTCACTTTTAAAATAATGAGCGTAATTGGCTAAATAACAAATTTGACATGTACAGGGATAAAGTGGATATCTTCCAAATAATAGCATACTGAGTCAATGTTAACATATATCACAACTTCTTGTCATGTATTCATAGCAAACATTGTGTAAAAGAAAGAAGTGTTTATATTATAGGCGACCTGTAAATCATACTATTATTAAGTATTGGAGTATAATTTATACTTGACTCATTCAACCCTGACATTGACTATCTCTCTTGGTATGCACAAACCTTAGTTCACTAACAACACAGATATTATCGGTATGGACTTTTCCATTGAAATAATCTAACAAAAAGCCATTCTAAATTCACATACTATAGTCCTCAAGAAAGGTGAGCTATACTCTCTTCATGTTGGGGATTTTATGACACATGATTATTTTGGCTGTGATTACTTTTTTTACCCATCATTTTTTACATTTTTTTGTTAAGATTTATATGCAGATTATTAAAGCTGCTGCTTTTTATTTTTACATAAAAGTCGATAATGAATATAGTTATGTACTTATCAATTATAATTTTTTTTGGTTGAAAAACTGGGTATATTTTAGTTGAATATTTTTAGAAGTCCTAAAAACTGCTAGTGGAGAGCAGACAACACTCAAATAGAGGGCAAGAGTTAAGTGAGTTAACAGTTGTATATCAGATCTGTTTTTGTCTACGCAGTGAAAAAGAATCACATACAGTGTTTTCAAATTTTATGTTGGTGGTATATCAAATTGTTCTTTTCTTTTTGTTGATATATTTTGTATACAGCATGCCAGTATATCATTGTTCGTAATTTTATGTAGAGATAAAATTAAGTTCCAGACAAGAAACAGGCAATAAGCAAGGATTTTTATTTTTTAATTTTTATAAAGTGCAATATCCAGTAAACATGCTCAAAGCGCTTTACAAGGGGTCCCTGGCCAATGCAATACTTAACAGTAGGACGGGGCATAATGCCCTTTAGGTAATATTACAATTTTTTCAGACAGAGACAACGCTGTTAATGGCCAGGTACTCATTTTACTCCCGAGTACATGAGAGAATGTGAGTAAAAAGCCTTTACCAAGGACTCAACAATGCGCCGAGCAAGGAAGGCTGTGTGGGATGTGGAGCAGTATAATATAGTTTCTCTATAGATAATTTCTTCTTGACTTTCAACTGTCTTGGTGTCGGGGTGTGTTACAACAATCTTGGTTGGGTCATAAAAATATGTTATATATTAATGTCATTGCCATGGCAGATGTGTAGAAGATACATTTTGTGTTACATGTAGCTAACATTGATTTCAAAAAGGTTGTTGCACCCCAGTTTAATCTGCTTCTTCATGATCTCTTGTCACAAAATCCACAGGCAGGGGTTTCTTAACATTAGAAGATACTAAGAAAATGTTTGGTCAAGTTTGTCCTCGTCTACCAGCTGATCGTGTTGAGCTTGCTTTCAGGTAAGTTATTACTTTTATATAGCACTATTTAGAAGTTCAGCAAGCCCTAATCTTCTGCCAACTCATCTCCTTTTCTTTAAGATGGGCGCTGGTAATGGTGTGTTTGAGCTTTCTACCTGATTGAACTGTTATTAGTCTTTTATTCAGAACATCGGGTCCTGTTGTTTTCAGTTATTTTTATTTAACTGGTATCTCCCATTGGCAAGAGCAACCATGATTTTGTCTTTTTCTTTCAAAAGTGTAGAGTTCTAGATGATATTCCGTGATTTCTGCACATTTGATTCTTTGTCTTTTCCCTCTTTTTCACTGCTTGAATGGTCTTCACTTTTGTCTCTAGATAGAAACATTTTTATTTTTCATGAGTGAAGTTAAAGTTATAAAAATGAGCGAACAGTAAAATCACTAAAATTAGATGTTTTGGTCAGTTAATTGCACCTCATTGTATTTATTTTCCAACAATAGTCTACGCGTTTTTATATTTCACTTTCTAAACTGCATTACACAGTTCCTCTCCGAGGCGGAATCAAAGCCCTCTTTTCACTTAATTAATTGCGCGCCTTTTAGAAATATCTATTGTTCTATTTTAATTGGTGCTTCCTTACAAAGGAGCATACTATTTCCTGCCCATCAAGGTTTTGTTTATTCGTCTTAACAACGCCACTACCACATTATCTCTTTCATATGTAGTGTTTCATTCATCCTGTTTTGTTGATAAAGGGGAAACCTGAAACGTCCATTTTATCTGTTTTCGTAATTAAATTGAAGCTTACATTCAATTTCAAATTATTATTTATTTCTTCGAGCTTCGAGCAGCAACATTTACATTACCGAGTTTCACTGTGCAGTATTCATGAGACTATTTTATTTGTCTGAACAGGCAGGTCTATTGACATGAATGCAAGGACTTTAAAATGGCTACTAAGAAAAGAAATTGTGATACATTTTTTCAAATAGCTCCCAACACCAAAAATAAATCAATTCAATATGCTTAGTGTAGTAAGAAGTGTTACTTGCTTATACTTATATGCTTCATTGTTGTTTCTTTTTCTTCAGAGAAATAGATCGTGATGGTGATGGAAGAGTAAGTTACAAAGATTTTGATTTCATGATGAAATTCAACAACTTTTCTTGATGTCCCTAACACTGAAGTCATCTGATGAATGATGGTGAAGTCAAGGTCAAGCAAAAGTCACATGCCAACCATATCATAATTTCCCTGCTTTGTTAGCAGGTGGTGAATCAAGCTCTTGAGTCTAATAAATACGCGTGATGGAATTGGAAATTTGCTTATCACTGCTCATAATCACGCATGCATTTGATTTAAATGCCATGTAAAGGGCCCAGTATTAATTTCACCAAATTCTAGTAACTGATCTCTATTACCTTTGAAGTCAAGGATAATTTTGCAATTAATATTTACCAACTATTGTTGATTTGTAATCATCTGAATTTAGTTGAGATTTTAAATACGGTAACACATTAACAAAGAAGTGGCAGAAATATTTTGTATTGTTTATCTTTCTGTAAATGTGTTAGCACAGTTATGGGGGTATTTTCTGCTATGTACAGGCCTGTAAGTTTTCAGCCCATCGGCTGACCTCAGGCTTTTAACTCTCTCCTTACCAACCGTTTTCAGGATTTTACCCAAAACTTCACTCCCAACTAACACAAAAATATATTTTTTGTCACTCAAACACAATAGCAGTAAATTCTTGCAATACCTGGCAAAACATGCTCTACAACACACCGTTCATTTTCTTTAAATTTTATGATGTACAAAAGAAATTTGAATAGGAAAAATGTTGGTTGTCTCGTAACGAATGTGACGATTTTCCTGTAGTTGGTAAGGAGAGGGTTAAACAATTTTCGGTTTTCAGTGTTTCAACTGTCAACATTAGACCCTTTATTCATGGAAACTCCAAAGCCTAATAATAAATTGTAATCCACAATTAGAGAAGTCTAATTTTTAGACTATCTGGAAAATCAAAAAATGAAATGAGTTATTTCTACCTATGGGTTTTACTGATGGTGAGCCATCATGAAACTGCAACTACTTTCGTCATCCAAGGTCACATGTCATGGATCTGAAATTCGCTCTCCAATCGCTGTCTATCTTTGTTCCTCGGAGCGGAGACCAAATTTCAGCCTAAAGAAAAATTTCATTGCGAATCATGCATTTACTCAATGTACAAAGTCGTCTCGCTTTTTTTCTTTTTTGATGGCGTTATGGTTATGGTTTCCCTGTCCGAGATGTTCTATTACAGTAATTTGAAATGGGCTGTTGTTTTCATGTTGTATTGTTACGGATTACCTATCAACATATTGTTTTTAATGTCAGATACTTACGTCGATCGCAGTGCTGATATAAAGGCAATAGACGCATTTGTTGATTTTTATTATCTTCAAGCAATTAACATCATATCTCTGTAATACATAATAATTATGAACATAATGACTGAAAATTTTCATTTTGGAAAATAGGCATTTACAGACCTGTATGTAAAGCAATCCCCTTTACCTGATTTAGATGATGCTTGTGTTTGTTTGAATAGTTATTTTATTGTGATATTATAATTTTTCAAATTTGTAAAAAATATCAATTTTATTTTGATAATTGATAGATAGTCATTATTTTTGTGGAATAAGATAATAGGCTTATCTAGTAGTTTGTAGCCTTACAGTACAGTAATTTCTGGCATTAAATTCAATCTATATTTTTTTAACCAAATGAAAGCCACCCTTTCTTTAAGGTGAGATCTACACAAAAATCATATAGCCTACCGTGTTTTGGAATATGTAAGCCATACAAAGCTGTGAATAAAGAAATTCGATCTCACTTTTTCTATAGTTATTTTCTTTAACTCTTGAAATCACCCGTTGAGAGCAAGACAAGGGGGATGATGAGGGGATAATTAAAACATGAACAGAAGTAAATGGTATCTATGAGTCAAGAGGTACAAAATGCCACCAAGATGGATACACTAATAATATATGATTACAGAGGAAACTAAACTATATAGGAATTGAAAGACCACAAGAGAATCTGTGTTTTATCATATCTCCGTTCAATCAGACATCAAAAATTAAAGGGAAATAATATCAGTAAGTGAATGAACGCTCACTATCTTTTTGTTCACGACTGAAGTAATGGGTCCTTTGTTATATTTGTGCCTCTCTGTATTTCTAAAGCAGGAATTAAGTGCTATTGCATTGCCAATTAAAGGCATTTACAAGTGCAAGGGCACATTTGAACGGTGTATGAAGTCAAGAAGAAAATGTGTATCTGTAGTCTATACCACAGGAAACAATTCCTTTCAATCATGGGATATTGTGGAGGAAGAAAACCCAAATTTGGAGATTTCAGTAAATCAAGCCTTTGAAGGCTCCAAAAGCAATCTTTACCCCCTGTCTGTTTTGAAACAGTTCACTCTGACACTATTTTGTAGAAATAGAAGTACTGCTGTTGAATGATAAGAAAGCTAGAAAAGTCAAGATGTGGGACGGGCGAAAGATTGTTTTGTTTATTTTTAAGGGTTTTACGGCGCTTGCAACACATTTATGTTATATCAGCACCAGTAGGACCAGGACAAAACTAAGTAATCTCATTCCAAGACAAAGACAGAAAGCAATTGGAAAACAGGTATAGGGGTATAGAAGACACAGCAAGTAGGCTACCTCCCTGCCCACTATGGGAGGTCGGGAACCCCACCCAGGAAAAATAATAAGCCATCTCAATCCAGAACAAAGACAGGGAGCAACACAAGGGGAAAACAGATCTAGATAAAACAGATAAAAGATAGCAAGTGACCTGCCCACCCTTGGAGGTCAGAAGACCCCACCAAATAAGCAGGGATGGTGAAGCCGAGGTGATGGGAGAGATGCAAGGGATTGTGATTGGGTACCGGATTCATAGGTAATGACTTTATGTGCCGAGTGTGTAATCAACAATGCAACATGCTGACTTTGTCATCTTGTATATGGTTATTGAATGAAACAAGACCCACTAATCCAATAATTAATAACTGTGTACTAGTGACAAACCAACTTACTTTTGACACAGAGCAAGATAAAGAGGGGGGAGGGGTAATCATTATAATGGGACCTTACTTAAACCACCTACATTTATTCTTTGTAAAATACCCAACACGGAAATCTCTAACAAATAGGCCTGGTCCCGACTTGTTCGGGATTTTGGTGCTGCTTTGTGTAGGTAGTCCGAAACTTAAACTAGTCACAGTCACTCATTTTCAATTCTTGGATCGTCCTAAACAGTCTTCTAAAGCCTTAAGGCGTATGGAGTTGCTTTCTGTGTCATTAAGAGATTGGTGTTTTTTGGATTGGATGCTAGTCTATCGCAAAGTACTTTCCACTAGATCTGACAAATCCAGCTACCCAATCACTGTACCTGGGGTCAATATCAGTCCTTTTGCTTGTGAAGTAAGTGCTCCATCAACTGAGTTATCAAGACTCCCTGGGTCACCCAAGCACCAGGAAAGATGAGATGAGATTTTAAAAAAAAACAGTACAAGTACAAAAGTAGATCACTGAGTGAAGAAATCATTTTTTCACCAGTTAGTTTGAAACAAAAATTGTTTTTGTTTTGTTTTTAAGGGTTTTACGGTGCTTGCAACAGACTTAGGTTATATCAACGCCAATAGTAAAAAAATGGGATAGGCAAAATCTAGAATTACAATTAAGGCAACCAAGAAAAGGTAAAACAAAGGGGAACTGGGAACAAATAGGGATCAGATGAAGATTCCAAGAGCATACCACCAATGTACTTCAGGGGTGAGAATGACTGGTCACAAAAAAGGAGGAAATTTTTCATCGTGAAGATCATGACCCATCCATGCGATCATAATCTATAAATTTGAATTTCACTCAAATTTACTGAGATGCGATCCAAAATTTGTCTTGCAGCAATTTCTGACACAATTCGGTGGAATTTCAAAAGTTAAAAGTGTAATTACAACATTTGGTGGTTGTAGTAGGGATGATGATGTGGTGGTGGTTGTAGTAATAGCAGTGGTAGTAGTGTGGATGATTGTGTGGTGGTGGTTGTAGTAGCTATGGTAGGAATGATGACGTGGTGGTAGTTGTAGTAGTAGTGGTGGTAGGGATGATGTTGTGGTGGTTGTAGTAGTAATGGTGGTAGGGATGACGGTTGTAGTAATGATTGTGTGGTGGTGGTTGTAGTAGCTGTGGTAGGAATGATGACGTGGTGGTAGTTGTAGTAGTAGTGGTGGTAGGGATGATGATGTGGTGGTGGTTGTAGTAGTGGTAGTAGGGTTGATGATGTGGTGGTGGTTCTAGTAGTAGAGGTGGTAGGGATGATGGTGTGGTGGTGGTTGTAGTAGTAGTGATGGTGTGATGGTGGTGGTAGGGATGATGATGTAGTGGTGGTTGAAGTAGTGGTAGTAGGGTTGATGATGTGGTGGTGGTTGTAGTAGTAGCTGTGGTAGGAATGATGATGTGGTGGTAGTTGTGGTAGTGGTGCTAGGGATGATGGTGTGGTGGTGGTGGTGGTAGGGGTGATGTGGTAGGGATGATGATGTGGTGGTGATTGTAGTAGTAGTGGTGGTGGGGATGATGATATGATGGTGGTTGTAGGGTTGATGATGTGGTGGTAGTTGTAGTAGTAGTGGTGGTAGGAATGATGTGGTGCTATTTGTAGTAGTAGTGGTGGTAGGGATGATGATGTGGTGGTGATTGTAATAGTAGTGGTGGTAGAGATGTTGATGTAGTGATTTTGGTGACTGTTTTTCTATTCAGTGATGATAATAGCAATTTGTCAAAAAGGAGGAAAATTTCTCGGGCTATCGATCAAACACAAGCAAAGAAACCTAATAGTAGTTATTTAGCTTATAAATACAACCCAAGAATCTCTCAAATTTAAAGCCATAGAATAGTCCAAAGGTAAAAAGAAAAAAGATTAAACTAAGCCAATCACCATTGCTTTGTTCTAATATATCATCTCTATATACCAGATGATTTAATGTGGTTACGAAAGAAAGAAAGAAAGAGAGAGAGAGAGAGGGGGGGGGGGGGGGGGGGAGGAGGAAAGACTTCTTTACCAGAATAACTTATGTATGGACCTTTTGAATTCTATATCCAAAAAAAAAAAGAAGAAGAAAAGAGAAATAGAAAGAAAGGCAAAGGGAAAAAAAAAGAGAGAGAGAGAGGAGAGAGATTAAAAAGGCAATAGGTACCTACAACAGGGGGAAAAAACCCCCAGACCCATTTGTCCCTCCCCTTCCCCTTCAACCATCAACTAACTAATCAAAGAACACTACTGGTCTTCTGTGTCAATTGTGACATCTGGTGCCATACTGTCTGGCCCAACGTCATAAAAACGGGACCGTCACCAAATTTCACGAGACTGAGCACAGGTGTCAAAATATAACACAAGACATAATGGTGATTTTGTAGGTTTGAGGAAAATGTTTGACACGGCAAATTTGAAAAAGGAGGAAATGTGATGGGATGGGCGGAGATAAACTACCATTTAGGCGGAAGATTCTCAGCCCTGGTACTTAGCTCAAACTGCATTCAGAGAACTACACACCGTTTGGAACAGGACGAACATCATTAATGAAATTAAAGGAATACGGCTTACGCCTTTACGAAGCAATAGTGCTTCCAAACCAAAAAAGGATTTGGACATCCTGGACTCCCTTCATCGCAAACAATTGAGTTATTGAAGTACATTGGCCAGACAAAATCAGCAATGAGGATGTATATGACATGCAGTGTACAACCAGTCAGTACGCGTATAAAGAAACAAAGATGGAAACTGTTCGGACACGTGCTCTGACGAGATGAAAATATTCCAGCACAAACCGCAGTGGATAATTACTTCAAACAAGGAGACAAATGCAGAGGGCGTACACCAACTTCACTACTTCCAACAACATTGAATCAAGATCTCAAAAAAATATCACATAAATTAAGAAACAACAACTGAAGAACTGATTTCAACAACACAAGGAAACATCCAACTGCCTCAGCACCTTAACACACATGACATCCTAAAGCTAAGAACATTTGCACTAGACAGAGATTTATGGAGGCAAATTACTAACTGGATAATAGAAACAGACTGACAAACTCGAAGTGACGCACACATTCACATCAAGCGCTCGTAGAGACTGCGCAGCCATTCATTCAATTGGAAAACATATAACTGTCATCTGCATTTTTTGCCAAAATAACCCCAAAAATTTGCCGACAAGAACTAAGCGTTTCAGTAAAAATTAACACGCGATACAGAAAAAAATATATATAAAAGACAATTTATGACATTTAAGGAGGCTACATTTATTAATTAAGTGAATAGCGTTGTTACAAAAATTTAAAAAGGATCATTATCCGTAGAGAGTAGCTTCCCTTGGTTTGGGCCCAGGCAAACCTGCAACATTTCTCAAGTTTCGCACTTTTTTTTTCTCGTTATTTTGTTTTTCCCCCAAAATTTGCCAATTTTGCCACGATTTGCAAATTTTGGGAATTTTGCCAAAATTTGCGGATCGCCCTGATATTTGCAGCCGCAAAAAATGCAGATGACAGATATAGGGGGATAGAAGACACAGTAAGTGCCACCCTATGGGAGGCCAGCAACCCCACCCGTGAAACAAAAATCATCATCTACCTTTTGTAAAAACATGTTTTTATATTATTAAGTAAGGGTTTTACGGCACTTGCAACTCATTAAGGTCATATCAGCGCCAGTAAAAAGAAAGAAAATGGGATAGTAAAAAGTTCTAGAATTACACTAAAAGTCTAATACTGACACAAGCACAGGTCCCCACTAAGAGGAATACACAAATCATATACAATATAAAGAAAACATAATTCAGTGCATAGCAGAGAAATGATTACAAGAAAAAAAAATATAATCTCCCAAAATTAACTATACATTTGACTGTTTCCCTCTCAGCCAGGACCAGGACAAAACCAAGTAATCTCATTCCAAGATCAAGACAGAAAGCAAGTTGGAAAACAGATATAGGGGGATAGAAGATGCAGTAAGTACCTCCCTGCCTACTATGGGAGGTCAGGAACCCCACCCAGTTATGTAAAAACAAAACAAACTCCGCATGTAACGCCACTTCCATAATCTTAATCTTAAACAGACACAGCAAATCAGTAACAGCACAAGAGATCTCATTCAGTTCATACATTTATTCAATATTTGACTTTCGAATCACATTGCATTTCCTCAATATTACTTTTGAATCACATTGGATACAATTTGCATTTGCATAATTCCTTATTGTTTGTGTCAGCCAAAGGCTGAAACTTCGTTTGCTTTGTGTTGTTCCCTTATTTATGAGTCATATTTACTCCCTTTATCTTTCCATTTTATTAACTCATTTAGGCACCTCTAGTTTTATTTGACTGCCCTTGGGTATACTTTCGAGTGATTTCAGGGCCAGTAAAAAGGAAGATGAAGAAATGGATAAAAGATAATAGATTTGTTCTCTCACTGGAGATAGAACGAGGCTAGTTCAAAGAAAGAACAAAAGTAGAGCAGTCCATCTATATGTCTGGGATGAGATCACTAAAAGTCCCACCTTGGCAATAACACATGATTCCACCAAGAGATTTTTTTTTTTTTTTTTTTGTTTGTTGCTTTAGGTCTCTTCCAACACAATTGAGGTTATATGAGAGACCGCTGAAACAAAAAAACAAGCAATCTAACAAAAATAGTACAAATGTAAATCAAAATCATAACCTAAAGATATCATAAGCTAAATTATAAATAACCAAGAACAAACAGGCAGAAGATTTACAGAAAAAAAAAATATCCCCTGTCAAAAATAAAATCACAAACCAAAGAAGCAGGATAGGCTAGTAAAGAGAAGAAGAAACGACATCACTATCGGATCGTACACCCATGCGAACATCATAGGTATATGATTCAAGGGTGATGCTCCCATCCAACCACCCGCCCACCAAGAGAAGTACTCTCAGATGGTCACAAAGGGCGTGTAAATCATACAAATTTACTAAAGAGAGATGATTTACAATTACAAGGGGAAAAAAATTATAATTTCTCACAAAAAGATAAATGCACCTGTCTCCCGCCATCAAAAGATGTCAACTCAGCACAGATGGTGAATCAAATTATTTAAGTATGTTTGTTTTTAATGTTTTTAAGGGTTTTATGGCGCTTGCAACACATTTAGGTTATATCAGCGCCAGTAAAAAGGAAGAAAAGGGGATAGTCGAAAGTTCTAGAATTACAATTAAAGCACCCAAAAGAGAGTAAGAAGACAAAGGGGAACTGGGAACAAATAGGGATCATATGTAGATTCCAAGAGCATACCATCAATGTACTTAGTCTGATATCACCTATAAGTCTCACCCAGACACAAGCACAAGATCCAACAAAGAGGAATACGCTCAAATGCCTACATTTCATTATACATTAAAAATAACAAATATAATAATACATAACAGAGAGATGATGTACAAGGAAAAAAAATATCATCTCCCAAAACAATAACTATGCATTTGACTGTTTCCCTCCCAGCCAGGGTCGGGACAAAACTAGGTAATCCCATACCAAGACAAAGACAGAAAGCATGTTGGAAAACAGATATAAGGGGATAGAAGACACAGTAAGTACCTCCCTGCCCACTGTGGAGGTAGGGAACCCCACCCGATTATTTAAGTAGAGGAAGGATAATAAAAGATAAATGGGAAAAGAGGAGATAACAAGGCTATCCTGGATACCGAAGAAAAATAATCCATGCCCAAGGGCAGCGTTCTGCCCTAGGGAATTCCACCCATCATCATCTGGATAATGTGCTCTATAGTACAACGGTTTTTCAACAGTGTTCAAATTCAACCCTGACCGGGCAAGGTACAATTATACTCCAACCCAACCAGGCAACATATCCTCAGATTTTAAGCAGAACACTAACAGTGACGTGACTCTGGTTTCAACAAAGGTATAACCAGATAAATAATGGAAAGACATTTCAACAGAACAAATGAATGAAATGAAAAATATCAACCTTACCATTAAATTACAGACATTAAATACTCTCCAATACGACTTTTCATAGAAATAGATATATATATTTAAAAAAATGAAAAACATAAGGCTTGTGCGATGCAAGTTGTGAAGATGGTGGCTTGCTTTGTACACTGTACACCTCCTCTTTCAGTCCACTCCCCCCCCCCCCCCTTCAGTGTTCACATACAAAAACTAATCCTTTAAAAATAATAACGTTAAATGGTCAATGACCTACACAGTAAGATACTTCATGTAACAAAAAGTAAATGCTATGGGTAAAAATTTAAGCAAATAGGAATAATGACCATATTTCAAATAATTATAACACATTCGACTTTTAACTTGAAAATAAAAAACGATCTATGAGTTAAACAATTCAAAAAATAAAAATATTTTATTTCAGTCTTACTTGTATATGTTATTTACAGATGGATTAAGAGGACAAAGAATTTTGTGTTTAAATAATGAACATAGCAAAAATAAAACATGATATTAAAAAAGTTTCATTTATCCAATAAATTAAAAATGCTTCCTCCTCGTTTAACAGGGGGCGGAGCTTGACTGGAATTTGTGGACAGGCGAGGTTTTTTAGAAACTTGGGGGGTGCTGCCACTTGGGATGGAATGAGCTTTCCTCTTTGGTGGTTGTATAGGCTGTGGCTGTAAAGTATAAAAATAATAAAATTATTAAAAGACATATAGCTAGAGGTCGCAATTTACAATTTTTTTATGATTGATTCTATTGATCATAACAAAGAAGGTAAAAGCCTTGGGCATATCTATGCTGGCAGTTCATATTTCGTTATAGTTTGTTTGCTATTGACTTTGTAATTATATTGAAATACTTTTTAAAAACAAAACACAGACATGTGCTTGTTATTTTTGCCAATTCATTACATGTGCTCCATTGCATAATAAAATCCACTGTACTGAAAGCCTGTTAAAAATGATTTCACATCAGTAAAACAGGATAAAACTTAAAAATCAGAACTTTCTTCCAAAGGCAAGAAGCACTAAAGCCTTTTACTATTATTCTTTAATAAATCTGGTTTTGTTATGGTAATAAGACATCAAGAACTCCCAAGTCCATATAATTAAGTGGAATAAACACATACAAGCAGCGCCCTGTTTATAATTTCAATAGTTTTGTAGAATACTATCAAGAAATGTGTTTTGACAGAATTTGTTGGCATAAATATTAGAAATGCACCTTTTCTGTTTTCTATTGCCAAAATATTTGCCAATGACAATATTAAAGAAATCGAATTTCAACAGTGAAAAATATGCTAAAACTAGAAAATGTCAATATTCGAACAGCAAACATTTTAATTCCCAAGTCACATGTGACTTCCCAAACCATGAAAAATAACACTTTATTTATCAAAAAAGGAAAATAAATAAAAAAGTTATGGGTTTTAAAGTTTCATTTTATGATGATTTTTGAAGAAAAATAAATCTTGTTTAGGGAAAGAAAAAAAATAGGCTTTGTTTACATAGCTTTGCGCTGAAACAAGCTAGCAGGGCCAATTTCTTATATTGTAATCTTTAAAGGCTGCAAATTTTAATGGTATAAGTAAAGTTTTTCACCAATAACTTAAATTCAAGACAGAAAAGTTGTTCAAATAGGCCTAATTTTTGAATGATTTGTGAAAAAACACAGATCTTGTATAGGGGAGGAAAAAAATAGGCTTTGTTTACAGAGATGGCACTATGTGCTGAAACAAGCTATCAGGCTCAACCTTCAAAAGCTGCTGATTTTAATGGTATACGTTTCTCACCAATAACTTCAAGAGAAAGAGACTTTTCAAAGGGACCTCATTTCTGATGATTTGTGAATAAACATTCACCTGCTGAACAGCAGTAGTTTGGGATACCTACTAACACGCATACTTTTATTGTCTCTGTAATTATTTAAACTAAATATCACTAAATAATCAAGAAAAACTTCAAGGTTTATCCTTGTCAGGATTTATTTAATTTACGACTATTAAAAAAATATGGGAAAATCCTAAGGTAAAAAATGGGAAATAATAGCTCTTGTACTGTTTTGTCAACTCGCATTTAACTCTCTCGAGGTCATATGCATGGAAAATCAAACAAATTTATTCAATTTCAATGAGGGTGAACTCGAGAGATTTAATGAGACCTTTTATTCTGAAAACAAACCATAAAATCTTCGCATTATATCCACGGTTGACAACTGTAACTCATTGGTATATAGAAAAGCTCTAACTAATGGCCAAAACTTTGGAACCCAATAAATAAGACTCCCATTTAATTTGTGAATCATGTGCTTCAATTGGATTGGTTTTGGTACTCCTGTGTGAACCAAGAAGCAAGGAATGCACCTAAAATTATTTAAGTGAAAGATGGTTTAACACCTCGATAAAATAAATGAAAAAAACAGACCCATACCAATTTAAGATAAAAGATACATGTATAAATGTAAATGATCATTAAAAAAAACCCAACAAAAATCGGTCTCTTCTATACTTTCACATTTCCTTTAAGCAAATAAGAATATGAAAGAAAATATTTTAAAATTTATCCTACGTTTTATAAATTCAATATACCTACCATACTTTCATGTTTTTCAACATTTTCTTCTTCCTGATTTTCCTTCGACTGGAAAACAAATGATCGTGAATTTTGTTTTGAATTTCCACCCAAGGCAGTCTTGGCAATATGAGCAAACTGGACAAGGGCAGCCTTTCCCCTTGACAAGAATGATCCCTTCTTCTTCATCTGAAAAAGGGAATTGATGAAGTTCTATTTGAGAATTTAGATTTCCTCAGAATATATCAATAAAGAGAAGACATTACAAAAATAAAGTAAAATACATTGACAATCTTTTGCAAATGGCACTGCTGCATGAAAAATAGATTATTCCATAACATTTCGACCACTTCAGTCATTATCTCAACACCAGAGCTGCAAACCCACAATTCCCATAAAACATTGTTTTTGTTTTTAAGGGTTTTACGGCGCTTGCAACACATTTAGGTTATATCAGCGCCAGTAAAAAGGAAGAAAATGGGATAGTAAAAAGTTCTAGAATTACAATTAAAGCACCCAAGAAAAAGTAAGACAAAGGGGAATTGAGAACAAATAGGGATCAGATGTAGATTCCAAGAGCATACCAACAATGTACTTAGTTTGAAATCACCTACAAGTCTCATCCAGACACAAGCACAAAATCCAACAAAGAGGAACACACTCAAATGCTTACATTATACATTCAAAATAAAAAAATAATACATAACAGAGAGATGATTTAGAAGGTAAAATTATCATCTCCCAAAACAATAACTATGCATTTGACTGTTTCCCTCCCAGCTAGGATTCCGGCCAGTGCCAGGACAAAACCAAGTAATCTCATTCCGAGACAAAGACAGAAAGCATGTTGGATAACAGATATAAGGGGATAGAAGACACAGTATGTACCTCCCTGCCCGCTATGGGAGGTCAGGATCCCCACCCAGCCATAAAACATGATATGACCTTTTTAAAGATAGGATTTTTATTCTTAGAATAGGAATTTTTCCTAAGCACAAAAATTGATTACCAATCTGGTTCAATAAAACAAAAATACATAATATCTGCAAGTCTTTATACTGAAGTCCAATAGCAATATGCCATAAACAATACTAAATTATACTAATTATAACTATCAATTAGTAATAATAGTTATATTACATCGGATAACATCACACAATCATCAAGAAAAAAATAAGTTGAATATTAGATGCATAAATTATGAGTTTATCCAGACAATAAATGGACATGCAACAAATTACATACAACCTTCTTTATCACCCTCAAATCAACAATAAAATGTAATTGCACAATGTAACAAGGAAAGGATTGTCTAAAAAATAAAAATAACCAAAAGAAAAAAATGATATCAAAAACAACGATTTATGGAGCTGATGACTTCAGGCCTGCAAACTTGGGCATACAATTATGGAAATTCAAGGGGCAATATTTTTGACCATGATTGAATCATATGAACATTGACAGCAACAAAAACCCAACCCCCCCTCCCAAAAAATTTGCTTTAAGCACAATTCGGTTGCAAGCACTCTCTGATTCATTTCTGAGAATCGTGCTTAAAAACAGAGACCATGTATTACAGGTTCCATATACTTACAGAGGGTTGTTTGTTCATTGGTGGATTTTGTTGGATTGTTGGTGTTTTTTGAAGACTAGATGTTGAATCTATGGAAAAAAAAAATATAGGAAACAAAGTTATAAGAGCATTGGGTTGTAATATAAATGAAAAAAAAATTCGTGAATTAAATGAGATTTAAAAAAAAAAAGAAAAAAAAAAGATATTTCTAAATAGTGCACTAAAAGCGGCATCCAACATGTACGATGAGACAAACTGCCTTAAACAGTGATATATATTCAGGCCTATACATTGTTCAAACTCAAACTATCAAAGGGGACGACCAAGACTTGCAAGAATTCTTAAAAATGAATTCTGTACCTTAACTCAAGCAATTCAATTTGTTGAGCTTGTCAAAATTAAAAAGAAAAACTCATTGACACGCCTTTGTTGGAATACAAATAAAAAGTCAAAAATAATTTTTTACTGATATATCATTCTACACTATATTACATTAACGCTTCCCAGCGCAAGCTTGCAGTACCAAATAGGTTGTTTGTTTTTGTTTTTAAGAGGTTTACAGCGCTTGCAGCACATTTAGATAATTTCAGTGCAGTAAAAAGGAAGAAAATGGGATAGTCCAAAAAGTTATAGAATTACAATTGAAAGCACAAAAGAAAAAGTAAGACAAAGGGCAGGGGTGAGAATGACTGGTCACAAAAAAGGAGGAAATTTTTCATCGTGAAGAAAATGACCCATCCATGCGACCATAACCTATAAATTTGAATTTCACTAAAATTCACTGAGATGCGATCCAAAATTTGTCTCGCAGCAATTTCTAACACGACTCGGTGGAATTTAAAAAGTTGAAAAGTATAATTACAACATTTGGTGGTTGTAGTAAGGATGATGATGTAGTGGTGGTTGTAGTAGTAGTAGTGGTCGTATGGATGATTGTGTGGTGGTGGTTGTAGTAGCTGTGGTAGGAATGATGATGTGGTGGTAGTTGTAGTGGTAGTGGTGGTAGGGATGATGTTGTGCTGGTTGTAGTGTTAGTGGTGGTAGGGATGATGATGTGGTGGTGGTTGTAGTGGAATAATTTATGTATTGACCTTATGAATTCTATATTTTAAAATAGAAGAAAAGAGAAATAAAAAGAAAGGCAAAGGGAAAGAGGGAGAGAGAGAGAGAGAGAGAGAGAGAGAGAGAGAGAGAGAGAGAGAGAGAGAGAGAGAGAGAGAGAGAGAGAGAGAGAGAGAGAGAGAGAGAGAGAGAGAGAGGGGGAGAGATTAAAAAGGCAACAGGTACCGACAACAGAGAAAAAAAATCCAGACCCATTTGTCTCTCCCCTTCTCCTTCAACCATCAACTAGCTAATAAAAGAACACCACTGGTCGTCTGTGTCAACTGT
The DNA here is from genome assembly GCF_034508935.2 of Berghia stephanieae. Lineage (NCBI taxonomy): Eukaryota > Metazoa > Mollusca > Gastropoda > Nudibranchia > Aeolidiidae > Berghia > Berghia stephanieae. The sequence goes on along the minus strand of NC_088360.1, from coordinate 87,421,613 downwards.
GACATCTGGTGCCATTCTGTCTGGCCCGACGTCATAAAAACGGAACCGTCACCAAATTTCACGAGGCTGAACACAGGTGTCAAAATATGACATAAGACATAAAAGGAGGAAATGTGACGGGGATGGGCGGAGGCAAGCTACCATTTAGGCGGAAGATTCTCAGCCCTGAAAGGGGAATGGTTCAAATAGGGAACAGATGAAAATTCCAAGAGCCCACTATCAGTGTACTCAGTTTGAGATCAATAAAAAGTCTCATCCAGACACAAGCACGGGTCTCCACTAAGAGGAACACACTCAAATGTTTACAATTCATGATATACATTCAAAACAAAAAAAATTAAAAGTACATTGAGAGATGATTTACAAGGAAAAGATATCACTACATATTTGACTGCTTCCCTCTCAGCCAAAGACTCTGGCAATGGTCAGGACAAAACCACGTAACTCCACGTGGCCTGGAAAACGACAAGATCTGAAGTGATATCGCACATCCCCTATAATTTATGATGTGTGAAAGTGTCTCCATTGTCATTGATTTACATTAGTCGTAAATCAAAAATATGATGGGAAAAGTATAGAATGTCGACAAAGAGCATGCAGTTATGAAGACTTATTACATAAGGAGACACGATGGCTGAGTGATGTAAACTCTCCCTAATGGATTATATCACTTCGGATGGCCTGGTGAATGATGAAGATTCGCTGTGTGTACATTCTCACTAACGTTATGATATGACTTGTCTCATGGCCTTGTGAACGACGAAAATTCACCATATAGTAACACACAATTAGCCTTAGTAATAATGTTATGGCACTATTGCACGTCCCCTTTAAATTATGTGTGAAAGTGCATTTCCATTGCCACTGATTTACACTGGTTGTAAAAATATCCGATGGGAAAAGTAGAAAATGGTCGAAGCAGAGCACAGAGTTATCTGAACCTCAAGTTAGGCAGACACGTTATATTGAAAAAAATTCTGTCACTCAGGAATAACGTGCAGTAATGCGATGCATGCAGAAAAGCGATGACTACTGTATTGAGTGTAATAGATAAGTCTTAACTATCCACCCAAGAACAAAATGTTTATGGAACAACAATCATTCCAACTCGCATTACAATACATTGGTGATGGCACTGAGGAATTGGATAGGTGATGACGATCTTGTTACAAAATTGAGTGTTCCGGAATCTGGTTTTTTTTTCTTCTGGGTGGGGTCCTCTGGCCTCCCACAGTGGGCAGATAGTTCATTTGCAGTGTCTTCTATCTCTTATATCGGTTTTCATTTTCATGTCGCTCTCTGTCTTTGTTCTTGATTGAGATTGTTCAATTTATTTCATGGAAACAGGTCATTAGTTGGGAGGGAGACGGTCAAATACAGTACCTTTTTTTCTTGAGAGATGATTTTTTTCTCTTGTAAATTATCTCTCTGTTATACACATACTATTATAGTTATTAGTTTTGAATATATTGCACTTTGTAAACATTTTAGCATATCCTTCATAGGGGACCCTTTGCTTGTGCCTTGGTGGGAGTTTGAGGTAATATCAAAATAAGCACATCGATGAACTGCTAGTGTAATCCTCTATTCCTTATGTGATCCAATCCCCTTTGTCATGCGATGGGAACTGCTAGTGTAATCTTCTATTCCTTATGTGATCCAATCCTCTTTGTCATGCGATGGGAAAAGTAGAAAATGGTCGACAAAATTATGTTGTTTTTTCCGTTTTTTTTCCTCAGGGTTTTCTTTCAGATTTGGAATTTTAAGATTTGATTTTAGCTCAAAATGGATGAAAATGCGCTTATATTACTCAGAAAAAGATATTATGTACAAATTTAAATGCACATCGCTACTTAAGTATGCACAGGATAGTTATCATGAAATTATAAAAGACCACATGT
>NC_088360.1:87362212-87414712 GCF_034508935.2 Berghia stephanieae | reverse complement strand
TCCTTGAGTCTGATTAGTTGAATGAAAATATCGACAACTGGCTTTTTTAAAATTATGAATCTTTTATAAAAACATAATTTCTGAAAAAAATATAGGGAGATTTGAGGGACATTTTCTGCAAAACTTAAAAAGCAATAAATAATAATAATAATAATAATAATAATAATAATAATAATAATAATAAAAATAATAATAATATAATATATATAGCATTTGTATAGCGCATAACCATGACTAGGTTAAGGTCAAGATTGATATTAAAATCCACAGGTCAGATACAATGACATTCATCAATAGGCTATATTCTTCCAAATGAACACACTTACTGGAACGTCCCAGAACAGAGCCCCAAAAGTTCTGACATGTTATCAGCTTGAGAATCAATGCGACCACTCATACCTCCGAAAATCTTCCCTGCAGTCATTTTACATGATGAATCTGCAATAAAATATTTACAGTCAATATCTACGTAACTAGCATTCATGTAATTCATAAATCATTTGCCATTTGAAGTTTTCACATTTAACTTAGTTCAGCTGTTCTTTGTTGTTTGTCTTTTTTTTTTTTTTTTTCATTTTAGTGTTCATTTGTAAAGTTTCAACAAAAAAAATAATAAAAATCCATGACACTAATCTTAAAGGTACACAATAAAATTCAAAGCATTTTTTTCATTCATGTGAAATGAATGTAAAAATTTTATGAAGTAAATGAGGTCAAAGGTAGGAGCTAATATAAGCGAGCATATACTGTGCAATAATTGCCTCATCACATAGTCAATAAAAAAAGTCTGAGATCAATTTCAGGGTAATACTTCAAAGAACAACCTTATATCTTCCTACGGAAAATTGGATTAAAAAAAAAAAATTTTTTAATACCTACCAAAGCCATCCATTATAGCATTGTCCTCAGTTTCATGCGCATCGACTAACAGAGATATTCTTGACTTTGGTGGCCTCTGTGATGGGGTCATTTTTAGATACCTTTCATAAAATAGAGAAATACTTAATTCTAATTGTCAAATCAAACATGACATCATCAGAATATTGAACATTAATATATGATTTAATAAAGTAACATTAATTGCAAGTTTAAAGATGCATTAAAATTTTTTTAACATAAATGCCAATGTTGCAACAATTCCAAGGAATAATTACCCCCCCAAAATTTTTTAACAAAATTAAATTATTTGATTAATGAATGATGGATATACATATAATAAAACACACTGCTAGTTGCAATGAAAACCTACCCATCAGCATCCAACATCTGGGAGTGGGGGTTATAATTGCTACCAGAATCATTCAAATTGTCCCCTGGCCGTGTCGAGTTGCTGCTTTCTTCAAATTGACTTGGTCCGTAAAGATCAGGAGATCTAGTGCTCTCCCTGTGATACTGATGATTAGAATTTAGTCCAAAGGTAAAAAGAAAGAAGAGTAGACTAAGCCAATCACCATTGCTTTATTCTAATATATTATCTCTGTATAACCCAGTGATTTAATGGACGGTTGAGAGGAGAGAGAGAGAGAGAGAGAGAGAGAGAGAGGAGAGAGAGAGAGAGAGGAGAGAGAGAGAGAGAGAGAGAGAAGAGAGAGAGAGAAAGAGAGAGAGAGAGAGAGAGAGAGAGAGAGAGAGAGAGAGAATTAAAAAGGCAATAGGTACCTCTACAACAGAGAAAAAAATCCCGACCCATTTGTCCCTCCCCTTCCCCTATCAACTAACTAATCAAAGAACACCACTGGTCTTCTGTGTCAATTGTGACATCTGGTGCCAGTCTGTCTGGCCCGACGTCATAAAAACGGGACTGTCACCAAATTTCACGAGACTGAGCACAAGTGTCAAAATATGACAAAAGACATAATGCTGATTTTGTGGTTTTGAGGAAAATGTTTAACATGGCAAATTCAGCGGAAAATTATCATCACTGTTTATTTATCCCAAAAAAATTTGAAAAAGGAGGAATTGTGATGGGGATGGGCGGAGACAAACTACCATTTATGCAGAAATCCGCCTTTAGGCGGAAGATTCTCAGCCCTGTAGTATACATTTGACTGCTTCCCTCTCAGTTAAGAACTCTGGTCAGGGCCAGGACAAAACCAAGTTATCTTATTTAAATTCAAGGACAGAAAGCAACCTGGAAAGGAAAATGGAATCAAGGGGAGAGATGACAACAAGAGTGATCTCACCGCAAACCATGGGAGGTCAAAGGATCCCAACCCGGAATTTGAAAAGCATAAACAAAACTCACCTGTGTGTCTTGAAAATGTTTTGTTAATGGTGTAAGTTCAATATCTGGCAAACTTTCATTATCTGGGAAAAAAGGATTTGTAGAAGTTATATGACAATTTAGCATCACATCTCATGAATCCATTTCATTGCTTCATATAGCCCTGAAAGTGACCTCATGAAGATGAATTTTGTGCTGATAATTTGATTATGAGAAAAGCATTCATATATTATGACTGTCAACATATAAATATCATTATAATGGTAAAAGCAATTGAAAAATAATTGATTTCTAAAATATATTTTCATAATAAATATAATTCAGTTTTATATATATATAGGCCATCACTCTAAAGTCTTGCATGTAGCCAGGTGGACTGTCCTCAAATGCAACAATATCAAAAGTGAAGTTTATGGCATCTATTACGTTTTTGTCACTCCAATCTACTTACCATTAAAGTATCTGCCCTGGATTGATGCCTCATGATGAGATTTACTGTCCTCTTCATCATCACTCAAAATGCGATGGTAAGATTTCTTTTTTCCTTTAACAGGCGTAATTTCATCCTCCTCTTTTAACTTTTGAGTCGCATCATTTTCATGATCATCATCACCATTATCCTTTTCGTCTTTGAAACTGTCATCTTCATCTTCATCTGATACTTCAAATCGAAGCTTTACATCATTTGAGTCTTCCTCCATACCAAATATATCTTCCTCTTCATCCTCCTCATCATCATCCTTGGCTTCAGTGTCCAATAATGGATTATACTATTTGAAGAAAAACGAAAGGATTTTGTTAATTGATGTCAAACAAGCTAACATCCAGTCATGCATCTAGCATTAAGATGAAGTCTGGGTTTTATCAAATTTATATTTTTCCAATTCAGCAAGTCCTTACGAAACCAACCAAACCATTCTGATTTAACAACAAATTACAATAGATATAGATATATAAAAAATAACTTGAAAAAAATCTTGATAATTTTAATAGTGCAGAGGCAACTCAAAAAGGTTGTTTATAAAGTCTATAAATAAAATCAGATTATTTGACTTTTAGGACATAAATTTAAAAGCAATAGATACGCATTGTCCATAAATCATAGGTGACTGGCCACCACAGCAAAATGTGGAGGTTCTAAAAATGAGGCAAGTTAAATTATTGCCCAAAAAAGAAAGTTTGCCAGCAACGATTTTGGTTCATTCCAGTGCTTTAGAAGAAATGGATAGGAGTAAAGTTTACAGAAAGACCAGGAAATAAGTTGACACCAATGTACACTTGTACCTGGTTTGAAACAACTAGAAATACTATCACAGAATCAGTACCAGGGGGGGGGGCGGGGGGGGGGGGGGGGGGAAATGATCAAATAATTGATACTGAGTATGGAATTTGATACAAACTAGTCTCCATAGTTGAAAAAATCATACATTTAACAATCTTCCTTTCCACAGCATTATTACGTATTTGTTAACCCATGTAAAGAAAATTCACTCCTTTTTGGAGAAGCCAGGAAATGGACAAGAACAAACCACCTAACTCCAAGATAAGTACAAAAAGAGATAAAGAAAAAAACCCCAACAGATTTAAGGAGAACAGAAGAGACAGCATGTGTGGGCACCACCCAGACATAATTTTTCCATAAAATTTAAGAGAAACTCACATCTTCTCCGTCATCTGATCCATCCATCATGCCAAACAAACCATCTTCTTCTTCCTCCTCTTCATCACTACTTGATTCATCATCTGTCATCTCTGCCTCTTCCTGCTCTTCTTCACTCTTGGACCCTCCTTCAAAGCCTTCTTCGTTTTCTATATTAAACATTTCCTGCCGTCTTAATCTGGCCTCCTCTCTCTTTATCTTCATACCTACTCCAAGCTTTTCTTTTAAAAGAGTCAATTTAGCACCTGAAAAACAAAACAAACAAAAAAGTTTGTACAAAAGTGTGGATCACAGAAAAATATCTTGACATGCAAACATCAGCTTAATTTATTACAAATCTCGAACAAATAAAACTTGTTTGAAGATTTTTGCACCACTGTCTGACCAAGTTCTTTTGTTTTTATTTTTAAAGTTTTCAGGCAATTAACTGCAAGTTCATTATTATTGTAAGTTAATTTTTTCCCCCAAAAGTACAATGGAATCCTGATAAAGCCAAAACTGCCAGCCCAAAAAGATTGGTTGACTTTAAGCAAGGAAGACTTTATATATTATCAACGGAACACATAAAAAGAACAGAAAATTTGGGACCAATAAGAGGCGTTAACTTTAAGCAGAAGTTGATGCCATGCAGCTTCCTCTGTAAAGCTTAATTTTACATCTAAAATCTTTTAAAAAGATGCATAAGTCTATCAATTGTAATATAAAAATCCTCCCCCCCCCCCTTTCATCAATAAATCCTTTTTGGAAATAGAATTCATGTTTTAACTGTACTATGGGTAAGTCTTTTCATCTCTTGATGAAGATCAAAAGTCTGTTTATTTAGCCTTGTTTTTGTATATGAATTTTATTCTTTACATCATTGCTGAGCAGCAACAAAATAGTATGTGTCCTTCAGCATACCCATGAAGAGACCCACAAAGCTTATTCCAGTTTTTATTGCATTAAGTGGAGTAAAAATTGTTTGTAATCCTTTAGAGAACAAGGCAAAACGATAGGATTCAAATTTGTGGGGTTCCCTATAAGTAAATAGATACATCACTCAACTCACAAGGAAATGAATCACAAATAAATCCAGGTTCAGTAAAGATTTAACTCATTTCTCTGTCGTCTCAGCTGTGATTTGCGAGGTGTTAGATCTAATGGAAAGCGTTTTGAAATAAGGATTAACTCTATGGCTCCATGAGATTAAACGACCACTACGAATACTACTTTAATTGGTAAGATAGAAAGAATGATACATTTTAACTTCTTAACCCTTGCAGTAAATTTGCAAATATAGCAAAAATTAAAAGAAATAAAATTGCACTTCAACTGAAGAGAAAAATGGATCCCCACTCCCCTACCAAAATTCTATTACATTTTATCCAAGTATTATTAGCAATCTTACCAGGAGCTGTACTGGGTAATTCCTCTTTCTCTTCTTCTACGTGATAGGTCAATGATTTCAATTTAAGTTCTTTCTGTTCTCCTTCACCACCTTCCTTCTCAATGATACTGTGGATTAAGAAGAATGTTTTTTACATGTTAAATGGCAATTACAAAAAAAAAAAAAACAGAAGAAAAAAAAAAAACTTTTTCCAAATGACATCAACTAATATCAAAGTGACAAGTCGTCATAATATATGATGAGCAATTTATCCAAGTTTCATATTTTAGTTTTAGACAGAAAAGACAATCTAAATCTTCGTAAATGAATGAAGTATTCAAGTCACCAAAAGTGAAGTATATTTGATCTCAATCATGTGAAATACAAAACCTTGTGTGCATAGCTATGACAATAAACCAACTGGCTTTGTCACAAATATGAAAGAGAGAAAAAAAAGAAAAGAAATAGTACAAATTGTCCTAACAATCTGTACACATAAAATCTGTTTGAAAAAAGATTATTAATCTGTAGTATCAAACAGTGACTAGCTATACTTTTGAGATTAAATTAGTCATTTATCCCTAATCAATTCTACCAGATTTAACAGACCCAGCTACCCAATCATTGCTGGTAGGATAAAGGGGAGGAGAAAGAAAAACAAAAAAAAAACAACCAAACTGAAACCACTTTTCATTCATCTGGCTGGTGTAGTATACATTATATGTAGTATATGGAAGATAGGGTGGAGTTACATAGATTTGGAGATTCAAAGGTTATTTTTTGGCAGTTTGTCAATACAGGATACAAATCGTAATTGCAATTTAGAATTTCTATTAACCATAACCAACATAAATCGTATTTAAAATAAACTAGAATCAAATTACTCATAAACATGTGGATATGATAATGAAGTTATATTATTAGAAATAAAATAGAGAGATTTGTCTTTACCGGTTTTACAGAGGTTATAACACTTTTAGATCGTTTCTGAGACAGTACAAAGAAAGGCGAAAAAAGTCAAAAGATTTAAATCAAGCAGCACTTACGAAAAAAAAAAAAAAAAATGACAAAGGGATGTTTAACAGAGACCAGAAGTAGACCAAAGAGCAAAACATCACTGTCGCTAGTCTGAGACCATCCAAAAGTGAAGACCTGCTACTGCCAAGATTTAAATCCAGCAGCACTTACGGAAAAAAAAAAAAAAAAAAAAAAGGGACGTTTAACAGAGACCAGAAGTAGACCAAAGAGCAATATATCACTGTAGCTAGTTTGAGACCACCCAAAAGTCAAGACCTGCTCTGCCACAGGATCCCTGCCAAAAGGGAATCACTCAAATGATCAGATACAAATTACATAACAGAAACTAAAAATAACATATTATATACTGGAAAGATAATTCAAAGGAAATAAATCTATTTGACTTTCCCTCTCAACCAAAGACTCCGCACAGGGCCAAGGTGAAACCAAATGGTCTTATTCTAGAACAAGACCACAAAGCTGTATGGAGAGAACAAATGAACTTATAATGGGATAAAAGATATAGCAAGGTTGAGGTCATGTTCCATGGGGGTTAACATTCCCCTTTCTTGTGAAGAATGCCACCCACCACTGGAAAGAAGGAGAAAGTAAAATTTAAAAAATAGAGAGAGAGAGAGAGAGAGAGAGAGAGAGAGAGAGAGAGAGAGAGAGAGAGAGAGAGAGAGAGAGAGAGAGAGAGAGAGAGAGAGAGAGAGAGAGAGAGAGAGAGAGAGAGAGAGAGAGAGAGAGAGAGAGCTAAAAACATCAAATATTGTTTTTAATGCTTTTTACGGCGCTTGTGACACATTTAGGTCATTCATCACCTGTAAAATAAGAAAATGGAGTCAAAAAATTAGATTTACAATTGAAAACTCTCAAGAAAAAGTAAGACAAATTGAAAGGGTTCAAAGGGGAACAGATGTAGATTCCAAGAGCACACTATCAATGTATTTAGTTTAAGATCACCTTAAAGTCTTTCCAAACAAAAGCATAGGTCCCCACTCCAATGTTTACAATCCACTATATATCTAAAACAAAAAATGTAACAGTAAATAACAGAGATGATTTACAAGGAAATAAATATTATCTCCCAAAACTATAACTATACATTTGACTGTTTCTTTCCCAGCCAAGGACTCCGGCCAGGGCTACGACAAAACTTAAGTAATCCCATTACAAGACAAGGACAGAAAACAACTCACAGAACAGATATAGGGGATAGAAAACACAGCATAACCTCCCACCCTTATTGAAAGTCTGATAGGTCAATGACCCCGGCCAGAAAAACATCGAATAAAAACTCACCTCAAATTTACATCATAGGAAGCATGTGGTTTCTTTTTAGTTTTGTGTTGAATGAGTCTGTCCATCAATTTCATCACACCTGTGTTTGTTGGAGTTTTTGTATGCTCCTCATTATCCAAATTTATTACAGAATCTGGAGACCCGCTCAACTTGGGTAATTCTGGCACCATAAAACCTTGTTGCTCAAGTTTTTCTCGAAGACTAAGCTTATTATATTTTATATTTGATGTATCACATTTATCATCAAGTTGATCCTTAACCTCTTGACAATTCAGTGAGCTAACTTCATTATCTACTTTTTCTGCAGCATCCAGAGACTTTGTTGAATCAACACTTTCACCGAAAATTTGTTTCTCTTGTCTTTGAATATGTTGTTCATTATCATCAATTATTTCACAACTCTCAGAATTTTCGTGTACTTCTGTTTTTGAATATGACACAGAAAATGGCAAGGAATTTTCCCTCTCACCTTTTGAAGTGTCATTACAATCTTCACCAACATTTTCTCTCTCAATACACAAATCATAATCTTCAACATCTTTTATAACTTTCTGGTACAACTCTTCCTCTATTTGTTCTTCTGTTGTTTGAGAGTTAAAGAGATCACGAGAGGGATCTTTTTGTAAATTAACAATCTCTGTATTCTCTCCAATGCAATTCTCCTCCTCTCTATTTACCACTTCAACTACATGTGAATCATTTTTCGTTGGAGAAAGTCTTGAAAAATTATCTTGTGGGATTGGGCCTACTTTATTAGATAAATGTGTGGACGAATCAGTTTGTGGAATGGAATTAATGTCGGGTAATTCCTCATCGTCATTACTTCCATCAAAGAGAGGAACACTGGCACAGCCAGTTGTAGAAATACTTTCAGATAGTATAACGGTGCTAGCCTGGGACAGGCCTAAATCCTGAGACTCGACTCCAGAATCAAGAGAATTTACAACAGGAACAGTGAATTCTTGTTGGATATCAGAGCTGGCATCTTTATTTTTCAATGAAAGCTTTGAACCCTTCACTTTTTCACCAGGATACTGTTTTGGAGGAGCTACAGCGAGCTTCTCTTGAATTATCAAAGCTTTTCTGAAAAATAATAATGAAAATCATGAAATCATGTTCTTAAGACTTCTAGATTCCTCTGAAAATAATGTTTTCAACTTTATGAATAAGTAAAATGGTTGCTACAGTTTGGTCATTATTTAAGACATTTTTAGTGAGTCAGAAAAATGGAAAACTTGATTTTCATTTCATCATTTTATGTATGATGTTTGTAATTGTGTTTTGAACGAGCAAGTTATTACAGATTTGAAATTACACTTACATTTTAAAGGAATATCATCCTCTTATGTCATTTGCAATAAATCACACATTTATATAGTAAAAAACAACATTGGAACAGGCATTCCAAGATTTGAAAATAAAATTAACTGCTACTTAAATAATTCATGAATTTTTACAATTGCCAAAAGCATGATTTTATTGTTACATACTGAAAATCTCTGGGTTTATTCAAGGTGGAATATTCTTGTCTTTTCTTGGAAGCTCGGGCCAAAAAGTCATCCAAGGATTTCGCTTCAGGCTCATAATAAGGTAGATTGACTCTGGAATCTAGATAAATAATTATTCAAACTGTCATTAAAAATATTTAATCAACATGCAATAAAAATACAACAGTGTTTGAATGTTTTGAACTAGATCATGCGGGATACTTGGCAGTCCTGATTGAGGTTATTCCTTCATTAGTTTTGGCGGAAAATTTGTCACCGGATTGTTATACTTTTTAATGTATTTTTCCCCACCAAAATGCTGTTCTTTTTCCTATAATGACATAGGAGAATGATTAAAACTGCCCAATATAGGTAATTAAGAGTTGTTTTTTTAAATTACCCATAAGTCCCTTAAGAGACGCATCAAAATATATTATACTCAATTTGATGACTTTACTTACCTCTTAGCATTCGCTGGGATTCACTGTACAGTTCTGTCATCTGTTCAGCTGTTGGCTTTGCTTTTCTATTTAACTTTTCTTTCTGCTTTGGAGTTTTTGAAGCTCCCTAAAAAATAGAAAAATATTTGTATTTAAAGTTTGAGGATTAAAGCCCTAGGCCTCTAAATCTAAACCAGCCATTAGCTGCACTGCTCCAATATTCCATGAATATATCATGTTAAAGGATTAAATGTATATATAACTCATATTAAGAAATTGAAAAGGACCCACCTTCAATTTCTTCAATTTTGCAAGAAGTGCAGGGTCAATTTGACTTTCATCAAAACCCTCATCGCCATTACCATCATTATCCTGTGATGAGTTCCTGTCTGAGCCTTCATCATCTGTTAGAGCTAACATTAAAAAAAGAATTAAATCCATATCAATCAGCAAACTTATTTCCTTCAAAACTACAGATCTTTGGCAAAACTTTATTTTCAAAGACTCTACCAAAATACTGGACACATATGTGGAACAGAAGTTTCTTAAATTTTATTGAGTTGAAGTACATAATTAATTTACAAGACCATTTCTGTTTGGATATACATGCTCAATAAAAATCTTTTCCAGCTGTTCTCTGTCTAACTGGAAGGCCATTGAAACTGAAAGATCAAATTTCATTTATCACCACTCTAAAACAATGCATTGAAGATTAAAATCTGATTTTAAAGCATGAACTCTTGTACAAAAATTCAATATAGGAAATCTGGCATTTGATGGAGTATTATTAGACACAACTCTTTTCAGTATCACAATACATTTTCTTTCTTCAATAAATACATAGAGAAATCTCTCATATTAATATAAAAAATTAAAAACTAATAATATTAAACTTGAAAGCAAACCTGGTCTTTGTTCGTCATCACTTTCTGCATCAAAGATATCTCTGTCCTTAAATTCTATCCTCAAGGATGATGGTTCGACTGATCCATCATCTATTTCATTGTCATCTTCGATGCCTTTCTCCACAGGAACTTCATTTTCATTTTCCATTTCCAAATTGAGTTTAAGGTCATCATCATCATCATCATCATCATCATCATCATCATCATCTTCACCACTTTCTTTGTCATTACTTTCAGATGGAGCTGGTACATTTTCCTTATTTTCACCAGAGAGATGAAGGCTTGGGCCCTTTTCCTTTAGTTCTTCATCTACATCATTGCAATCATCTCCATCATCATCACTGTTGTCATCTAAAATAGCCTAAAAGAAAAGGAATGGGAAAATATTAAAGGGATAAATATATCACTTCTGATTACTTATTGTCAGAATGACACATTGAATTCACAGTCAAGATGATTAGAATTACGATATCTGGATATTGTTTTACTAAAAAAAACATTCAATGTTTATTTATAAAATTAAAAACTAATTGTATAATTTAGACTTTAAATTGAATTCTCAGCATTCTTTTGCAAACCCAAATGTGATACTGTATTGAGGCAGTAGATTACATAGGATCTATTTGCAATAGAGCAACCTCTTCAATTGGTAGATTTTGATAAAAATAAAAGGCCATATTTATAATACAGAATAAAAGTAACAGTAACAGATTCAAACAATAATGTTCAACAAGGATTTAAAAGTTATCAAAAATACAAACGTACTCTTTTCTTCACCTTTCTCCTACACACAACATCATCATCAGAGTCATCAGAAGTACCTAAGAATAAAAGGGTATTTTCTTTTTAGTTTGACAGAAAAATAGTGTTAGAAAAAATTAAGCTGCATAGTCATTTTTTTAAAATGTCATGCCATACATATTTTCAATGATGCTAAATTATTCTTTCAAATTACAATATTCAACATTCCATGCAAGTATATATGGAATTGAAAAGCCATTTCATTGGGGGTTGTGAAAGGATTGTGAGACGTCTACTCTTTTGTCATGCTTTTCATCCTTTTGTCCACTTATTGAGAGTCCGTGGGAAAAGTGTGTTTTCCCAAAGTATTGCCACTCATCAGTTTATAATAATCAGTGATGATAATAGTAATTTCAGGGGTGAGAATGACTGCTCACTAAAAAGGAGGAAATTTTTAAGCGCTAAGATCAAGAAGCATCCATGCAAAAATAACCTATAAATTTAAATTTCATTAAAATATATTGTGATGCAATCCAAAATGTGTCTCGCAGCAATTTCTGACACCACTCGGAGGAATTTAAAAAACTGAAAGTGTAATTATAACATGGTGGTTGTAGTAATGGTAGTCGTAGGTATGATGATGTGGTGGTGGTTGTAGTAGTTGTGGTAGGGATGATGTGGTGATGGTTGTAGTAGTAGTGGTAGTCGCCACATCTCCCTTATTCACAGATTCACTAATGCCCACCTCCCATTGTTTCAAGTTGACCAAAGACGCCAACTTAAAATTTGGCTCACGTAAATGTCAGAAACAATTCCGAATAATTTCAATGCTTAAACAGGAATTTCTGCAAACTAAATATAATCTATTGAGATCTATAATCATCCCAATACCCCTGGTCTCAAATCAAGTAAAGTTCCAAAACCAATTTCATTATGACGTATAAAATATAAAAATGAATGGTAGGGGTGGTGGTAATAATGATATGATGGTGGATGTTGTACTGGTGGCAGTAATGATAATGATAATGTATGTGGTTGTGGTGGTTGCAGAAGTGGTGGTGGTGATATTGTTGTATTGGAGGAGGTTGTAGTAGTGGTGGTAAGGATGTGGTAGTGATTGTTGTTTTAATGGTGATAGTGTTTTGATGTCGTGGTGGTGGTGGTGGTAATGATGATGATGTGGTGGAGGTGGTTGTAGTAGTAGTAGTGGTAGTCCTTCATGAAATGATGGTGTGGCGATGGTGGTTGTAGTAGTAGTAGTAGTAGTGGCAGTGATGATGATGATGGTGGTGATAAGGTGTGTACTTGGAGATGAAAAGAGAGATTGATGGCTGATGTGAAAAGGATATGATCCACTTTATAGATTTAGGCTTGTCTGACAGAAGGACAGATAGAGTGTGTTTGTGTGTGTGTGTGTGTGTGAGAGAGAGAGAGAGAGAGAGACACACACACACAGCGGGAGAGAAAGAGAAAAATATGAGAAAGAGAGAGAGAGAGAGAGAGAGAGAGAGAGAGAGAGAGAGAGAGAGAGAGAGAGAGAGAGAGAGAGAGAGAGAGAGAGAGAGAGAGAGAGAGAGAGACTGCTCCAATTGAACATAGTGATAGGTACAGAAAGATTAGGTTAAAGTATTGAGTGAACGTTATTGTTATGTGTGTTGTGTTTTATTTGTTAATCGTAAATATTAAGTTAACGTATGTCTCATGTTGGCAATTGCCAGGAAATTAACATTTAATTGAATCATATGTGTGTATGTGTGTGTGTGTATCACTGTTAAGTATAGGAAGATGAAAAATGAAAACATATTGAGGCTAAAGAACTGGGTGCTCTCTACTGATTTGTGTGTGTATGTGTGTGTGTGAGAGAGAGAGAGAGAGAGAGAGAGAGAGAGAGAGAGAGAGAGAGAGAGAGAGAGAGAGAGAGAGAGAGAGAGAGAGAGAGAGAGAGAGAATGAGAGCTCAAAGTAAATCTAGTGATGAGTACAGAACGATGAAAGTGAAAAATTAATGAGGCTAAAGAACTGAGTGAACTTTATTGATTTCTATGTGAACGTGCATATGTGTCATGTGTGTGTACGACAGTGAGAGAGAGAGAGAGAGATTGAAGTCAAGGTGTTTGTGATGACCTGTTATTGATAAGTAGTGGAGGATGAACATGAAAATTAATCAGGACTAAACAAATAAGTGTACTTTATTGATTTGTGTGTCTATGAGTGTTTGTGTAAAGAGAGATAGATGGAAAGAGAGAGAGAGAGAGAGAGAGAGAGAGAGAGAGAGAGAGAGAGAGAGAGAGAGAGAGAGAGAGAGAGAGAGAGAGAGAAACGGACTCCAAGATCAAACTATCAATGTAGTCACCTAAAACTTTCACCAAGACACAAGCACAGAATCCTTGTGAGAGTAATACAAAATTTAGAACAACAAATCTAACGTCACACAAAAGAGAGATGATTTACGAGGACAAACATATCATCTCCCAAAATCCATGACTATACATTTAATTGCTTCCCTCCCTGCCAATGAATCTGGCCAGGAAAAGGATCAAGCCAAGACAAAGACAGAAAGCAATTCTGATCTATGCAAGTAAAGATCCCACAAGGAAGATGATGCTATAGTGGTGCTTGCACTAGAGGTGGTACTAATTATAATGATGACAGTGATGATGTGGTTGTGGATGGTGTTACTGATGATAATGTGATAGTTGCTTTTGTAGTCGTGATATTTGTGGTGGGGATGGCCACGATGTCATGATGGTTCAGGAGTGAGATTGACTGGTCACGAAAATGGAGGAAATTTTTCAGCGAATAGTTCAAGACCCATCTATGCCACGATAACGTATAAATTTAAATTTCATTAAAATCTATTGAGATGTAATCCAAAATGCGTCTTGCAATAATTTCTGACACCACTTGGAGGAATTTCAAAAGTTGAAAGTGTAATTACAACATATTGTACTTGCAGTTAAAAAAGGTAGCGGTAGGGATGATGATGCAGTGGTGGTTGTAGTAGGGTCGTGATAAGGATGATGATATGGTGGTTGTAGTTGTAGAGGTGTTGGGAATGATCGTGTGGTGGTGGTTGTAATAGTTGTGGAAGGGATCATGTGGTGGTAGTAGTAGTAGTGATAGTTGGGATGGTGTGGTGGCGGAGGATGTAGTTGTATTGGTAGTAGGAATGATGATGTGGTGGTGGTTGTTGTAGTAGTGGTGGTAGGGATCAGTGATGATAATGATAATTTGTAAAAAAGGAGGAAAATCTATCGGCCCGTCTGTCAAGCCCAAATCTAATGCAAAAAATAACATAGCTATTCAGTGTTACTTAATATTATGTAATATATTACTAACTTCTTAAACACGTCTATTCTGATCACAAGATATAAACTGACTTTTGTAAATATAATTTTTAAAATTGTCATTTCCAATTAAACATTGTAGAGCTCTAAAATGCTTCCCACTATATCAAGAGATTATAATAAACTTTTGGCCAAAAGGAGGTATTTTTTTATACTACAAACACGGCTAGTGTGTGTGCATTACTGCAACCTTGTGGTTATGCAGCTTATGAATAAGAATCTTTAATCAAAAACATATTCCATCAAATGAGCGAATCTAAATCAAGCCTTTAAAAAAATTATTACTTAAATCGATCAGCCAAACTTACTGTTGTATTTTCTCTCTATTACAAAGCGATATCTATAAACATAATAATGTGAAGTTAGAAGGTTGGCTGAGAAATAAAATATGGAAAAGAAAGAAAGAAAGAGAGTGAGAGATAGATAGATAGATAGATAATTAGATAGAGAGAGAGAGAGAGAGAGAGAGAGAGAGAGAGAGAGAGAGAGAGAGAGAGAGAGAGAGAGAGAGAGAGACCACTCTGATTTTTGTTTTAATTGGTAATTAGAGATAAGTTGTAATGAATTCAATTGAATTCAGAACAAACAAACAAACAAAAAAGGAGTACAAAGCTAAATGGTACAAAAATATTGACACCCATTTGCTCCATCCCCTTCCCTTTTGATCATCTTTTCATCCTAGGCCATCATGGGTATTGTACCACTATTCACATTTGGCACCAGTGTGTCTAGACTAATGTCATGGGCATGGGAATGTCATCAAAAATCATGCAGCAGAGCAGAGGTGTCAAAAAATGACACAAGACATATTGGTGATTTTTCAGCTTAACTACCTCTTAGCCGAAAATGTTTGACACGGCAAAAACAGCTGAAAATTTCAGAAAAATCCTAAAATCGCGGAATTCCGCGGAAGATTATCATCACTGAGGGATGATGGTGTGATGGTAGTTGTAGTAGTAGTGGTTGTAGCTGTAGTGGTGGTGATGGTCGGGATGATGATGTGGTGGTAGTTGTAGGGATGATGGTGGTGGTGGTTGTAGTAGTAATGGTGATAGGGATGTTAATGTAGTGGTTGTGGTGAGTCTTTTTAAAAGGCGGTATTGTGATGGTGATGGGCGGCGATAAAACACCGTTTAAGCGGAAATCCGCCTCTAGGCGGAAGATTCTCAGCCCTGTAATTTGTCAAAAAAGAGGAAAGTGCATCAATTCATTGGTCCATCAGTCAAATTAAAACCAAAAATTGTCACTTTTGACATATTATGGCGCCATTCTGTCTAGACTGACTTCAAACAAATGGGACAGTCACCAAAAGTCATGCAACTGAGCACAGATGTCTAAATATGACACAAGACATGATGGTGATTTTTCCACAGATCCACCACTTAACAACCGTTGAAACCTGAGTTTTTATCAGAGGAAAATATTTGACACATCAAAATCTGTTAAAATCCCAAAATTCAGCAGAAGATTACCATCACTGATCTATTGTAGCTTGACTATAGTTACTGCCATACAACAGAAAGAGAAAAATTGATTCTTAAAAAGTAAAGCCCAGATCAAATAGAATAATGTTTGACAGCATTAATTGGAATTGCCTAATCAAATATAGAACAGCGATTGTTGGAAAAGTAAATGATTTCTGGAGTGACTATTGTTTACCACGAAAACTCACCTTGACTTTGAGGAGGTGGGTCCTCCATACCCGAGTCAATACTGAAATTCAAAACAGCCTCTTTAGAAAGTATTGTATCCTCCTGAGAATAAAAATGAGAAGATAAAAAATAAAAAGAAAAAAGAAAAAAAGAGAGAGATGTTTTTACATGTAGAAAATAAAATATAGTAAGGCTTGATAAAATTCAGGAAGTGTAAAGAACCTACAAATTTAACCCCAAAAAAAAACCCAACAAAAAACCCCAAAAAAAAAACAATTGACAAAATTTATAGAAATTTAATTTTATAAAGAAAAGTAAGAAAATAGAAAATCAGGTCATGCAGTATAGTGTGTTGTAGATTATATGTTGATAGTAAATTAAAATGCCACTCTCAATCTGTTATACCAAGGCAATTCAAAGGACTTCATTTACCCTTTAACAACCATACTGACTTTAATTTTGAATAATTTGTCACCGTCTGACTTGAACTCCAAACTGTTTTCATCAAGAGACGACAAGTGTAACAGTAATGTGATTGGGAATTCATTGATAAAACATGATCTAAGGAGGTAGACTTAAAATAGCCGTTAAATGGTTGAATGGTGGAGCTGAGTTTCATTTAAGGTAGCATCAATTGCCAAGGACTGTTTCAGTTCATCAACTATGCATGTGTACTTTTAACTGCCACGAAGAAACGTTAGTGTCACGAAGTGATGTATTGCTACGGATTGATATTAACATTAATATTAATTAATACTCTCATTTTCTCTTCTCTTACTATTTTCTCTTCTTCTTCGTTGTCTGTCTCTGTCATTTTCTCTTTTCTCTCTTTCTGTCATTTTCTCTTTCTCTCACACACTCTCTCTCTGTGTCATTTTCTCTTTTCTCTCTCAGTGCCATTTTTTCCTCTGTGCGTGTTTCTCTGTCATTTCCTCCTTTCTTTCTCTCTCTCTCTCTCCCTCACACACACACACTCGTTATTAATATTAATGCTCTCGTTTTCTTTTTTCTTTTCTTCCCTTCTTCCATTTTCTTCGCTCTCTCTCACTCATTCCCTCTTTTAACTTTTAGTTTTAGCCATGGACCGTGCCAGTTCGTAAATCGTCAACTATCTACTATTAACTGCCACTCTCCTATTCTCTCACATACTCATTTTCTTTATTTCTCAGATTTTCTTTCTCTCTTCTCTCCATTTACTTTATTCTCTTATTTCCTCTTTTTGCCTCAGACGTGCCATTTGGTAAATCGTCAACACTAAACGGTCACGGAGTATGGAGTGATAGTGATACGTTAATAATAATATTAGCGGTACTCTTATTTTTTCTTCTTTATCTCTGTCTCTGTTTCATTTACTAATTTTCTCCTTCCCTCCTCCCTAGGAATTGGCAGGGATTTGTCACTTCGTCCTGTTTTTTTCCCACTGAATCCAAAAACAACAGTAATTTTTGTTTTGATATGGTTTTAACTCATCTTGGAATTCATGAAAAGACATAAAAATTAAAAACAAATGCCAACAAGGGTAGACTCGGTCCTTTCCACGATTGACAAGGAATGAATGATTGGAAGAAAGTGACAGAATTCGAAATTCGTATGCACGCAAATTGAGGCTCGACTGATATCACAGCATGCAGCTGAAGAGTTCCAATTTGACTCCTTGGCAGCTGATGTACGGTTAACTACCAAGGACTCACTCGGCAATTGACACTTCCTTTATTTAATTGTGAATTATTACAGAATATTTTTCCCTTGGCCTATGACACATATATTAACCCTTTAGTTTACAGTCTAAGTTTGACTTCATTCTTCTCTGACATTCCAACATTACTATCCGTATGTAGATTCATTCTTTAACCGACATCATAAAGAGATCCTCAGTGTTTCTGCCTTGAACACTATGTCCAAACCAGTCCCAAATTTTGTATTTTATTGGAGTAAGATTGGATACTTGGATGACAAAGGTAGAACCTTGAAATTTTGCTCAGTTCCTCTCTAAAATGTGATAATACATCGATGCCTGCTACTGCTAATATGATGAGTGTGTCGTTGAAGAGAATAAACTAAACACAGAGGCGGGGGAGGGAGAGAAAGGTAAAGAGTTAAAGAGGGTAGGTGTGGAGAAAATGAAAAATTGAAAAAGAGAAAGAATAAAGAGACAAAGAAGGGAAGGGAGAGATGAAAAAAAAAGGAAGAGGGAAAGAGAGACACAGAGAGAGAGAGAGAGAGAGAGAGAGAGAGAGAGAGAGAGAGGGAGGGAGGGAGAGAGAGAGAGAGAGAGAGAGAGAGAGAGAGAGAGAGAGAGAGAGAGAGAGAGAGAGAGAGAGAGAGAGGAGAAGTAGAAGTTTAAAAATTAAAAAAGTAAAAGTAAGTCACTGTGTAACTGAGTAAAAACTGTAAAAAATTAGTCGACCGACTTCGCAAATTTAGATAACCATAGGCTGAAAATTCTGAAACACTTATGCTTAAAGTTAAAGACTATTGAGGAGAGCAACTTAAATCAATCAAGACATTCAATTCTATCCGCCATCCTTTGACTTTGATTATAATTATAATGAAAATTGAAAAGTAAGGACGGAGTGAAGTTGAAGTTGGAAGTTGGAGTGGAGGAGGCGATTCTCACCAATGTCAATGTTGACTGGCCTTTTCCGCTTTCTTTCCCACTATATACAGACATTTCCTTCCACAAAACAAGAATGGAAATATCAAGGAACCATTGTTTTCCTCCAATGAATAAGAAAATATCAATGAAACAAATCAGTTGGGATTTTGCATGGGAGAGGGAGAAACAGCGAAAATGAAAGCAAGAATGGAGCCTTGCATTTCCCGCTACAAAACGTAAACAGTGTTGTCAACAAACGAGAGACACGGCAAGTAAAAAAACGCCAAAAGCCTGATATTCACGAAAATCCCCGTAGGCCTAGAGCTTGAAACGTTCTCCCCCTTATGATGATGATGATGATGATGATGATGATGATGATGATGATGATGATGGTGAAGAAGATGATGAAGGCGGTGGTGGAACCGGTGGTAGGGACTTTTATCGGACCTTAAACCCCCCCCCCCCCCCAAATAAAAAAACAAACAGAAACCCATACACCACCGTTCCTGCTTTATTCATTTTCCTATGATTCTGTATTATATCGGTAATGTTTGGTGCGGTATGCAGCTGGTTCGAATCATAATCAGTCCACTTTTATTATTATTATTATCATCATCATCATCATCATCATCATCATCATCATCATCATCATCACCATCACCACCATCACCATCATCATCATCATCATCATCACTCATCACTATTATTATTATTATTATTATTATTATTATTATTATTATTATTATTATATTATTATTATTATTATTATTATTATTATTATATTATTATTATTATTATTATTATTATTATTATTATTATTATTATTATTATTATTATTATATTATATTATTATTATTATTATTATTATTATTATTATTATTATTATTATTATTATTATTATTATTCTTCTTCTTCTTCTTCTTCTTCTTTTATTTTATTATTTTATTATTATTATTATTATTATTATTATTATTATTATTATTATTATTATTATTATTATTGTTATCGTCGTCGTCATCATCATCATCATCATCATCATCATCATCATCATCATCATCATCATCATCATCATCATCATTATTATTATTTTTATTATTATTGTCATTATTATTATTATTATTATTATTATTATTATTATTATTATTATTATTATTATTATTATTATTATTATTATTATTATCATTATTATTATTATTATTATTATGATGCAATTCTGACAAAATATCAGAAGTCTGGCGTGAAGCTCAAGTTTATAACATCTTTTAAAAAGGCAAGAAATCAGCACCAAACAACTATAGACCAGTGAGTTTAACATGTATTGTCTGCAAATTAATGGCGGAATATATAAAAAAGAATGGGGTAGATCATCTGGAAGGAAACAATTTAATCAATGATAAACATCATGGATTTGTACGGGGGAGGTCGTGTACAACACAATTGCTTGATGTAGTGGAAATCTGGACTAATATCCTAGACGAAGGAGGATCAATTGATGCAATTTAAATGAATTTTCAAAAAGCCTTCGACAGTGTCCCCCACAACAGACTTGGGACCAAATTGAAGGCCATGGGTATCGATGGAAAGGTGTTCGAGTGGATTAAAGACTTCCTCAGAAACAGAACCCAAAGAGTCATTATAAATGGAACAGAAACCTCAGTGAAATGTATAATTTCGTACTCCCCCATCACTATTTTCTTTCCTTCCATAATATGATATTATTTCAGTAATTTCCTCTTTTATTTTCTTCTCCCTCCTCTTGTCATCGTCACCAACCCCCGGTTTTCAGGGGAGATAAACCCTTTTCTTTGCAGAGAGTTCTAAGTAAAAAATAAAATGATTTATTCCCCGTAGAATTACACTTTTGGCAGGGTGAAGTGCGGCGGGTGAATCAAGCTTCTTCTTCTTTTTTTTTTTTTAAATGAAAAAAGAAAGAAATCAATATATATTATTCAGAACAAACAAAATACAACAATGAAATGTATAGATTCAATAATCTAACGAGCAATGCCAAAGCGGTCTTATACATTTGGTTTTGTGGCCAATAATTTAAATTGAATGTTCCAGGATTTATACTATACTTGGATTTTCCATATAAACGACAGAGTGCTCTGCACGCTCTTTTCGTTTGTTAAATATGGTCGTAATAAAAACAAAGCAACCCCATCTATCGGGTCATGTGTGTGTGTGTGTGGCTGACTACTATACCGACTATCAACGTTTGCGTCAATTATATTATACAGATATATTTATTCTGTCCTCAAACTTTGCAAGAACTTTGCAATGCAATACAAGTTATTATTTGGGTGTTAGGATCAACATTTTTATCCCTGATATTGATTATTCCCATCACTCCAGGTAGAGAATACGGCATGAACCTATTTTCTCAGGCTATCCAGTAATAGCCCCCTTTTGGATGCAGACACCGTTTTTCTTCTGTTCTTTCCCGTATTTCTCGAGGTCTTCTTACATTATTCTTGCTAACTGATGCCCACGCGAGGGCTATTATTTAGCTGTCTAAGGACATGTCCTATCCATCTCCATATTCGGAGGGCCATCATTTTACATGGGATATATAAATATATATATATATATATATATATATATATATATATATATATATATATATATATATATGTGGGGGGGGGGGGGGGGAGTGTGTGTGGGTGGGTGTATGTGTGTGTAAGAGGGGGACGGTTATGCACTTTATGAAACAATATTTATTGTATGCATAAATTTAACCTTAACCTGACTATAAATTCAATGCTCAGCATCGTATTTCACTGCAGCCCGTCCCGATAGCTAGGTTGGTAGAGCACTCGCTAAACAAGCAAAGGGGCCGAGATTATCCTGGGTGGGGTGGATCTTTTATTCTGCACCCCCCCCCCCCCAACCCGCCCTGTCTACCCAGCAGTGATTGGGACAAAAAACAACTTTGCGATAAACTGGCATCCTATCTAAAGGGTAGCAAGCAAATGAGATTGTCCGTTTCACATTCAAGTAGTCCTTCAGAGACATTGGGCCCAGGGAGCCGGAGTTTATCCCGGTTTCAATATCGTGAAACTTACAATAGCAATTGATTGCTATCCTTCGGATAGGACGCTAGTCTATCACAAAGTACTTTCCCCCAAATATAACAGACTTAGCTACCAATTCACTACTGGGTGGACAGGGGGATCAGAAGAAAAAAAATCTCGACTGCACCCGTGTGAAGCGTGTGAAGCGAGTGTTCTACCAACTGACCTATCGGGATAAACTCTGGCTCCACGGACCTAATAACTCTGATGGACTACTTTATTTTATCATTACCACTTCGACACAAAACTGTTTTGGAGGTGGTGAGATAATGATAAAAGCAATTCGTACATATTTTTCTTCGTTTTAAATTCAAGATTTCAAAAATCATAAGATGCCGATTTTTTAAAACATCGTTGAAATTTTAACACAATATTTTAAAGAATGAAAAACTATGATTCTTGACACCATAATAAGCAAAGATAACAAAGCATCGAATTAGGGAGCAACATTGGTGGAAGATAAAGATCTGAAAATATATCATATAATAAATCGGATTGATCTAAATCAGTCCACGGTCTTGATAATCTAAAATACAATTATTTTTATTACTACTACTACTACTACTACTACTACTACTACTACTACTACTACTACTACTACTACTACTACTACTACTACTACTACTACTACTACTACTACTACTACTATTACTACTACTGTTATTATTATTATTATTATTTATTATTATTATTATTATTATTATTATTATTATTATTATTATTATCATTATCATTATTATTATTATTATTATTATTATTATTATTATTATTATTATTATTATTATTATTATTATTATTATTATTATCATTATTATTATTATTATTATTATTATTATTATTATTATTATTATTATTATTATTATATTCATAATCATTATCATTATTATTATTATTATTATTATTATTATTATTATTATTATTATTATTATTAATATTATTATTATTAATATTATTATTATCTTTTTTATTTTCTTTTAAATTATTTTTTCAAAATATTTTTTTTTTTTTGGATTACATTATAATTACATTCACGTGAAGATGAACTTAATATATTTATCTCGAGAAGAGTATATTTATATTCCTGCCAAAACTTCAAACTGTTTAAAATTTCAAACTAAAAATGTTAAAAATATCAATGAAATTAAATAAGCCGTTGATAGAAAACGCTGTAGTTTAATATATAATATTTATATATATGTTTATATATATATATATATATATATATATATATATATATATATATATATATATATATATATATATATATATATAGTATGACTGACATTCTTCACGATACAGGGTGATTCAAAAGTCCTGTCGGGGTTTATATTTTTAATTTGAAAATCTGAATTAATAGAAATAAAATCAAATGTTTCTTTTTTTTCACATTTTTCAAAACAAAATTCAAAAAATCGAAATTTAATTCAAGCCCTAATGAATTTTAAACAACTTTGCTAATGGTCTAAAAAGCAACCATATCTGTCCTGATTAGTTTCAAGATGGTGACGCAAACGTTCCCATAGTTATGGATAATCATTCTTGAACGCTTACTTTTATTTCACAAAAAAAGAACTAGTTAACCCACACGTTTGTATCTACGAGTACTAGACGGAAACAGTAAATAATGGGAATGATAATATTATATCATTTACAAATTTTGGGTGCATAGTTGTGAAACAGTTCAACTTTAGAAACCCGGATGTCTAATAGCCCAATTGGATTCAATAGTCTGATGTCACGCAGCCCGGCAACGGCGGCCATCTTGGTTCTAAACAAAGAAAATCATTACTTTTTATTCTTCATGATGGCTAGAACTTTTCATATGCCTTGTGATCCGAATGTGTAAAAGTCAAAACATGATCAAATTTATGGGTTTTTTTTTCTTCTGGATGCGCTTTTATGCTCGCCGGAGAAATATTTCATACGGGCGTCCGCCATTGTTCCGATAGCTTAGAGCCAGTGTTGCTAAGTTACCATGCGTCATTAGGAAGGAAGTGACGTTACGACTATGGAATTCTATTCATTATAGGCTCATTGTTGAAATGGAAAACTAAAAAAAAAAAAACACACACACACAAAAAACCCCAAAAAAACAAAAACAAAACATGACTCAAAATATTGTCCATTATAACAATGTTAAACCAGGCCCATAATTGCGTTCGAATATCAGACCTGCATATATGTACACGTCGGTCCCGTCTAATTCGAGACGGCTATCATTTTTTATTATTACACCTAAACACAAAACTAAGTGTAACCTTTGGGTTTATAGTCTGATTGATATAATTTAGTGAGAAATGATAATTAAATGGCTGTCTAAAAACAATAACAACTTGCTGAGTGACGTCAACTTGGTTCCTCCTATAGATTTTAATCGTTTTATTGTACTTTTCAGAGGGTTTTCTTTCTTCTTTGAGCAAAAGTCGAACATCTCTGACCTCCAGCTTTGACCAGCCTTTGGAGAGGTCATCTTGAAAACAAAAGCATTTATTATTGCCTTCATCAGCAGGGCTGAAACTGCAACATGCGCAAGATAAAAGCTTTTCCTAACATTTATCGTTGACAACTTAAAAAAGATTATTTTTTTTTCAAAAGTTATGCCAATTTCATTTTTACTTTTCGAACAGCCCTCGCGTAAGTAACTAGACCCGTCTCTTAGCTTTAAAATATGAAATTAGGATTGATAAACACATTATTTCAGTGATTATATTTTGACAAGGAATTCACTCATGACCATGGCATAAATTCTTGAGACCAAAAATATAAAGCGAGTATCAAAATAATCTGACAGCCATTACTTTGGAAGAAAAAAACAAACAAAAAAACAAAAACAAAAAAAACAAAACAACAACAACAAGAACACACACACACACACACACACACACACATACTTGTATGGCATGACTTGTCAGGACCATAATTTCACACATGACTTGTGGGTACCTCTATTTCCAGTGGGTTTAGGAAACATACAATACGTTGTATTGGTGGACAAAACAGCCGTCTATGATGGCAGGTGTCGTTTTTTAGAATACGTCAAATAACAAAGGTTTGACTAGAGTATGTTTGGGCCTCACTTTACACCATCATTGTAGGGACATTGTGTAGTCATTGTGAGGACTTGATGAGACAGGGCATTACTAGTGGGGACTCACTTGGTGTGTAAACTGTGCACATTTATTGCAAGGACCTGTGTAAACTGTGGCCATTACTTGCAGGGACCTTTGATGTGTCTACAGTAGACATTACTTCTAAGGACCTTTGAGAGTTTAAACTGTGGCCATTACTTGCAGGGACCTTTGATGTGTGTCTACAGTAGACATTACTTCTAGGGACCTTTGGGAGTTTAAAATGTGGCCATTACTAGCAGGAACCTTTGATGTGTGTCTACAGTAGACATTACTTCTAAGGACCTTGAGAATTAGATGCCCATCTATACGGAAAAGAATGTAAAAACAAAAGAAGAAATAGGACATTAAGATAGATCGGGATACTCCAAACAAAATGTTCCTAACCTTAGGCTGTACCCGACTTGCATTACTATTGGCATATCATTTTTCTAGTCACTATGTCTGTATCAGAATGAAATGCAACCAAACATTCACTGCTCAGTAGATGATATCAGAACAATTCTGTCTTCATGAGGCTTTGAAATGATGACACTACAGGCCAGGTATCTACCAACTAAACTACCATATGGATCCTGATGTCAGATAACAATCTATCTTGTACACATTCGAATCATGTAGAACTGACCAAGTGAAAGTTCTCCCTCAATGCCAAGGGTAGGGTTCTGAACATTGACATATAATCATAAGGAGTATAAAGGGTGTTCAGTGGAATCCAGTCAAATCATCAAGACGGAAAAAATATGTTGATTTTAAATGAGGTTTGTTTATTCATAATCATAGCCAAATAATAATGCCAAATAATGATTAATAAAGATTTGAAGTTGATTCTGGGGAAATTTTAAAATTATCTTATTAAATACAGTGGAAACTCCCAATAACGACATTCTCTGGATAACGACACAAATCTCTAGTCCCTAATCTTATACTTAAATTATGTTCGTAGTGAAAATAAAAACTCTGGATAGCGACATACTCCAATAAAGACATAATCTTCCAGTCCCAAGCGATGTCGTTATTGGGAGTTTCCACTGTATATACCATGATAATTATCAGAAAAGAGTGAAAAGAGCCATACTATAACTGAGGGAAATATTGAATTCCAATCTTAATTAATTTCAAACGAAAGTCCTATGAGAGCAGGAAGACTCAAAAATTAGTAAGAGTATACATCTTGCTCTCTGAGGTGTAAGAAGGGATGACAAAAATTACTTTTTGCATTATTGATGGGATGCTGCTAGTCTATGCCACATAACTTTTCTGGACGTGTCTTAGTATTCAACGATGGTACCCATTTTTTTCTGGATAGAGAGGGCAGAAACAAAGACAGCTCTCATTGAAGCTAAATTCGGGTCCTAATGAATAGACAGTGCTCTACCGTTTGAGATGCTCGAACCCATATAACGAAAATACAACAAGAAATAGTCCATTCTTGACGATAAAGAAGCATAAACAATTTTTATAATAATGATGATATATGTGGCGGAAAAAACAAAACTTAATAAACAGTGGTTTGAATTGTGTGTTCAAGAGCGCAAGCAAAAACATCTGAGGTGAGACCCTGAAAACCAAAGGAACAGATAGGTAATTTGCTAGCGCACCAGGGCGTATTTTTACAAACACATTAATCATTATTAAACAATTGGTAAAATTGACTCCATTTTAGCAAGTCAATGCATCTAATGTTTTATTGAATAAAATGGTATGCCAGAACGGGGAATGAAAATGTGACTTCTCAATAGTTTGATTAAGCCTAGATCTTAACTCGTCTAATAAGCAAAGATAATGACGTGGAAAAAGATAGAATCACAAAACATCACTTTATACAAGTTAACAAATGTCAAAATAGGAATGTTGGTCTAATTAACAGAAATGATTTTGATAACTATTCTGCAAATTGTTTTGGTTTAAGGACTATTTGGCTAAAATCACTTTCAGTTCATTGATACGAGTATAACGAGACAAAATAAAAAGTAATTTTGAATACTTTTGTGTTCATCTGGTTTGACATTTTCCACAATATAATGGTCAGAGATAACATTATTATCATCAACAACAAATTGTCCTGTAATTGGACATATTATTATCAGTATCATTATTGAAAAAAAAATATGTTCATGTTTTCATATTGATTTTAAGTTGATGTCAAAAACAACATAGTATTGAAATTTTTATAAAGAGAGAGAGAGCGAGAAAGAAAAGAGAACGAGAGAGAGAGGAGGTCGGAGGAAAAAGTACTGATCACAAATTGCATAAGGTACCAATTAATTGAATTAACAACAAATGTCTGTACATCAAGGCGACAACAAGATAATGCTTAGTTTATGTACTACCGTACATACAATAACATAGGGAACAAATTTCTATACAAATTTCTTTTTTCTAGTTTGAACATTTTTTATGTAATATTTGATTTGTCTCCAGGGTCTGTTTGCTAAGATTGGAGAATTTCTCATAGCATTTTCAATGTTTGCTTTGCCAGGCAATCTTTCTAAAAAGAAAAAATTCCCTAATTCCTTTTCAACAGCTTTTCTTTCTTCCTCAGACCACCCTTTCCTTTCTTTATTCACTACTCTGTTTGTGATTTTCTTTGATTTATGAGATTCTCTAACAGTATCAGCCTCCTGACAGTTTTCAGTGTATGGCATTATCGTCGTACTATCAGGGGTCATGCTGCTACATCCTGTGTCACCGCCTTGAACGCAGTCGTCAAGGTCATCCTCATCAGCACTTAATTCTCTCCATCAATTGCTTCGTCTTCAGCAAATTCCAGCTCGTCTAGATTCTTTCCCTTACACTTGTCAATTTTTCCTTTCTCCAGTTGCAAGAGAATCTTACTAACTTTAGCAAGTTGCATCGTGTCCTCTGGAAGACGATAGTATTCTTTATGAACAGACTTGTCATGCCCCATGAAGGCAGCCAATGCTTCCAGTTCATTCTCCTTCAAATCAAGCAGCTGACATATTGTTCCAATATGTTTTCTAAGTGCTGTAGATGTCAATAAGTCTGGCTGATCTGCTCCACATGCAGTGGCAAATTTCCTGAGAACATCTGAAGTTCTAAGTACATTTTCACCTTCACCGATAGCACCAAAAACATATGGGTTATTGTTAGCAAGCCCACTGGATTGTCTGAAATCGAGGAGCAAGTCAATACTATCCTTGTGAGATTTGGGTAGAAGAACTGGCACTCGTCTCCCTCGCTTTCCTCTAATTTCTACCCTTTCGAGTTGTTTGGCTAAGTTTCTTTCAAACTTACTCAAACTCTGCAGGATTTCCCCTTGTAGAGATTTTCCTGAAGCCAATCCATTCTGATAGTTTTCAATTTTCATTCTCTGCATCTCACCGCCTCTTCGTCTGTTAAAAAGAACCATCTGTGCTAGAGCAATCTCAGCTAAATTTCTCCACGTATTTGGGTTTGGGTGTTCACGCAATTGTGTTATTGCATCTGTTAACTTGGATTTAATGAAACAATATAAAAGCTGCACATCTTTTGCTAAAGGTAGTCTTCTTGCTGTGTTAAATCTTCTTTTGTGAAGAGTGTGCAGAGCTCTCGATGATATTTGATGTGACCAGTCAGAAGAATAAAGTTTGGTAAATGCTTCAGCCTGTTTCTCTAATAGAGTATCTCCTGATTGCAAAGCCTCTGATTTCAAAATGTCTGCACAGGCTTTTAAGGAATGGCCTAACTTTAAAGCAAGTGAAGGTATTTCATAAATTCCAGTGATGCAATTGTACTTTGCTAAAACTTTGACAACTTTGACAACAGTTGAAAATAACAGGGGTCAATGCACTGTGTAATATTTTCAATTTCACATTCGTTTTTCATTTCATTCAAAAAACGGCCAATTTCTCTCATTTTTTGTTTTATGTACTGGTATTGATGTGGCTGGTCTAAAAATTTAGAAAAAAGATTTTTCCCATACTGCAAAATGACACTGTCATGGCGACAAAGGAGGAGATCCTATCGGAACTCATTGTGTTTAAAATCTTTTCTTCAAAATCACTATTATCGTCTTCCTGTTTACTTGAAAGTAAAAGAAAATTTGTATTTTTCTTTGAGCTTTTGGTTTCATTATTGAAGGCAGCACATTTTTTCTTGTGACGCCATAAATCCTTCCTTAGAAAAAGTCCAAAACATTTTTCACAGGTTGTAAAAGCCTCTAAGTTGTCAGTTATTGGTTGCCTTCTAGCCGGAATCAAAAAACCTTTTTTTGCATCTATCACTGTTTTGTTGTGTTTAAAATCCCCACGATGAAGCAATAACTGCAATTCCCTCTTTCTGTCCTTGGTACCTACTTTATGGGCTAAAGCTTTTGCCACTTCAATTTCCCCACTATGTACACTTTCTAAATGCCTAGCCATTTTAGCATAAAGTCTACCACAATACAAACAAGAATGTCGTTTGTCCCATTTTCTTTTACCCCCCGATCCTCCTGGCACCATTTTCTGCACAGTCATGTCATCTGCTTTCTGTGGAAGGTCAGCCTCCTGATCATCGAGCTGTGGGAGAGGGATGATGACAGACTCGCTACCACTTTCTACCTCACTCTCTGCAACACAAACTAGACTTGCAGTTGTAGGACTTCTTTGGTGTTCATTGGGGTCTGAAAATGCAAAAATAAAAAACATGACTTCACTTGCTGTTGTGCAATTCAAAGTACTTATGCATACCATGTAGACCCCAAGTGTGTCGCAATAGCCGAGCGGATAAGCCATTGCACTGTGATATGGGAGATCTGGGTTCGAGTCCCACTTTTGGCACTGCAATTGAACCTTGGGAGAGGTTATTTGCACACACTGCCGCTGCTCTTACAACGACATATGGTTCACGGAAAACCAAAAAATCATTTCCCCTTCTCGGGGTGAAATATTTCACCAAAAAAAAGTGCTGTCTCAATTTTGTAGGTTAACATGACTGGTTACAACTGACTCATTTGGATAGAATAGTAGACTATCTCAAGGCATTAAAAAAAAATCATTCTTCTCTTCATAAAACAATTTGGTAATAACCATGCAATACAACTAATGCTCAAGGCCATACATCTGTGTGACATGTGGGATTGCACCAGTGTTGTCACAGTATAAAATGAGTTACAAACAGGTTTCAAGGGATCAAAGTACGTACTATTATGGGTAAATTAGAGTATATTCCTGCTTATTGTATTTGGATTTTAAATCTAAAGCATCACAGGTTCTTATTTACCTTTGTCATCAGCATCCTCAGGATCGCTGTCTGTTTTGCAGCTAGAAGAACTCTCTCCTGAGCTTTCAGGGACATATTCGTCTTCACTGTCCATTTCTGAAATAAGATTGTAAGAGGGAATGATGCTTGCTTGTATCTTCAAAACAGTTTGTTGGGTTTAATTTTCAGGTTTTTAAGACATTTTTAACACAAAAAAGATATCAATTATCTAACATAATGTACAAGATTCTTCTAACTCAATACAGTGGGCACCGGATTCAACGAGGTCGCATTCAACGAGAAGTCGGATTCAACGAGGGATTCAGAAATCCCCGATTCCCGGCCCTATATTTTCTTAGTAAATAAAAACGCATCCAACGAGCATCCTAGCTCCTAAAGTCGCATTCAACGAGGTCATTTAGGCCAGACCATTGGCTTCAGGCCAGAGCAATGCTACCCACAGAGTGGCACAACTTTCATTTGAACGTCACTGTTTGCTTGCCTCCACAAAACGAACGTCTCATGTTGTCCAATGTGTAGTGCGTGGTTTACAGTAGTATGATGCTACTCAGCCGTGTGTCGTGTAGAATTTTATCTGGTAGGTATTCCTATGTGTAAGGCAAGAGGTGAGTCAGTCATAGACAACATGTAGTCCCTCTATGGAGTGGGTTGGTAGAAATTGTGAGGCGAGGAGAGGATGGGTAGGTGTATTTACTTCGATGAATGAGGAGATGCTGGCAGCAGACATGTGACGTGTAGTGCCATGGTTAGGTCATGCGCAGCTAAGATTTCATCACACAGACTTAGTGTTAATTGTGATGGTCTCAGTTTTGTATGAATAAAGGACAAGGGCTAATCTTATTAATAAAATACATGCATTGAAATGCAAAATTTTTTTTTTTTTAAATATGTAAATAAATAAAATTTTAAAATGAAAAGAAACAACCCAGAAGAATCCCGGTGCCGTAATGTGCTCGTCAAGGAAGCTAAATCATAAATCTAACTTTTTCATACTGATTCATTATTTATATTCCTTGTTTAGGACAAAGTCGCATTCAACAAGAGGTCGCATTCAACGAGGTCAGGGGCCCTGTCCCAAAGACCTCGTTGAATGCGACTTCCACTGTAAACAAATTGATACTCAAATTTGTGATATTTTAGTTAATTGTCCAATGCGTCATTCACTATTCCCCAAACAGCAACATTTTTAAAACGGAACATGATGTATCGCATATTTCTTCTGAAGACAGAATTAATTCGGCATTGTATTTGTATCTTTTCTATTTCACTAAAAACACCTCATCACAGGTTATTTACCTTTGTCATCAGTATCCTCTGGATCGCTGTCTGTTTTGCAGCTAGAAGCACTCTCTCTTGGGCCTTCGGGGACATATTCGTCTTCACTGTCCTTTTCTGAAATGACCATGAAAAGTATATATCAAAACATGTGTGCAAAATTGAAATGAAGTTTCTCTTTACTCCAGAGAAGCAAACATCAGATATATTGTAGATGTAATTCTCTAACCATATAGTCTGGTTATGTCTTTGAAAACTAACTTGGTTAGAGAATTAAATCAAGGAGATGAAAGTACAATAATCAAAACTCTTTTCTATAACTGACCCCCACCATCTTCATTTATGTTACAGACTAAATGAAAGAGCAATGCCATCATTCTAAACTCAATATTGTGAGAGGCAGAGGAAGAGAGAGAGAAAGAGAAAAAGAGAGAGATAAAAAGATTATTTCATTTCAAAATGCAGTATCTAAAAGAAAGGATATGATTTCTATGATAAGATTATCAACAATAATTTTTCATCTTTGTTGCAGAGCACTGCTGGTTGTTTGGCCTGGCAGTGAACTTTCTCATTAATGAGGGGAAAATAAGATATTTTTGGCTCACTCTATGACAACCCAGCTGGATTGTCCAAAGTTAATTAAGAACCGATGGAAAGTTGTTAGTGATAGACTATATGAAATGTAATAGTAATACACATTATTAGAAACCAAAATGAGCTACTATTAGGCCTGTAATGACTTACTTTCTTTTTCTTATCTTTAATGTGAGTAAACAGGCATTCAAATACGTAACTCCTTAAAGGACTTCATGCCAATAAGACCAGAGCCTAACCCTGTAGCTCGGAGCTGACTAGTAGCAATTTCTTGTTACGCTTTGGATAGGACACTGGTCTTTTGAAAAGTACTTTACACCCATTTCCAATAGGTCTAATGATATCCAGCTACCCACTTTCTGCTGGATAGGTAGGGGGATTGGAAAAAATTCTAATGTCTTTTTTGCCTGAACCTGGAATCAAACCCGGGATATCTGTGTGATAGGCCACAACTCTATCAACTGATCTCAAGGGACCCTCAATTGAGCATTTGAATGCCATGTAAAAGTTGACAAGCATTCAAGAGGTAATAATATTCCTTTTGGTTTGAGTGGTTAGAAAAGCAAAATGAAAATGATAAAATCAAACTTACTGCAATTACTGCCTATTTCTTCAGGAATTTGTCCACCACGACGAGGAGGCCTTAAGTTCGCACATCTCTGATTCTGGAACAGAAAATATATTAGAATAGAGGATTAGAAGTAGACTTATGCAGCTATATATATGTGCATTCCAATCTGGCATCTCTCAAATGGCTCTACCCAGACTGACAGTCAACCAAAAAAAAAAGGTACATTGTTACACAAACATAATACTATCATCTGCATTTTTTGCTAAATAGGAGCCTAAAATTTGCCAAAAATAACGTCAAAATGTGCCAAAAGTGCCAAAATTTGCCAAAAAATTGCGGGGCAGAGTTAGACGTGATATGATATTTAACCCCTAAACTCCCCATAATCCTTGAAAAAAATGTATGAAAATTAAATGGTTTCCAATTTTTTCCAACTTTACTTTTAGATAAAATGGTGTTTCAAATGAAATCTATTGCCCGTTATATCCTGACAAATAATATCATTAATTCCAGCTAAAAGTGAAAAAGAAATCACAAGAAAACGTTTTTTCAGAAGAAAAAAAATGTCAAAAATCGGAAAATTTGCCAAACTTTGCCAATTTTGTGAAATTTGCGGAAGGGCCCGGAATTTGCGGCCGCAAAATATGCAGATGACAGATAATAGCATTAAACTATGAGCATACTTAAGAACGACAACTCAGAGCAAAAAAGGATCTTGTTTTAAACTAAAGCATAAACCTAGCCGAGTCATCTCAGCCAATTAGAAAAGGCTTCGGTCATAATACATATTCCATGAATCAAACAAAGCAGGTCTTTGAATAGATAATTATTAATTAATCAATGACTAGAAAACTATGTAACCTTCATATCATTAACAATGTAGTTACCTCAGTCTTGTCTTTTGCTTTCTTTATCATCCCAGAATCGGAAAGTAAAGAAAAAACTTCATTTGCAGTTTTCAACGGTTTCTGAAAAAAAGAAACAATACAAATACATAAACTTTTATCAAAGAAAAAAAAATGTAGTGAGTGGTTGACTTTAGCCATGTAAAAAACATTTATTATACTCCAATTTGGAGGCTTGCATTTTAAAAACTCATCCCTCGTCAATTACAACAGTGGCAATTACAAATAAGTAAACCAACTAAGTAACCAGAAGAAATTAAAAACACATAGATCAGCAGATGAATCATAAATGATTCAAAGTCTACGTAGCCAAGAACTGTCAGTGTCTTAGTCTTAGTGTAGGCTACCCAGCCTACTGCAGACTGCATAGGAATTGTTAATTTTTTTTTCTTTTGATATTAGGGTTTGCAACAAGTAAAGGCATGTTTTAGAAGGTACTTTGATACCGGCATGACTCAAAAATGGGCACCTGAAATAGGGCCTGTGGCTGTGACCTTATTTTTTATTTTTTGATAGCTTCTTCTTTCTTTCTTATTTATAAATATGGATTTTCACGATGTTTGTGTCACATGCAGCTAGGCTTAGAAACTTGACAGGCCAGTCAGCGCCGATCACAAGTCTGACGTCATGGGGGATTTCCTTGGCTGCTGGAAATGTCAAGTTCGCGACCAGCGTGTCCAAGATTTCGAGCGTGTCCTTTCAGACTGGGGATTTCATTCGGCATCGTGTGTAGTTTGTGTGTGTGTGTGCATGACTTTTTTCGTTTTCTTTCAAAACGGGGCCTGATAGATATGGATGCCAAGTTGGATTATTGAAACCCAAAGTTCCCGTATTTTTTTTGTTTGTCGCCTCTTGCTTTTCGTTTTATACTAGGAGTTTGTGTATACTTCTTCACCTGAGTCGCACCGCAACTATTATTTTATACAGCTGCCATTTTTGGAATTTTCATTAAAAGGCAGCAGTTGTGACGCTTAGTTGCGACTGAATCGTATCGTTCTTGCGGCTGTTTTCAAAACTGCTTTTTCCCCACCATTTCATAAAGAAGCAGGAGTGAGTCGCAACACAACTATTACTTTTTATACAGCTGCCATTTTTGGAATTTTCAATAAAAGCGCAGCAGTTGTGATTTTTTTTTGACAACGGCTTCCTTTTACGGCTTTAATTTCACATAACCGCATCTGACTATAGTCATTCTCCCGACACGCTTTTTTTTTGCTGTATATGAAAATAGTAAAAATAGCAGCTATAAAAGGAGAGATTGTTGCGATCCGATGGCGTAATTGTAAAGCAACTCCTGCTTTATTGGGAAATGGTGTGAAAAAAGCAGCTTTGAAAACAACTGCAGGAACGATGTGACTCACTCGCGACTAAGTATCATAACTGCTGCGCTTTTATTGAAAATTCAAAAAATGGCAGCTGTGTGCAAGTAATTGTTGCGGTGCGATTCACTCCTGCTTTTTAGTGAAATGGTGTGAAAAATCAGCGTTGAAAACAGCCGCAAGAACGATATGACTGTCGCAACTAAGCATCACAACTACTGCCTTTTTAGTGAAAATTCCAAAAATGGCAGCTGTATAAAAATTATAGTTGCGATGCAACTCATGTGCTATTTAACGGCTTAGTCGTATCACAACTGCTACTCTTTATGTGAAAATGGCGCAAACAGCAGCTATAAAAAGCAGCATTTGCGATGCTACCTGGGCACGCCTTCGCATCGCGAAATGGATCTTCTCTAAAATCGCTGTCAACCCCCGCATCCCCCCCCCCCTCAAATCACCAAGTTTTCATCATTTGACAATGAAATTGCGAAAATTGCAACACAAGAGTGATATTAAATCCGACCAAATTAATTGTGCGTGAAGATTTTTTTTTACATATCAGAATTGTGAAACTTGGCATTAAAATCGCCAATTTGTCCTATATGGCAGGAAACCATTACATGTCATTACACACGTCATTAGTCATTACCATAGCACACATAGGTTTCGCTAAGGTCATTACACTACACATCTCACTCAACTGCCTTCATGTGCCACGAGTGAGAGGCGCCGGGTGAATGGGGTACCCCATAATATGTCTGTGAATTAGCATTGCCTCTGTCGGTGGGGATTCCATGGCATCCCATGACGTCACACAGAAATTAAGCAGCCAATCAGCAACGATCAAATATTGCGATCAGCGCTGATTGGCCTGTCAAGTTTCTACGCCTAGCTGCATGTGTTTGTGTCATTGTATTTAGTTTGCAATCAGTAGTCCATTGGTGTATGTTTTGTATAAATTGTAAGTGATTGAATAATAGCATTGAGGATGAAACAGGAGTATTTCAATTGATAACTGAGGTCAATTATAAAGCTTGTCCCTTTTTATTAATTATTAACATCATGACACTAAACTTAAAAATCTTATTCGATGATGTATCATAAATGTCATGTCCCAATTTCATCCGGCATCAGAAATCAGACCATCCCTGCAGCAAGCATGCATACCCTGACGCCATTCATTCTTTCCTATATTTCATTACAATGTGACGGAAATAGATAAAAGTGGAGAATGCACACGATTTTTTTAGTGATACTGAAACTGATATTGATGTTAATGTAAATCGAATTTCGAGAAATTTAAGATAGGTACCAGATTTTGTTTTTGTACTAACTTTATTTCTACAGCATGGAATTTAAGTGGTATCACTGTTCTTGTGTTGCAATACCTTTCCAATGACGTATGTCTTGGTCTTGATTAATTTTGAATTATTTTTTTTTGTCAAGTTCAAAGTCCGGTAGCACTGCTAGGTAGTCGCATCGCCCGTGGCTGAGCCGCTGATCGAGCCCCGATATCGATGTTACGGCTCTGGAGTGAAAATTGTGTTTACCGGTGAACATAGTTTTACTTCCATTGCCGTGGAATCGCTTCCTGTGCACTAATTTCGTCACTTCCGGTCTCATTTTAAAGAGGAGAAGCCAGCGCATCAGGCGGCGTTTTCAGATTTTTAATCCGTTCATTCTTTGTTCAGATGCCAGCTGTTTGAAAATTTGGTAAGTTTTAACTTCATTTTAAATACATTTCAACTTTAGAAACCCGGATGTTAATACCCCAAATTTGGGATTCAATATCTGATGTCACGCAGCCGGCAACGGCGGCCCATCTTGGTTCTAAACAAAAAAAAATCTTTAAACTTTTTATTCTTCATGATGGCTAGAACTTTCATATGCTTTTTGATCCGAATGTGTAAAAGTCAAAACTGATCAAATTTATGGGGTTTTTTTTCTTCTGGATGCGCTTTATGCTCGCCGGAGAAATATTTCATACGGGCGTCCGCCATTGTTCCGATAGCTTAGAGCCAGTGTTGCTAAGTTTACCATGCGTCATTGGGAAAGGGAAAGTGGACTTTTACGACTATTGAATTCTATTCATTATAGGCTCATTGTTGAAATGGAAAACTAAAAAAAAAAAACCACACACACACAAAAAACCCAAAAAAAACAAAAACAAAACCCATGACTCAAAATATTGTCCATTATACAATTTTTAAAACCAGGCCCATAATTGCGTTCGAATATCAGACCTGCATATATGTACACTCGTGGTCCCGTCTAATTCGAGACGGCTATCATTTTTATTATTACACCTAAACACAAAACTAAGTGTAACCTTTGGGTTTATAGTCTGATTGATATAATTTAGTGAGAAATGATAATTAAATGGCTGTCTAAAAACAATAACAACTTGCTGAGTGACGTCAACTTGGTTCCCCCTATAGATTTTAATCGTTTATTGTACTTTTCAGGGGTTTTTCCCTTTCTTTTTTGAGCAAAAGTGAAAATCTCTGACCTCCCAGCTTTGACCAGCCTTTGGAGAGGTCATCTTGAAAACAAAAGCATTTTATTATTGCCTTCATCAGCAGGGCTGAACTGCAACATGCGCAAGATAAAAGCTTTTCCTAACATTTATCGTTGAAAAATTTAAAAAAAGATTATTTTTTTTTCAAAGTTATCCCAATTTCATTTTTACTTTCGAACAGCCCTCGCGTAAGTAACTAGACCGTCTCTTAGCTTTAAAATATGAATTAGGATTGAAAAAACACATTATTTCAGTGATTATATTTGACAAGGAATTCACTCATGACCATGGCATAAATTCTTGAGACCAAAAATATAAAGCGAGTATCAAAATAATCTGACAAAAACCATTACTTTGGAAGAAAAAAAACAAAAAAAAAACAAAAACAAAAAAAACAAAACAAAAACAAAAACACACCACACACACACACCCAAATACTTTTATGCATGACTTGTCAGGACCTAATTTACAACGATTGGGGGGTACCCTATTTCCAGGGGGTTTGGGAACATAAATACTTTGTTTGGTGGACAAAACAGCCGTCTTTTGGGGCAGGTTCGTTTTTAGATCGTCAAATAAAAAAGGGTTTTGCAGAGTAGTTTGGGCCCCCTTTCACCACTTGTGGGGACATTGTGTGTCATTGGGGGAGGACTTGATGAGACAGGGCATTACTAGTGGGGACTCACTTGGTGTGTAAACTGTGCACATTTATGCAAGGACCTGTGTAAACTGTGGCCATTACTTGCAGGGACCTTTGATGTGTCTACAGTAGACATTACTTCTAAGGACCTTTGAGAGTTTAAACTGTGGCCATTACTTGCAGGGACCTTTGATGTGTGTCTCACAGTAGACATTACTTCTAGGGACCTTTGGGAGTTTAAAATGTGGCCATTACTAGCAGGAACCTTTGATGTGTGTCTACAGTAGACATTACTTCTAAGGACCTTGAGAATTAGATGCCCATCTATCGGAAAAGAATGTAAAAACAAAAGAAGAAATAGGACATTAAGATAGATCGGGATACTCCAAACAAAAATGTTCCTAACCTTAGGCTGTACCCGACTTGCATTACTATTGGCATATCATTTTTTCTAGTCACTATGTCTGTATCAGAATGAAATGCACCAAACATTCACTGCTCAGTAGATGATATCAAACAATTCTGTCTTCATGGGGCTTTGAAATGATGACACTACAGGCAGGTATCTACCAACTAAACTACCATATGGATCCTGATGTCAGATAACAATCTATCTTGTACACATTCGAATCATTTTAGAACTGACCAAGTGAAAGTTCTCCCTCAATGCCAAGGGTAGGGTTCTGAACATTGACATATAATCATAAGGAGTATAAAGGTTTTCAGTGGAATCCAGTCAAATCATCAAGACGGAAAAAATTATGTTGATTTTAAATGAGGTTTGTTTATTCATAATCATAGCCAAATAATAATGCCAAATAATGATTAATAAAGATTTGAAGTTGATTCGGGGGAAATTTTAAAATTATCTTATTAAATACAGTGGAAACTCCCAATAACGACATTCTCTGGATAACGACACAAATCTCTAGTCCCTAATCTTATACTTAAATTATGTTCGTAGTGAAAATAAAAACTCTGGATAGCGACATACTCCCAATAAAGACATAATCTTCCA
Organism: Berghia stephanieae; assembly: GCF_034508935.2. Classification (NCBI taxonomy): domain Eukaryota; kingdom Metazoa; phylum Mollusca; class Gastropoda; order Nudibranchia; family Aeolidiidae; genus Berghia; species Berghia stephanieae. The sequence goes on along the minus strand of NC_088360.1, from coordinate 87,375,726 downwards.
GTCCCAAGCGATGTCGTTATTGGGAGTTTCCACTGTATATACCATGATAATTATCAGAAAAGAGTGAAAAGAGCCATACTATAACTGAGGGAAATATTGAATTCCAATCTTAATTAATTTCAAACGAAAGTCCTATGAGAGCAGGAAGACTCAAAAATTAGTAAGAGTATACATCTTGCTCTCTGAGGTGTAAGAAGGGATGACAAAAATTACTTTTTGCATTATTGATGGGATGCTGCTAGTCTATGCCACATAACTTTTCTGGACGTGTCTTAGTATTCAACGATGGTACCCATTTTTTCTGGATAGAGAGGGCAGAAACAAAGACAGCTCTCATTGAAGCTAAATTCGGGTCCTAATGAATAGACAGTGCTCTACCGTTTGAGATGCTCGAACCCATATAACGAAAATACAACAAGAAATAGTCCATTCTTGACGATAAAGAAGCATAAACAATTTTTATACATAATGATGATATATGTGGCGGAAAAAACAAAACTTAATAAACAGTGGTTTGAATTGTGTGTTCAAGAGCGCAAGCAAAAACATCTGAGGTGAGAACCCTGAAAACCAAAGGAACAGATAGGTAATTGCTAGCGCACCAGGGCGTATTTTTACAAACACATTAACATTATTAAACAATTGGTAAAATTGACTCCATTTTAGCAAGTCAATGCATCTAATGTTTTATTGAATAAAATTTGGGATGCCAGAACGGGGAATGAAAATGTGACTTCTCAATAGTTTGATTAAGCCTAGATCTTAACTCGTCTAATAAGCAAAGATAATGACGTGGAAAAAGATAGAATCACAAAACATCACTTTATACAAGTTAACAAATGTCAAAATAGGAATGTTGGTCTAATTAACAGAAATGATTTTGATAACTATTCTGCAAATTGTTTTGGTTTAAGGACTATTTTGGGTAAAATCACTTTCAGTTCATTGATACGAGTATAACGAGACAAAATAAAAAGTAATTTTGAATACTTTTGTGTTTTATCTGGTTTTGACATTTTCCACAATATAATGGTCAGAGATAACATTATTATCATCAACAACAAATTGTCCTGTAATTGGACATATTATTATCAGTATCATTATTGAAAAAAAAATATGTTCATGTTTTCATATTGATTTTAAGTTGATGTCAAAAACAACATAGTATTGAAATTTTTATAAAGAGAGAGAGAGCGAGAAAGAAAAAAGAACGAGAGAGAGAGGAGGTCGGAGGAAAAAGTACTGATCACAAATTGCATAAGGTACCAATTAATTGAATTAACAACAAATGTCTGTACATCAAGGCGACAACAGATAATGCTTAGTTTATGTACTACCGTACATACAATAACATAGGGAACAAATTTTCTATACAAAATTTTTTTTTTCTAGTTTGAACATTTTTTATGTAATATTTGATTTGTCTCCAGGGTCTGTTTGCTAAGATTGGAGAATTTCTCATAGCATTTTCAATGTTTGCTTTGCCAGGCAATCTTTTAAAAAGAAAAAATTCCCTAAAATTTCCCTTTTTAACAGCTTTTCTTTCTTCCTCAGACCACCCTTTCCTTTCTTTATTCACTACTCTGTTTGTGATTTTCTTTTATTTATGAGATTCTCTTTAAAAGTATCAGCCTCCTGACAGTTTTCAGTGTATGGCATTTATCGTCGTACTATCAGGGTCATGCTGCTACATCCTGTGTCACCGCCTTGAACGCAGTCGTCAAGGTCATCCTCATCAGCACTTAATTCCTCTCCATCAATTGCTTCGTCTTCAGCAAATTCCAGCTCGTCTAGATTCTTTCCCCTTTCACTTGTCAATTTTTCCTTTCTCCAGTTGCAAGAGAATCTTACTAACTTTAGCAAGTTGCATCGTGTCCTCTGGAAGACGATAGTATTCTTTATGAACAGACTTGTCATGCCCCATGAAGGCAGCCAATGCTTCCAGTTCATTCTCCTTCAAATCAAGCAGCTGACATATTGTTCCAATATGTTTTCTAAGTGCTGTAGATGTCAATAAGTCTGGCTGATCTGCTCCACATGCAGTGGCAAATTTCCTGAGAACATCTGAAGTTCTAAGTACATTTTCACCTTCACCGATAGCACCAAAAACATATGGGTTATTGTTAGCAAGCCCACTGGATTGTCTGAAATCGAGGAGCAAGTCAATACTATCCTTGTGAGATTTGGGTAGAAGAACTGGCACTCGTCTCCCTCGCTTTCCTCTAATTTCTACCCTTTCGAGTTGTTTGGCTAAGTTTCTTTCAAACTTACTCAAACTCTGCAGGATTTCCCCTTGTAGAGATTTTCCTGAAGCCAATCCATTCTGATAGTTTTCAATTTTCATTCTCTGCATCTCACCGCCTCTTCGTCTGTTAAAAAGAACCATCTGTGCTAGAGCAATCTCAGCTAAATTTCTCCACGTATTTGGGTTTGGGTGTTCACGCAATTGTGTTATTGCATCTGTTAACTTGGATTTAATGAAACAATATAAAAGCTGCACATCTTTTGCTAAAGGTAGTCTTCTTGCTGTGTTAAATCTTCTTTTGTGAAGAGTGTGCAGAGCTCTCGATGATATTTGATGTGACCAGTCAGAAGAATAAAGTTTGGTAAATGCTTCAGCCTGTTTCTCTAATAGAGTATCTCCTGATTGCAAAGCCTCTGATTTCAAAATGTCTGCACAGGCTTTTAAGGAATGGCCTAACTTTAAAGCAAGTGAAGGTATTTCATAAATTCCAGTGATGCAATTGTACTTTGCTAAAACTTTGACAACTTTGACAACAGTTGAAAATAACAGGGGTCAATGCACTGTGTAATATTTTCAATTTCACATTCGTTTTTCATTTCATTCAAAAAACGGCCAATTTCTCTCATTTTTTGTTTTATGTACTGGTATTGATGTGGCTGGTCTAAAAATTTAGAAAAAAGATTTTCCCATACTGCAAAATGACACTGTCATGGCGACAAAGGAGGGAGATCCTATCGGAACTCATTGTGTTTAAAATCTTTTCTTCAAAATCACTATTATCGTCTTCCTGTTTACTTGAAAGTAAAAGAAAATTTGTATTTTTCTTTGAGCTTTTGGTTTCATTATTGAAGGCAGCACATTTTTTCTTGTGACGCCATAAATCCTTCCTTAGAAAAAGTCCAAAACATTTTTCACAGGTTGTAAAAGCCTCTAAGTTGTCAGTTATTGGTTGCCTTCTAGCCGGAATCAAAAAACCTTTTTTTGCATCTATCACTGTTTTGTTGTGTTTAAAATCCCCACGATGAAGCAATAACTGCAATTCCCTCTTTCTGTCCTTGGTACCTACTTTATGGGCTAAAGCTTTTGCCACTTCAATTTCCCCACTATGTACACTTTCTAAATGCCTAGCCATTTTAGCATAAAGTCTACCACAATACAAACAAGAATGTCGTTTGTCCCATTTTCTTTTACCCCCCGATCCTCCTGGCACCATTTTCTGCACAGTCATGTCATCTGCTTTCTGTGGAAGGTCAGCCTCCTGATCATCGAGCTGTGGGAGAGGGATGATGACAGACTCGCTACCACTTTCTACCTCACTCTCTGCAACACAAACTAGACTTGCAGTTGTAGGACTTCTTTGGTGTTCATTGGGGTCTGAAAATGCAAAAATAAAAAACATGACTTCACTTGCTGTTGTGCAATTCAAAGTACTTATGCATACCATGTAGACCCCAAGTGTGTCGCAATAGCCGAGCGGATAAGCCATTGCACTGTGATATGGGAGATCTGGGTTCGAGTCCCACTTTTGGCACTGCAATTGAACCTTGGGAGAGGTTATTTGCACACACTGCCGCTGCTCTTACAACGACATATGGTTCACGGAAAACCAAAAAATCATTTCCCCTTCTCGGGGTGAAATATTTCACCAAAAAAAAGTGCTGTCTCAATTTTGTAGGTTAACATGACTGGTTACAACTGACTCATTTGGATAGAATAGTAGACTATCTCAAGGCATTAAAAAAAAATCATTCTTCTCTTCATAAAACAATTTGGTAATAACCATGCAATACAACTAATGCTCAAGGCCATACATCTGTGTGACATGTGGGATTGCACCAGTGTTGTCACAGTATAAAATGAGTTACAAACAGGTTTCAAGGGATCAAAGTACGTACTATTATGGGTAAATTAGAGTATATTCCTGCTTATTGTATTTGGATTTTAAATCTAAAGCATCACAGGTTCTTATTTACCTTTGTCATCAGCATCCTCAGGATCGCTGTCTGTTTTGCAGCTAGAAGAACTCTCTCCTGAGCTTTCAGGGACATATTCGTCTTCACTGTCCATTTCTGAAATAAGATTGTAAGAGGGAATGATGCTTGCTTGTATCTTCAAAACAGTTTGTTGGGTTTAATTTTCAGGTTTTTAAGACATTTTTAACACAAAAAAGATATCAATTATCTAACATAATGTACAAGATTCTTCTAACTCAATACAGTGGGCACCGGATTCAACGAGGTCGCATTCAACGAGAAGTCGGATTCAACGAGGGATTCAGAAATCCCCGATTCCCGGCCCTATATTTTCTTAGTAAATAAAAACGCATCCAACGAGCATCCTAGCTCCTAAAGTCGCATTCAACGAGGTCATTTAGGCCAGACCATTGGCTTCAGGCCAGAGCAATGCTACCCACAGAGTGGCACAACTTTCATTTGAACGTCACTGTTTGCTTGCCTCCACAAAACGAACGTCTCATGTTGTCCAATGTGTAGTGCGTGGTTTACAGTAGTATGATGCTACTCAGCCGTGTGTCGTGTAGAATTTTATCTGGTAGGTATTCCTATGTGTAAGGCAAGAGGTGAGTCAGTCATAGACAACATGTAGTCCCTCTATGGAGTGGGTTGGTAGAAATTGTGAGGCGAGGAGAGGATGGGTAGGTGTATTTACTTCGATGAATGAGGAGATGCTGGCAGCAGACATGTGACGTGTAGTGCCATGGTTAGGTCATGCGCAGCTAAGATTTCATCACACAGACTTAGTGTTAATTGTGATGGTCTCAGTTTTGTATGAATAAAGGACAAGGGCTAATCTTATTAATAAAATACATGCATTGAAATGCAAAATTTTTTTTTTTTTAAATATGTAAATAAATAAAATTTTAAAATGAAAAGAAACAACCCCAGAAGAATCCCGGTGCCGTAATGTGCTCGTCAAGGAAGCTAAATCATAAATCTAACTTTTTCATACTGATTCATTATTTATATTCCTTGTTTAGGACAAAGTCGCATTCAACAAGAGGTCGCATTCAACGAGGTCAGGGGCCCTGTCCCAAAGACCTCGTTGAATGCGACTTCCACTGTAAACAAATTGATACTCAAATTTGTGATATTTTAGTTAATTGTCCAATGCGTCATTCACTATTCCCCAAACAGCAACATTTTTAAAACGGAACATGATGTATCGCATATTTCTTCTGAAGACAGAATTAATTCGGCATTGTATTTGTATCTTTTCTATTTCACTAAAAACACCTCATCACAGGTTATTTACCTTTGTCATCAGTATCCTCTGGATCGCTGTCTGTTTTGCAGCTAGAAGCACTCTCTCTTGGGCCTTCGGGGACATATTCGTCTTCACTGTCCTTTTCTGAAATGACCATGAAAAGTATATATCAAAACATGTGTGCAAAATTGAAATGAAGTTTCTCTTTACTCCAGAGAAGCAAACATCAGATATATTGTAGATGTAATTCTCTAACCATATAGTCTGGTTATGTCTTTGAAAACTAACTTGGTTAGAGAATTAAATCAAGGAGATGAAAGTACAATAATCAAAACTCTTTTCTATAACTGACCCCCACCATCTTCATTTATGTTACAGACTAAATGAAAGAGCAATGCCATCATTCTAAACTCAATATTGTGAGAGGCAGAGGAAGAGAGAGAGAAAGAGAAAAAGAGAGAGATAAAAAGATTATTTCATTTCAAAATGCAGTATCTAAAAGAAAGGATATGATTTCTATGATAAGATTATCAACAATAATTTTTCATCTTTGTTGCAGAGCACTGCTGGTTGTTTGGCCTGGCAGTGAACTTTCTCATTAATGAGGGAAAATAAGATATTTTTGGCTCACTCTATGACAACCCAGCTGGATTGTCCAAAGTTAATTAAGAACCGATGGAAAGTTGTTAGTGATAGACTATATGAAATGTAATAGTAATACACATTATTAGAAACCAAAATGAGCTACTATTAGGCCTGTAATGACTTACTTTCTTTTTCTTATCTTTAATGTGAGTAAACAGGCATTCAAATACGTAACTCCTTAAAGGACTTCATGCCAATAAGACCAGAGCCTAACCCTGTAGCTCGGAGCTGACTAGTAGCAATTTCTTGTTACGCTTTGGATAGGACACTGGTCTTTTGAAAAGTACTTTACACCCATTTCCAATAGGTCTAATGATATCCAGCTACCCACTTTCTGCTGGATAGGTAGGGGGATTGGAAAAAATTCTAATGTCTTTTTTGCCTGAACCTGGAATCAAACCCGGGATATCTGTGTGATAGGCCACAACTCTATCAACTGATCTCAAGGGACCCTCAATTGAGCATTTGAATGCCATGTAAAAGTTGACAAGCATTCAAGAGGTAATAATATTCCTTTTGGTTTGAGTGGTTAGAAAAGCAAAATGAAAATGATAAAATCAAACTTACTGCAATTACTGCCTATTTCTTCAGGAATTTGTCCACCACGACGAGGAGGCCTTAAGTTCGCACATCTCTGATTCTGGAACAGAAAATATATTAGAATAGAGGATTAGAAGTAGACTTATGCAGCTATATATATGTGCATTCCAATCTGGCATCTCTCAAATGGCTCTACCCAGACTGACAGTCAACCAAAAAAAAAAGGTACATTGTTACACAAACATAATACTATCATCTGCATTTTTTGCTAAATAGGAGCCTAAAATTTGCCAAAAATAACGTCAAAATGTGCCAAAAGTGCCAAAATTTGCCAAAAAATTGCGGGGCAGAGTTAGACGTGATATGATATTTAACCCCTAAACTCCCCATAATCCTTGAAAAAATGTATGAAAATTAAATGGTTTCCAATTTTTTCCAACTTTACTTTTAGATAAAATGGTGTTTCAAATGAAATCTATTGCCCGTTATATCCTGACAAATAATATCATTAATTCCAGCTAAAAGTGAAAAAGAAATCACAAGAAAACGTTTTTTCAGAAGAAAAAAAATGTCAAAAATCGGAAAATTTGCCAAACTTTGCCAATTTTGTGAAATTTGCGAAGGGCCCGGAATTTGCGGCCGCAAAATATGCAGATGACAGATAATAGCATTAAACTATGAGCATACTTAAGAACGACAACTCAGAGCAAAAAAGGATCTTGTTTTAAACTAAAGCATAAACCTAGCCGAGTCATCTCAGCCAATTAGAAAAGGCTTCGGTCATAATACATATTCCATGAATCAAACAAAGCAGGTCTTTGAATAGATAATTATTAATTAATCAATGACTAGAAAACTATGTAACCTTCATATCATTAACAATGTAGTTACCTCAGTCTTGTCTTTTGCTTTCTTTATCATCCCAGAATCGGAAAGTAAAGAAAAAACTTCATTTGCAGTTTTCAACGGTTTCTGAAAAAAAGAAACAATACAAATACATAAACTTTTATCAAAGAAAAAAAATGTAGTGAGTGGTTGACTTTAGCCATGTAAAAAACATTTATTATACTCCAATTTGGAGGCTTGCATTTTAAAAACTCATCCCTCGTCAATTACAACAGTGGCAATTACAAATAAGTAAACCAACTAAGTAACCAGAAGAAATTAAAAACACATAGATCAGCAGATGAATCATAAATGATTCAAAGTCTACGTAGCCAAGAACTGTCAGTGTCTTAGTCTTAGTGTAGGCTACCCAGCCTACTGCAGACTGCATAGGAATTGTTAATTTTTTTTTCTTTGATATTAGGGTTTGCAACAAGTAAAGGCATGTTTAGAAGGTACTTTGATACCGGCATGACTCAAAAATGGGCACCTGAAATAGGGCCTGTGGCTGTGACCTTATTTTTTATTTTTTGATAGCTTCTTCTTTCTTTCTTATTTATAAATATGGATTTTCACGATGTTTGTGTCACATGCAGCTAGGCTTAGAAACTTGACAGGCCAGTCAGCGCCGATCACAAGTCTGACGTCATGGGGATTTCCTTGGCTGCTGGAAATGTCAAGTTCGCGACCAGCGTGTCCAAGATTTCGAGCGTGTCCTTTCAGACTGGGGATTTCATTCGGCATCGTGTGTAGTTTGTGTGTGTGTGTGCATGACTTTTTTCGTTTTCTTTTCAAAACGGGGCCTGATAGATATGGATGCCAAGTTGGATTATTGAAACCCAAAGTTCCCGTATTTTTTTGTTTGTCGCCTCTTGCTTTTCGTTTTATACTAGGAGTTTGTGTATACTTCTTCACCTGAGTCGCACCGCAACTATTATTTTATACAGCTGCCATTTTTGGAATTTTCATTAAAAGGCAGCAGTTGTGACGCTTAGTTGCGACTGAATCGTATCGTTCTTGCGGCTGTTTTCAAAACTGCTTTTTCACACCATTTCATAAAGAAGCAGGAGTGAGTCGCAACACAACTATTACTTTTTATACAGCTGCCATTTTTGGAATTTTCAATAAAAGCGCAGCAGTTGTGATTTTTTTTGACAACGGCTTCCTTTTACGGCTTTAATTTCACATAACCGCATCTGACTATAGTCATTCTCCCGACACGCTTTTTTTTTGCTGTATATGAAAATAGTAAAAATAGCAGCTATAAAAGGAGAGATTGTTGCGATCCGATGGCGTAATTGTAAAGCAACTCCTGCTTTATTGGGAAATGGTGTGAAAAAAGCAGCTTTGAAAACAACTGCAGGAACGATGTGACTCACTCGCGACTAAGTATCATAACTGCTGCGCTTTTATTGAAAATTCAAAAAATGGCAGCTGTGTGCAAGTAATTGTTGCGGTGCGATTCACTCCTGCTTTTTAGTGAAATGGTGTGAAAAAATCAGCGTTGAAAACAGCCGCAAGAACGATATGACTGTCGCAACTAAGCATCACAACTACTGCCTTTTTAGTGAAAATTCCAAAAATGGCAGCTGTATAAAAATTATAGTTGCGATGCAACTCATGTGCTATTTAACGGCTTAGTCGTATCACAACTGCTACTCTTTATGTGAAAATGGCGCAAACAGCAGCTATAAAAAGCAGCATTTGCGATGCTACCTGGGCACGCCTTCGCATCGCGAAATGGATCTTCTCTAAAATCGCTGTCAACCCCCGCATCCCCCCCCCTCAAATCACCAAGTTTTCATCATTTGACAATGAAATTGCGAAAATTGCAACACAAGAGTGATATTAAATCCGACCAAATTAATTGTGCGTGAAGATTTTTTTTTACATATCAGAATTGTGAAACTTGGCATTAAAATCGCCAATTTGTCCTATATGGCAGGAAACCATTACATGTCATTACACACGTCATTAGTCATTACCATAGCACACATAGGTTTCGCTAAGGTCATTACACTACACATCTCACTCAACTGCCTTCATGTGCCACGAGTGAGAGGCGCCGGGTGAATGGGGTACCCCATAATATGTCTGTGAATTAGCATTGCCTCTGTCGGTGGGGATTCCATGGCATCCCATGACGTCACACAGAAATTAAGCAGCCAATCAGCAACGATCAAATATTGCGATCAGCGCTGATTGGCCTGTCAAGTTTCTACGCCTAGCTGCATGTGTTTGTGTCATTGTATTTAGTTTGCAATCAGTAGTCCATTGGTGTATGTTTTGTATAAATTGTAAGTGATTGAATAATAGCATTGAGGATGAAACAGGAGTATTTCAATTGATAACTGAGGTCAATTATAAAGCTTGTCCCTTTTTATTAATTATTAACATCATGACACTAAACTTAAAAATCTTATTCGATGATGTATCATAAATGTCATGTCCCAATTTCATCCGGCATCAGAAATCAGACCATCCCTGCAGCAAGCATGCATACCCCTGACGCCATTCATTCTTTCCTATATTTCATTACAATGTGACGGAAATAGATAAAAGTGGAGAATGCACACGATTTTTTTAGTGATACTGAAACTGATATTGATGTTAATGTAAATCGAATTTCGAGAAATTTAAGATAGGTACCAGATTTTGTTTTTGTACTAACTTTATTTCTACAGCATGGAATTTAAGTGGTATCACTGTTCTTGTGTTGCAATACCTTTCCAATGACGTATGTCTTGGTCTTGATTAATTTTGAATTATTTTTTTTTGTCAAGTTCAAAGTCCGGTAGCACTGCTAGGTAGTCGCATCGCCCGTGGCTGAGCCGCTGATCGAGCCCCGATATCGATGTTACGGCTCTGGAGTGAAAATTGTGTTTACCGGTGAACATAGTTTTACTTCCATTGCCGTGGAATCGCTTCCTGTGCACTAATTTCGTCACTTCCGGTCTCATTTTAAAGAGGAGAAGCCAGCGCATCAGGCGGCGTTTTCAGATTTTTAATCCGTTCATTCTTTGTTCAGATGCCAGCTGTTTGAAAATTTGGTAAGTTTTAACTTCATTTTAAATACATTTTTCATTATATTACCTATTTTTAATTAATGTTATATTATTCGCCAACCATTTTTCTCTATTTGTGTGAATTTTGGTGGTGATTGATGCTGGCGAAAGCGTCTTTTAGTGACTTTAAATACGATGCGTGTTCATGAAGTTGGCGACGGCCAACCAGGATTGCCTCTCGATGTATCCCCGAGTCTCCTGTGTACAGTGCAGTCTGTAAACTATCGACTGCGTTTGCTTTTGTGACTTGTATAAATAATTTCAAGCTAAATAATTGCTGTAAAAAGACTGAAAATAGTCCCATCCATAATTTTAGTTTTATTTTATGAATGAATGTTGAAACTGAAATGACTTTTTAACTGGGATGATACCGGACAACTAAAAATTATGTTCCACTGATATTATTTTTTATCTTTTATTTTTGTTTGTTCTGCAGGTTAAGTGTGTTGGTTTAATTTAATGTGGTTAATTTCAATACAAATAATACAGAATAGCATGATAGAGCCAATTCAAGTATATTTCATTCATTACTTTACTCTTTACCACAACAAAAATTATTATATAACTTTTAATTTTGTTGATTTAATCATAATCGAAGTACTTTTTTTGTTTTCAGAGTCAGACGTTCATTATGACACCACATTTTCATGTTTCATTTCCTGCCTTGTATTTTTAAATATGAAATTGAAATAACAATATGAATTTGATTGTCTGCCACCTCCAACTCCTGTCGTCTGCCGCCTCGAACTCCAGTCGTCTGTCTTGTATTTTTAAATATGAGATTGAAATAACAACATGAATTTGATTGTCTGCCACCTCCAACTCCAGTCGTCTGCCTCCTCCAGCTCCAATAATCTGCCTTGTATTTTTATATATGAAATTGAAATAACAACATGAATTTGATTGTCTGCCTCCTCCAGCTCCAATAATCTGCCTTGTATTTTTAAATATGAAATTGACATAACAACATGAATTTGATTGTCTGCCACCTCCAACTCCAGTCGTCTGCCGCCTCGAACTCCAGTCGTCTGTCTTGTATTTTTAAATATGAGATTGAAATAACAACATGAATTTGATTGTCTGCCACCTCCAACTCCAGTCGTCTGCCGTCTCGAACTCCAGTCGTCTGTCTTGTATTTTTAAATATGAGATTGAAATAACAACATGAATTTGATTGTCTGCCACCTCCAGCTCCTATAATCTGCCTTGTATTTTTGAATATATGAAATTGTAATAACAACATGAATTTGATTGTCTGCCACCTCCAACTCCTGTCATCTGCCTCCTCCAGCTCCAATAATCCGCCTTGTGTTTTTAAATATGAAATTGAAATAACAACATGAATTTGATTGTCTGCCACCTCCAACTCCAGTCGTCTGCCGCCTCTAACTCCAGTCGTCTGTCTTGTATTTTTAAATATGAGACTGAAATAACGACATGAATTTGATTGTCTGCCACCTCCAACTCCCGTCGACTGCCTCCTCCAGCTCCAATAATCTGCCTTGTATTTTAAATATGAAATTGAAGTAACAACATGAATTCGATCGTCAGTCTCCCCCAACTACTTCTGTATCATTGCTTGGACTTCGATGTATTTATTCAGTATCATTACCTGGATATTGCCTGTGTCTACATTCCATGCAGCCAACAACCCAGAGTGCCTAGATTTTGTTGTCTTCTGTCTTTTGCCACATATCAGCCATCTTATGGATTTAAGCGAGTCAGTACGTGAGTACCCTTTAATCTGTTCTCTTAGTGATGTTGAATGCAAAGCAATTATCAAATTTTCTAAAGTTCATTTCAATTTTAATGTAGTTTAATAGTTAGTCATATGATACATCTCTTCGAGATGTTCAGTTTGATATATGACATGCCTATGTTGCAGAAAGTTTGCAAAGTGTCGGTATTTATCGGCTTATTGTTTGTTATTATGTAATATGTTACGTAATATTCAATTTTGCATTTTCAGGTTAAGTTTTCTCTACCACTCTTATGTAGTTCTTGTTTTTAATTTTGCATTTTTATCACTGACCATGTTTGCATATATAAAGCGGCAAGCTTGTTTCTCCCGAGTACTGTTGGTGCCCAAATGTCTTGTCCAAGGATGCAAAAACATTGGGCAGTACATTTGCAAGTTGCATTTACTGACACTTGTTCAACTTTATTTCTAGCCCTGTTCATTGTTTTTTTGTTTTTTTTTTCTCTCTCCGAATACCAGTCATCTTTCGTCTGTTGCTCATTTGCCAATGCCAAATATTAAGTGCCTTCCCCAAGGACACAACTTTAGTGTCTAAATTCATACGTTTATGCTCCTTTCCTCTTGTTTTAACAATTTTTGTGTTCAAAATTAATCATAGCCATAGTATTGTAAGCATGCTCTGGAAGAAGACCACCCTCAAATCTGTTTTTAAAGTTATTATCCGTTCCTCGCGTCTTTTTTTTTCATTTCTAGGGTTATGTAATTGCATGACGTTGCATAATATTGCATAATAATCATTTAATTTTTTTAAAATTTGCTTCGTCTTTCCTTTGCGATCATTTTGATATATGGTTTTATATGTATTCCACCCCAAATAACCGTGATTTTCCATTTCCCCCGCTTTTCGGTTGCTCTCTGGTCACAGTTTTAGTTTCTTTTTTCCTCTTAAATTATATTAAGTATTTTGGTCCACTTTTGCGGACTAATAATCCCGTAACTTTGGTTCTAATTGTCACATTGTCATAATTTTGGTACCATTGAAAAGTGTATTTCTTGCAGAATAGCATGAGACTATTTTGAAAACAATTGCTGCAATCTCAAATTTTCATGCAACTACCTACACTGCTCACTGCACTGATGTGGGGAGAGAAATATCGACCCAAGAACATCGTGAATTGACTGGGAACCGCAACACTGCGATATTACTATTACC
>NC_088360.1:87354712-87357212 GCF_034508935.2 Berghia stephanieae | reverse complement strand
TCATCATCATCATCATCATCATCATCATCATCATCATCGTCGTCATCATCATCATCATCATCATCATTATCATCATGACTACAACCACCACCACCACCACCACCACCACCATCATCATCATCATCATCATCATCATCATCATCATCATCATCATCATCATCATCATCATCATCATCATCAGCAGCAGCAGCAGCAGCAGCATCACCATCATCATCATCTTCATTATCGCCGTCTTCGTCGTCGTGGCGACCCGGTGGCATCACAACCCGTCTCACAATGTTATCTGTACTATCAAAATCGATAACTATCTTCCATAACCGTTAACATCACTATCATCGCCAATACTGATCACGACCCTCTCACTTGTTCTTTTTAGGTCTCTGTCATTTAATTTCATTAATTACTATAAATCTTTGATCTCAAACATTCATCACACTTAACAGATTCCCCCATCTTTTGTTAAAGCCAATCTCTAAATCGCAATAGACCGACCCCACTTGAAAGTTAAATAGCTCATTTCAATACTCAAAAAATCATTTCATGTTATCTGGTTCCTCTGTCATGTTGAGCTTTACTGGAATTCCCGAACAAGTAACCCATTCTGCTATCACCATCATCATCGTCGTCATCGTCACCATCATCTTCATCAAAGACAATGCACTTCTCTTGGTTCCGTTAGAAAGAACAGGCAAATCAAAGAGAGGTCGCCTATTGTTTCCGCTACCAAATTTTTTCGAGTCTATTTCCCCCGCAGCCATTGTTTAAACTCCTCCCTCTTCCCGATTCACGACCGTGCAAATACGAGCACGCAATTAGTCCCCACGCAGGGAAGCATCCCGGTTGAGCGGAGTTTCGGAGCTTGGCTGCTCGTACACGTCATCAAAGCTCTAATAACCGTCACGATTCGGTCTCTGGGGACTTTCTGGAAGTCTCAACAAGCTGACATCTGTCGCCAAAGACTGCTAAATCACAACTGGGGACTGTCATTAAATATTTACGGCTTCTTTGCTCACGACGACGTTGGCCCGTGTTTGTATGTTTACGACTATTTGTCTATTTATGAAGCTATATCGTTTAGAATAGAGAAAAGCATTGATTTGTTATTAAATTTTTTTTTTAAAGGAAAGATATTTTGATCTTGTGAGCAATAATTTATTTATTCATTCAAATAATAGATAGTTTTTAAAGGCTCCTAACGCAGGTAGGCACACGGTGACATCTATTTATTTCCCAATTAAATATTTGTCTTGTACTATAAGAGACTACAAAACATTGTTTATGTCCATATTTATATATTGTACTGGTGCTCAAGTCGCCGAATTCAAATGTTCACTGTCAATAAGGGGAATTGGATTTTAAATTGTAAAACGTTACCGTGAACATGAGTTTTACTAATGTGATATTTCTTTATTCCTAATTAATTTTAGTCATCTAATGCACTAACCCCCCCCCCCCCCCCCAAACCATCCCCACCTAATACAACATTAAAAAAAATAACAACAACAACCCCCCTCCAAAAAAACCCAAAACAAATCAAAACAAAAACAAACAACAAAAATCAACAAAACAACAAAAAACAAAACAAAATAAACAAACAAAAACAAAACAACCCCCCCCCCCCCCCCCCAAAAAAAAAAAAAAATAAAAAAAACCCAATCAAAAAAAAATTGAGCTTTCATATATAGCAATATCCACTAAACGTGCTCAAAGCCATTTACAAGGGGTCCCTGACCAACAGCAACACTTGACATGTAGGACAGGACATGACGCCTGTTCGGCGATATTACACCGACAGAGACAACGCTCTTAACGGCTAGGTAATCATTTTACACCTGAGTACGGTGAGAGAATGTGAGTTAAGAGCCTTTTCCAAGGACTCAACTATGCGCCGAGCAAGGCTCGAACCCAGGACCTTCCGATCCGAAGAAAGAAAATGATCAGTCAAAGAACAAAACAAAGAACAACCAATAACCCCCGCTTCCCTCACCCCCCCCCTCCCAATCCCCCCCCCCCCCCCCGAAAAAAAAGTAAAAAACAAAAACAACAAAAACAAAACAAAAAAAAAAAAGTAAAAACCTCAACAAAACAAAAAAAACAAAAAACAAAAGAAAAGGAACCAACAACCCCCGCTTCCCCCCCCCAACCCCCCCAACCCCCCCCCCCGCCCAAAAAAAAACAAAAAAAAAACAACAAACAAACAAAACAAAACAAAAAAAAACCAACAAAAAACCCCAAAAAAACAAAACAAAAAACAAACAAACAAAACATAAATACCCCAACAAAACAAATAAAACAAACAAACAAAAAGTAAAAACCCCAACAAAACAAACAAAACAAGCAAACAAAAAACAAAAGAAAAGGAAAGAAAGACCCTTTCAACTGGTACTATCTGGGTGGGTAAAAGAGAGGATAGCTCAAATTGTAGGTACACAAAACGGATCTTGTGGAACCACGCGTTTGATCGAATCCACCCCCCCCCCCCTCCTCCCACCTCAACTTT
>NC_088360.1:87307212-87347212 GCF_034508935.2 Berghia stephanieae | reverse complement strand
GGAAAATTTGGAACGATTGCCTTTAAGCCCCATTTTTACTGCACTCACCCCCACTTTTAGAGCAATTTAGAGGATTTATTATCATTGATACCACTGTAGATTGGGAAACTGCACCTATTTGTCCCATGCACACTACATTTCTCACTGTCACTGTTTATTCTATACTTACATGTTCACAATTTTGGATTCAATAGTCTGATGTCACGTCGCCCAGCAACGGCGAGCAGCGTGGTTCTAAACAAAGAAAATTGGTAATTTTTATCCTTCATGCTGGCTAGAACTTTACTTATGTCATGTGATCAGAATGTATAAATGTCAAAACATGATCATATTTCAACTGTTTTTCTCATTTGGATACACTTTTATGCTCGTCGGAGAAATATTTCATAAGGGCGTCAGCCATTGTTCCGATAGTTTAGAACCAGTTACTTACTAAGTTACTATGCGTCATTATGAGGGACGTGACGTCATGACTGTTGAAGCCAATTTTATTTCCTTCTCCGTAGCTACAAGGGAAGGTATGATTAGAATGCAATGTATGTACTTAGTTGCAAGAAATACATCGCTCCGAATTACACGTGCTGTTGATGTGATAATTGGCACTCAAACGTTTTTCACCTTCACACTTTCAGCCCAACAGAGTTTTCAGTCATATAATGTTTGAGGTTTATTCCGTCTGAAGTTACGAAGTCACACAAATTATATTGAAACCACAGAATCCGCAGTGACGGAGTTCATTGTTTATTCATATGTCTACCGATACTGTTAATAGATAGTCTGCGCTTGGCTAAGAAGCTCACAACATTGCCATCCGGAAGTATAACGGACCAACACACAAAACTATGTGTAACCTTACCTTAAACATTTATAGTCTGGAAGTACATTTTAGTGAGAATTACTCATAAACGCGGATGGCAAAAAAAAAAAAAAAAAAAAAAACAATAACAAAGACCCGAGTGACCTCAATGACGTCAACTTCATTCTATCTTTCCCTGAGTGGGAATTCACAGCTAATTTTGCCCACCGTTGGTATGGCCTTATGTCAGTGTTTACAAATACTTTATTGATCTAACTGTTTTTTTTAGAAATCATATCCTCTCCAACCAAATGTCTTTTGTTTCTAAAAGTTAACGGCGCAGGTGGCATTTATAAGTTTATTTTTATTAGTATTATATATTTTATATTATACATATTATATATTATATATTTATAGTATATTATTATACTATTGACGATTCTAGATGCGCTTAATAACATCATCATCGACGTCATCCTCCTCCTTCTCCTCCTCCTCCTCCTCCTCCTCCTCCTCATCATCATCATCATCATCATCATCATCATCACCATCATCACCGTTATTATTATTACTATCATTATTATTATTATTATTATTATTATTATTATTATTATTATTATTATTATTATTATTATTTATTATTAGTAGTAGTAGTAGTAGTAGTAGTAGTAGTAGTAGTAGTAGTAGTAGTAGTAGTAGTAGTAGTAGTAGTAGTAGTAGTAGTACTGTTATTATTATTATTATTATTATTATTATTATTATTATTATTATTATTATTATTATTATTTATTATTATTATGATTATTATTATTATCATTATTATTATTATCATTATTATTATTATTATTTTATTATTATTATTATTATTATTATCATTATTATTATTATTCATCTTTAAAAATACTGCCACTACTACTACTACTACTACTACTACTACTACTACTACTACTACTAATAATAATAATAATAATAAAAATAATGAGGATGATGATGATGATGATGATGATGATGATGATGATGATGATGATGATGATGATGATGATGATGACGATGATGATAATAATTATAATGATGACGAAGAAGAAGAAGATGATAATGATGATGATGATGATGATGATGATGATGATGATGATGATGATGATGATGATGATGATAATGATCGCATTCTTATTATTTTTATAATTATAATAATAAAAATAATAAGAACATCAATATTATTGTTATTGTTGTTGTTGTTATAATAATGATAATAATAATAATAATAA
Organism: Berghia stephanieae; assembly: GCF_034508935.2. Classification (NCBI taxonomy): domain Eukaryota; kingdom Metazoa; phylum Mollusca; class Gastropoda; order Nudibranchia; family Aeolidiidae; genus Berghia; species Berghia stephanieae. Next base: position 87,345,151 of record NC_088360.1, on the reverse strand, counting down.
TAATAATAATAATAATAATAATAATAATAATAATAATAATAATAATTATTATTATTATTATTATTATTATCATCATTATTATTATTATATTATTTTTAAATTATTATTATTATTATTATTATTATTATTATTATTATTATTATTATTATTATTATTATTATTATCATGATGATGATCATCATTATTATTATTATTATTTTGTAATAATGATAATGGCATTAATTAATAATATGATAATTGTTGTCAATGATTGGTGACTTATTTGTAGATATATTGGTTCGTTTTTCTAATGTGGATGAATTTTTCTTTTTTCGTGGTAACCATACTTAAATTATTAGGATAGACGGTTATTACTTTATTTTGTTTCCTGAAAGATGATTTGCTTGTGACATATTTTATGGTGCCCACATGGCCTAATAAGGGTTATATATTTATTTTTCTATTCATTTATTTATCATATTCTCCCCTATATATATATATATATATATATATATATATATATATATATATATATATATAGTCCTGACGATGGCGAATTAAGCCTGAAACATTAATGTAGACTGTCTCAAACATTGTGGTAAATATTTTTAAAAATAATATATATATATTATATATTGATTTTACCTGTATTGATTGGAAATTCTGTGTAAATGTATGTGTCATATTGACAATTGCCTAAAACTAAAATAAACATTTTGAATTGAATTAAATTGAATTGTCATAATTGATCCAACTTTTGAAATTTCAGCCATTGTTCTCTGTTTTCAATTTTTAATGATAAAATATCAATTTTGGTTTTGGAAAACAAATTGAAGATGGACACACAAAAAAAAAGAAAAAAAAAAGAAGAAAAGTTTCGAACTGGACAGGTGACTATGCATTCGTCGATTCCTTGATCTTGTCACTGCCCATCCCCCCCACCTTCCCCAACACACACACCTCTCGAAGCCAAACCCACACCCTGACATTGTCACAACTATCACAATACCTCAATACCGAGTCACGAGTAGCATAATGTATGAAAGAGCACGGGGATTATGAAAGGGTTAACCCTTATTATCTCCATGTCGAGAGTACTTCATGGGGATAAAAGTGAGATGTGGCGTGAGGCTGGGAGAGAAAATAAATAAATATCACGTGAAAAGGAGTCAGAGATAACAATACACGCGTCTTGTGGGGCTTATGAACTGCGAAAATTACAAGACAAGTTTATGGATGTAAACAAAAAGACAGTTTGTTGAGAGGATAGCATGGTATAGCTAGTAGTAGTACAGGATTTTAGTGACGGTTGTATACATACAATACAACACCGTGTTTGCAAGAAGTATGAAGTGTAATGTAATTACAGTGAGAAGAAAGAACGCGAACCGAAAAGTGGCCTCTAATTTCGTTGTCACCTTACGATTCGCTGTGTTTTTGTTTATGATAACGTCGTTAGGTTGCCTTGTCTTACAATTCTTTATTTCCTATGTACAATACGAGGGGGAACGATGGATGGCCTTTAGTAAATGCCTAAACAGATTGTAAACTGTCATTGACTTATCTATTGCAGTGAAAATAACGAGATGACCAAGGCACTATCGTTTTGGTTTGAGAGGTAGCAGGTTCGAATCCCGATGGAGTCATACATGGTCTCATGACATAGAATGTCTCCCAGTATAAATGAATCTGTAAGTCCGAAGGGCCTTATACTGGGTATACACGTTGACAATAATCATAAAGTTATGATTAAAGAAATGCTTTTTCTATCAACAATCTAATTTAAAGCAAATGGATAAAAATAACAGATACATTATGACCAAAACTATATTATGCTCTTTAAAATAGAAAATATCAAAGGAACAGAGTTTTAATTTGGTAAATCATATTATATAAGATTATAAATATTTCAAGCTATCAAAGTTAAAATGATTTAACTTATAAACATGAACGTGAGAAGGGATGAGGAAGGGGGGGGGGGGGGAGGGGTCATAAACAAACAAATAAATTTAACAAAAATACAAAACAAAGGACACAAAAAACAAAACAAAACAAACAAAAAATCCAACAAACGACAAAAAATAATGAATACTGCACATCAAATAACATCCCTAAAAAGAGAACCAAAAAAAAAAAAAAAACAACAACAAAAAAACAACAATTAAACAAACATAAAAACTCACAAACAAAAGAAAAAATCACTTCTCAAAAGAAAAACAAAACAAAGATAAAATAAAATTTAAAAAAAAACAACAAACAAACATTAACAAACACATAAACATACGTCCCTCCCCTACCCCCACACACGTTAACACGGATGATGATAATAAACTGAAAAAGAAGGGAATAATCGAACAGAAATGTAGAATGGGGAAAAAGAAAATTGGGATATATTATTATTTTATAACATTACATACATTTCTAATTTCCATATATCAAAGCTTGTTTACATTACGGCCCATTATTTGTCATGCCCCAAATGGCGACCTGTACATCAAGGTACATTTGAGCCCATTTTCTCTTAGTGCCTCGGGTCAAGATACAAAATCAAGAGTCCATTTCCCATGGATAAATGTGATCCGACTTCAGTCGATCGATCTTTCCTCTTCCCTCATCGAATCCTTCTCTACATCGCATCTTACCACTTTCCCCTCGAGTATACAGTCTCTCCTCCGTGTCTTAACTCATCTTTTTCCTCCCTTTCTTCTAATTTAGTCTTCTTTTCCCCTTTTTTGTTCAGTTTGAAAACACGAGTTGCCATCATGGCCCTAAACGGGGTAGCCATCATCCCTCATCACCACGTGACCACGCCCCCTGTCGCACATCCGATGCTAAGGGGAGACAAGCACTAGAGGATTCTCCTCCCATTTGAGTCAGGGTGATCAAGAGAGATCGATAATAGCCCAAAACGTGCCCTGCCTTTCTGATTGGCTCAAAGCCCGCGGAGAGAGCTTTTCTCTTGTACTGGATGATATAAACGAGGAAAAGGGCCAAAATCTCATTACTTGTTTTAATTTTGCCTAGTCAAACCGTTTCATCTTTACGTTTGACTTCGGACCGATACTCTTTCTTTTAAATCCACCAAACCATATTTACATCTGGACATTATAGACTAACAAATCCACTCACATCGTTTATTTGTCTAATAGTGTACAAATTCAGACCAAATTTTTGTCGGTTGTGGAAAGATTTTAGAAGCTTAATCTATTTACGAGGTGAAGGGAAAAAAAAACGTGTTTTTGCCTCTAAGGATAGATAAAATTATAGCAAATTACGTTATTATGGATTGGTAGTGCTTAAGAACAATTCCAGTTATTTTTATCGCATGAGTCAGGAATTGAGGCACTCTATTCGACTCGTATCATAATCATATTTGGATTAAAAGGAAACACCTTTTTATAATCTAATTACTCTATAACTGACCATAATTGAACTTGAAATATTAAGGATTTAGCAGCGCAGCCAGTGATATTTGATTTGAAAAGAATGGCATCGTTTCAAGAGTGAATTGATCTTCTTAATCGGAGGCAAAGCAATTTTTTAAAAGTTAACTTTGTGTTTAAGTCGTTTTATTTTTTTGAATTTCGTGCGTCGTCCTACGACGCCCTTGAAAACCGCCAAAATTCTTTTCCCAAGCATGATGAGTAGTGAGGAGCAGAGGGTGCCCAGCGATGACCGGGAAAAAAGAAAATGTGAGGATTTTGCCAGTCTATACTCTATGGAAACAGTTCACCACGGAGGTGCCACACACAGAAGCATCGCTGATCACACAGGTAAACAAACATTCTAGCGTAAATAATATTATGAACTTTATCAAATGTATATATCAAACTCTGATTTTAATTTTGAAATTAAAAAAAAAACGAAAAAAATAAAATAAAATAAAAACAAACAAAAAACAAACAAAACCGAAACAATATAAAGAATAATCTAACCAACAACAAAAACAATAACCAAAAAAAAAAAAAAAAAAAAAATACAAAAACAAAAGAAAATATACGCTAATAGGCGTACTGTCCAAAGTGTAGCAAACTAATGTTACTGTTCGTTAATTGCCATTGTTACCGGAATAGGATCCGGCTCATTGGGATTTATGATTTTGAATGACTATGATAGATCTTAACTTTCTACATATTTATTTTAAAAATAAATAAATAAAAGTCGAAACTTCGATTTTATTTTACAAATTCAGGGAAGGGAGATATGTTCACAAGTCAGACGTCAGAAAAAAATAATTATTGGCTTATCTTAACTGTTATAGACAATATTTTTGTATCAATTTGATAGTGTTTCCAATACAACAATTAGATCATAACAACATGGGTTATTGGATAGGAAAATAAGTAAACGTAGAGCTCTCATATAGATGGGGAAATCAAACACTGATTAGGAATAATCTGAATTTTAGAAACTATAATATATTAAATTTAAAATGAAGGCTATTGTTTTTAAAACATTATACAGTATATACGCTAGTTTATTCCACGTTCCCCTAGTCACCAAACACTATCCTGCACATTGAAAAAAAAATCATTTTTAATTTTTAGAATTTTGGCCAGAAAAGTCGTCCTTCAAATATCGATCGAGTAAAATTATCATTTTCAACGGTAAATATTAGAATGGCGGGTTTTCTGTGAAAATTTTTTGAGACGTGTTTATTTTCTATACCATAGTGTTAATATTATGCATTTTATTCATCAATTTTCGATCAATCAACATCACGCGCTATGATACTGTTTTGACACGACTGGTCACATATAAGGAAGTAAACGTTTTTCTGTCCAAAATATAAAAAAGGTGCTGTTTCAGTGTACGACAGGAGTGGTCCAGTTTTTAAAGGAAACACCTCGAAAATATTTAACTTTTATATAACGCATTATCCACTAAAGGTACTCAAAAGCGATTTACAAGGCCAACAGCAACACTTAACATGTAGGACGAGACATGACGCCTGTTATGTGATGTTACATTTTTTTTTCGGAGAGAGACAACGTTGTTAACTCATTTTACACCTGAGAACGGCGAGAGAATCTGGGTAAAGAGCCTTTTCGAGGGACTCAACTAGCGCCGCTCAGAGCAGGACTCGAAACAGAGACCTTCCGATCCGAAGGCGCATGTCAAACCACCACACCACATAGCGCACATTAAACATTACACAATCAAAGTTCACCTCCTTTAGACAATAATATATTCGCTTTTTATAATCTTTAAAATCTATTTTCTGAAACTCATTCATACAGTACGTTTATATTTTAATCTGATTTATTAACTAAAAGAATAATTTGTAATTGTCTATTTACTCATCGTTATCAGTTTATTTATGCATTTGACTAGCATGATTTATTCATTTATATTAATTCATAAAGTTTTTAATTCATTATTTTAACCACTAATATTTTCCTTAACACACACACAGTTGACTCATTCCTATCAATGCATTCATATTATTCATCACAAACAAATATTCCTACGGATTTCATTAATTTTTTTTTTCGGCTTTTGGAAAATTTTTATCTTTATTTTCTGTGAGTTATCATTTTTTAAAAGTGACCAGTAGACTGTTAGAGGCATATTTTACATGAAATAATTTTGTTCAATCCAATTATTATTGAAGTAATGGCTTGGTTATAATATCTCTCTTAGACCATAACAGCATGTCTAGATTTCCATGGTCATAGGTATCTTTTCTGATAAAGAAAAGACGTAGATTTCATAACGCCTTTGTACGTTATATCCGACTGGCGGTATTACAAAGGATGTGACCCGGGACAATTTCAGTGCCTGCGCTTCGGGAAGGAGTGAGATAGGGGGACTCCATTACATTAGACATTATCTGTCAACGAAGGGCATCGTTTTAATACTCTATTATACGGTCTGTCTTCCAGATTAAAATTCTGGAATGTTATTCTAAGTAGATTGAAAGCAATAACGAGAGAGAGAGAGAGAGAGAGAGAGAGAGAGAGAGAGAGAGAAAGAAAGAGAGAGAGAGAGAGAGATAAGATAGAAAAAGAGAGCAGATATAAATAGATAGTAGAAAGGGGTGTGTGTGTGTGTGTATTTGTGTGTGAGTGTGTGTATGAGAAAGATAGAGAGGAGAGAAGATAGATAGAAAGAGAATGAGAGAGAGAGAGAGAGAGAGAGAGAGAGAGAGAGAGAGAGAGAGAGAGAGAGATGTGGGGGGGGGGGGGGGGGGGGGAATTGGGACAAAGCAGGAATCGAACCATAATCATTCGTACAGGGGCATAGTCAGTTGCCCAACTAGTGATGATGCACCCGTGAGCAACAACTAAAAACAAATCAATATGTTATTGGCAGTGTGCTTTGGAGATCGAACTCACTCCCACTTTTACATTGATACAATGAACACTGTTGTGCAATAGTCATTCAGGCCCCTGGAGTCCGAGTTTATATCCATGTCTCTAACATTAAATGGACATTAACAATTTCTTGTTACCCTTTATATCGGACATTAGTCTATTAAAACATGATTTCTGAGAGCTTTAACAGACACAGCTGCTTAATAACTGTTGGGTGGACAAAAGAGTCAGATTTTTTTCTTCTTTAGACTGTCCCTAGGATCAAAGCGTTCATTTTCTTGTGACGGACACACTGGGCACTCCGGACATTTAGGCCAGAAAAAAAATTAATTAAAATGTCGATCGGTTAAAATGACTCTTAATTTGTCAATACATATGGCAAAAATTGAAAAGTTATAAGACTGCACTAAGTGATTTGTAGTATTAATAACAATATCAATGGTTGTGATAGGGTTTAATATAGTGTTGATATTGATAATGATGACGATGGGGAATAGTTATAATAATAAAATGGATAATAGTAATAATAATAATAATAATAATAATAATAATAATGATAATAATAATAATGATAATAATAATAATAATAATAATAATAATAATAATAATAGTAATAATAATAATAATAATAATAATAATAAAAAATAATAAGATAATAATGATGATATACTAATAATGATAATGATGATGATGATAATAATAATAATAATAATAATAATAATAATAAATAATAATAAAAGTAATAATATATAATAATAATAATAATAATAATAATAATAAAAGTAATAATAATAATAATAATAATAATAATAATAATAATAATAATAATAATAATAATAATAATAAAAGTAATAATAATAATAATAATAATAATAATAATAATAATAATAATAATAATAATAATAATAATAATAATAATAATAATAATAATAATAATGCTGAAAACTTATATAGCGCTATAACTCCGAGACACCAGACTCTAAGCGCTTAAATTACAAATTACTTTGGCTGAAACATACTCATTCACACACACAAGCACACACACACACACACACACACATACACACACACAACACAACACACAACACAAACCAAACCTATCTTGCTTCTCATACCATCTACTAAAATCGAAACAAATATGTTTTAAGCGAACGTTTAAAAATAGACAAAGATTCTTTTTCACGAATGCTCTGCGGTAAGGCGTTCCAAATAGAGGGTCCGAAATGAGAAAAGGATCTCATTCCAGCATTTTTCCGAATTCGAGGGACAACTAGTTTTGTGGAATCACTGGCCGAACGTAAGGGGCGGGGTTTTGAATATCTTTCAATTAGTTCTGAAAGGTAGGAAGGGGCAGTACCTTCAAGACAACGATACACTAAAACACAAGCTTTGAATTTAATTCTTTTCTCAACAGGCAGCCAATGCAGGTCATGAAGTAGAGGTCCGGCAGAGTCGCACCTACGCTTCATAAATACTAGTCTGGCAGCGCTGTTTTGGACAATCTGAAGACGTTTCAGATTGTATTGCGAAACGCCAAACAACAGAGCATTACAATAATCCAATTTCGATAGTACGAGGGACACAACCAGGTGCTTGGTCACATCCTCAGATATGAACCGTCTAATGGAAGCAATCTTTTTTAGTTGGAAAAAGAGAGATCTAACCAAATTATTAACCTGATGCTCCATCGACAGTCCAGAGTCTAAGAATGTACCAAGGTTTTTCACTTTGTCAACAATTTAATAATAATAATAATCATAATCATAAAAATAATAATAATGATAATAATAATAATAATAATAATAATAATAATAATAATAATAATAATAATAATAATAATAATAATAATAATAATAATAATATTAATAATAGTTATGATAATAGTAATAATAATAATAATAATAATAATAATAATATAATAATAATAATAATAATAATAATAATAATAACACTTTCATTTCTATTTATTAGATAAAAACGAAATATAGATCTAAACTTCGTTTCATAATTATTTTTAAGATGCGAAAATGAAGGCTGTGTATTTTTCTTCTATAAACATTATTTTGATTTGTCAAATCCGACGAGAGAGAGAGAGAGAGAGAGAGAGAGAGGGAGAGAGAGAGAGAGAGAGAGAGAGAGAGAGAGAGAGAGAGAGAGAGAGAGAGAGAGAGAGAGAGAGCAATATCTAAGGTATCTACCCTCTTAATTGCTTGAAATTCAAACAGATACTCTGCATCTCTGGTTTGATTCTACGCCCTACGCGATTGATTCTATGCTTACTCCCCACTCCCACTTTTTCAAGACTGTGATGGGAAGCGGGTCCTAATTAGATGAGTGCCGAAACTATACTTTGCGATTATTTAGTTATATCTGACGTATACAACAAAAGTTTGATGACCCAAATTGTTATAGTTTCATGCTTGTTGTGGTTCATTTCAGCAATGTCAAAACAAGACCTTACTTGATCGGTTATAAGACCTGCTAATATTTACATATAGATCATAAACTCTTACAAACTGTTATTGTCCTTAATAACAATGGCAAAAGGAAAAGAAAAAAAAAAAAAACAACAGTCAAACAACCCCCCTCCCAAAGAAAAAAACCCAAACCCCCCTCCCCCCCCCTCCCTCGAAAACAAACGAACAAATCAGACAAAACCCAATAAAACAAACAAACAAACAAACAAACAAACAAACAAGAACAACAGCAGCAACAAAAACAAAGACAAAAAAAACAAAACAAAACAAAACCAACATTAAAAAAAAAAAAACAACAAAAAAACAAAACAAAAAAAAAAAAAAAACTAAACTGCCAAAATATGAAATGATGATGGTGATAATAGAAAATAAGTATAGTAAAATAATAGGAGTAAAATGACTATTATAATAGATACAAAACAAATCAAACAACGTTTTGGCCTTTGTCCTTCTTTGGATAAACAAGAAAAGGAAAAAATATATTATATTACATTGGCATTATAGTTAAAACATTATAGGTAAAAATGTGTTTGTGTGTGTGTGTGACTGTGTGTGTGTGTGTGTGTGTGTGTGCGCGCAAATAATATAATAATAATAATAATAATAATAATAATAATAATAATAATAATAATAATAATAATAATAATATAATAATAATAACAATAATAATAATAATAATAATAATAATAATAATAATAATAATAATAATAATAATAATAATAATAATAATAATAATAATAATAATAATGATAATAATAAAGATGATGAGATGATGATGATGATGATGATGATGATGATGTGATGATGATGATAATGATAATATTAACAATAATAGTAATAATAATAATAATAATAATAATAATAATAATAATAATAATAATAATAATAATAATAATAATAATAATAATAATAATAATAATAATAATAATAATAATGATTATGATGATGATGATGATGACGATGGTGATGATGATGATGATGATGATGATGATGATGATGATGATGATGATGATGACGATAATAATAATAATAATAATAATGATGAAAATGATATTAATAATAAGAACAATATATAATAATAATAATAATAATAATAATAATAATAATAATAATAATAATAATAATAATAATAATAATAATAATAATAAACCGGTATTAAGTTGGGATAGTTAAGATGTTGAAAACTGAATTTATAGCAAGAAATATCATACTTGTGTTCAGTTTGTATGTTATATTGAGGAATATGGATACCATATTTTAGCTCACAACCAAATATTTTTTGATTCGGTGTTTTACTTCAATTTTGATTGAACTTTCGTAATCTAATCCAGCACTTTATGTTTCAAAATTATCATTATCCCACGCATAGTGAACTATTTAAAGTCGCACCAGGGATTCATTAACACTTGCCAGATAAAATCGGGACAAATATCGCATTATCTTCTTTTTTTCAATATTGAAGATTAGTCGTGACGTCACACCTTCTACATTTCTGGTTTCTAAATCCTGGGAAGTGTGTATGTAAGCAGTCATTCGGAGAATAAATTATGAATTGGTTACACATTATAGAACCATAAGGTGGCATAACTATCTTAATAGCAGGATGTATAGGCCCATTCAAAGAATTACGGGACTAAAAAAAGAGCGAAGATGGATGGTTTTTATTGACAACCAGCATATATTTAGACTATAACCTAAGATGTCAATGACACAAAAACAAGACGATCATTTACACAAGGTATGTATCCGATCCATCGGATGATTTGTTTTAGACTTCCAACGAGATAGGAACCAGTTCTTTGACATCACACTTCTCTTCCCTATAAGATGAGATTCGGTTTTAACGATTACTATAGGGAAGAATGTCATAAAATAATTACATTCAATCTAACATGAAATATCATAGTAAAGTTTGTTTAGGTCTTACTACTTACTCTTCCCAGATATGGTCATACCTGCGACCATCATTTACACCAGAAACAATTAAAAAATTTATCAATTTAAAAAGTATCATCAAAGTAATATTTTAAGTTATGGAGCTCCCCGTTGGGTGCATTTTGGAAGTGATTTATACTTTTGGAGTCTAAAGTTATAAATTTAAAACTGTTCCATGTATTAACCGTTCTTACAGTAATAGAAAATGTCGAATAATCTTAGAAGAATGTGTTATAAAAATTGTGAATTCGTCTCCGTCGGTAAATTCTACATGAGAGTACTTAAAAAGTGTATTCTGGTCAACTTGATCAATATTAGAAGTTAAAAGTGGCACTTTGGGTCATTGTCATTTTTGTATACAGTCTTTGGCAAATCAAACTTAAGTCAATAGAAATCTAAACTGTATACCGTAATAAAATATTGATAGTCCCAATCGTAGAATTGACATTTCACTATGTAGTAATAATAATGATAATAATAATAATAATAATAATAATAATAATAATAATAATAATAATAATAATAATAATAATAATAATAATAATAATAATGATAATAATAATGATAATAATAATAATAATAATAATAATAATAATAATAATAATAATAATAATAATAATAATAATAATAATAATAATGTGCGGCTATGTGGTCTAGTGGTATGACATTCGCTTTCAGATCGGAAGGTCCTGGGTTCGAGCCTCGCTCGGCGCATAGTTGAGTCCTTGAAAAGACTCTTTACTCACATTCTCTCACCGTACTCAGGTGTAAAATGAGTACCTGACCGTTAACAGCGTTGTCTTTGTCCGAAAAATTGTAATATCGCCTAATAGGCGTCATGTCCCATCCTACATGTTAAATGTTGCTGTTGACCAGGGATTCCTTGTAAAGCGCTTTGGGCACATTCAGTGGATTTTGCTCTATATAAAAAGCTCTCTCTCTCTCTCTCTCTCTCTCTCTCTCTCTCTCTCTCTCTCTCTTTTATATATATATATATATATATATATTATATAATATATAATAATATAATAATAATAATAATAATAATAATAATAATAATAATAATAATAATAATATAATAATAATAATAATAATAATAATAATAATCATGATAACAATTATCCTTATATTAATGGTATCATTATTGTAATGGAATAACAACAAGAACAACAATATAAAAAACCCAACAAATATTCTCTTACAAACCTTCCACTGCAATTTTGTCAAATCAATTCCATATTTGCATTGATCACATGAATTGTTTATAGACGTCAAGTTCTCAGTCGTCTCTTACTGCGTCACTGGAGAAAAAAAAATAAAGAAAAAAAAAAAGAAAAAGAAAAAAGAAGGTATTGCCACAAAAAACGGAATTTTTCTCAATGGAAAATATAGATCCTGTAATTTGTTATAATATTACATTTCGTACTGATTGACAGTGGAATTCATTCGTATGATTCAAATGGCCAAGGCGCTACAGTTAGCCTTGTTAAGAAATAATTAAAAAACCAACACACCCGTATCATAATAGATTTTAGTTAATCACAGAGGGGGCCTTCAAAGATAGGTTTGTTTTGAAGAAAGTATGAGGACCCTATATGAGAGAGAGAGAGAGAGAGAGAGAGAGAGAGAGAGAGAGAGAGAGAGAGAGAGAGAGAGAGATGGAGAGGGAGCGAAAGAGAGAAAGAGAGAGAGAGAGAAAGAGAGAAAGAGAGAGAGAGAGAGAGAGAGAGAGAGAGAGTGTGTGTGTGTGTGTGTGTGTGTGTGTGTGAGAGAGAGAGAGAGAGAGAGGTTGGTCGATAGATCAACGTCTTTTCCAAAGAATAGAAAGCACTGTTACTGTCTGTTCATTGTCACATAAATCGAATTAATTCATGGCACTACCTAGATTTGAGTGCGATGTCCGTAATGTGTCAGCTTTTATTTCAGGCAGTGAGTGGATGATTGACAAAAACAAAAAACAAAAGCAAAAACAACCAAAAACAAAAAAATAAAAAACAAAAAACAAAAAACAAACAAAAAAAACAAAAAAACAAAAAACCCAATAACAAAAAAAAAAAAAAAAAAAATCCCAAACAAACAAACAAAAAAAATCCCAAACAAACAAATCAAAACAAAACGAAATAGCACCCCCCCCCCAAACAAACAAACAAACAAACAAAAAATAACCCCAAAAGCCAACAAACAAAATAAACAAAAAAAAAAACAAAAAAAAAAAAAACAAAAAAAAAACTAAACAAAACAACAAAAAACCAACAAACAAACGGAAAACTGACAACCAAAAAAAAAAAAACAACCCAAAAAACAAAAACAAAAAATAAAAAACAACAAAACAAAACAAAACATTGCTATGCGCCACTGAATTTTCAAATAAACAATTGAAATTGTCCTATTCCTTTTTACCGAGTTAACTCCAATTTTGGGGGGTGCACGATGCTAAGGAATTATCTTTTTTTTTTTTTTTTTGGATCATATTAAGTAATAACAAAAATGTGTAGAGTGATTTAAGGTCAAACTAAGGCTTGTTTCAGATAGAGAAAAAAAAAGGGGGAGGGAATCGAAGAGAAATATGGTGAGAAAGTTGCAGTCTTCTGTAAAGCGCCGTCATCTTTGCCTGGTAATAAATCAATGGAATCTCGATATACACAAAAACACGCCTCTAGGGAGACTGGGTGCTAATTCAATCCATTCACCCATGGCCAGTCGTACAAGCCTTGAGTTCGTTAACTCGGTGACCGCTGGATACACGAATCCACTCTCTCACACAAACCCAAAATGGAAGGGGGGAAGGGGGGGGGGGGAGTACATAGTATGTAGAATAAGAGGGGCGTGATCAAAGGGTGAGACACATTTATTGAATTGATGTGTGTTAGAAACAATGATATCATCTCTGTAATATCAGCAATAAATCGTATATATTATGATAAAGCAAACGCAACCCTTTATGTCGTAAATTACTACTTTGGCAGAGAGATAATAAGATGCTTCCATCCCCTCTCCTTTTAATAAGAATTTCATAATGGATACGAGAAAAAAAGGAAAGTAAGGACGAGAGGTGTTATAATTTTTTTTTTTAATTTCAAAATATCCAAATAAAACAACACTCACAAACAAAAAGTCTCAAACAAACAATCTCCCCCAAATCAAACCATACAAAACAAACAAAAAACAAAAAACCAATGCAACATCCCGCCCCTAAACAAAAATAGAACAAAAAAACAAAACAAGACAAAACAAATCAGAATAAGAAAAAAGCAGAAAAATAGAATGATTAAAATCCCAAAACCAAACAACAGCAAGACAACTAAACAATATTGTCAATTACCAACGTGAACTTTATTATTCATTTACATGTTTGCCAGCTTACTTATTAAAGAACATGTTATGTCAAGAGCACTCACATCGTTGTGTCCACCCGATTTTTGAAAAGACAACAGAAAAAAAAAAAGAAAAAAAAAGCTAGCTCATCCAGACTCTTTTCGTTACAACCAATTGAATTGCATTTTATTTGGCAACAAAATAAAGAGAACAGAAAAACCAATCAAATCAAAGCAATAATATGATGATGATAATGATGATGATGATGATGATGATGATGATGATTATGAATAATAATAATAATAATAATAATAATAATAATAATAATAATAATAATAATAATAGATAATAATAATAATAATAATAATACGATAATAATAATAATAATAATAATAATAATAATAATAATAATAATAATAATAATAATAATAATAATAATACGAGTAATAATAATAATTATGATGATGATGATGATGAAAATGATGATAATAATAATAATAATCTGATTATAATGGAGCTAAGCCTTAAACACTGTAGCTCTATAGATTTAAAAACCAAGAAACCAAGAGCAAATTTGAACGACAAATCGCTAGAAGAGGTAGCTTTATGATTAAAAAATAATGCTTGATTTCTTCACAATTTAAATAAAGATACTAAATTATGAAAGTAAAATGACGAGAAATGGATAGTCTCCATCTGAACGACGACTCCTCCTCTTCCAGCCATTTTAAAATCCCACCAATCAGCTGCATGAACCACCATTGAACGCACAAATAACTAAAGAAATCAGAAATAGTAAAAGAGGTAAGAAAGGAGGTAAAAAACATTATTTTTACGAAATCTAGATTCCAAACACATAGGTTAAAGGTCACTCGTCTAGATCAAGAATCAATCCTAGCATGAATGACCTAATGATTCAGATAAAGAAGCCAGAATTTATAGATTTAGATAAAGATCTACATTATTTTTACGGAGTCTACATTCCAAACTCATGGATCTATAGTGAGTCGAAAACGTTTCTGTCTCACTTCACTTTTCTATCTAAATTCCAAACTTATAGATCTATAATGAGTTCAAAAAGTTTCGACTTCAGTTCACTTTCTTGTAGTCAATGCGTGTTATATGTTTCGCAAACCAGGTAGCTTAGTCCTCCCCGTCTCGTTAGTAGAACGGGAATACCAGCTATTATTATTATTATTATTATTATTATTATTATTATTATTATTATTATTATTATTATTATTATTATTATTATTATTGAAGGCATTTTAACACATGACATTATATTGTATGCAACGGAAATTTGGTTCAATATGGCCTTCTTGGAGATTCAAGGGGCTGCTGTGAAGTGCCATGAGAATGATGAATCTTTAAAAATGCCAATAAAGTCAAATTTCGTTCCAGTTGCTGGCGCGTTAAATATAAAACGACAAAATGTTTTGCTGCCCTTTTGACAGGACGTTGGCCTCTCCGCCAATCTGATAAAGCCAGTAACCATATAGCTACACGACAGCGACTTTGTCAAATCAATTAAGTGTCAATTGATTAAACAGAGAGAGAGAGAGAGAGAGAGAGAGAGAGAGAGAGAGAGATAAAGAAAGAGAGATTGAGAGAGAAGGAGAGAAATTGATAGACATATATGATAGATAGATAGACAGATAGATAGATAGATGGTTAGATGGATAGATAGAACGATGGATAGAGCTTGCCCGCGTGTGTTTGTTTACCATAGTAAAAAAAACAATTTGCAATGTCTCTCTCTATACTTCTTGCTTCTCATTCTACAAAGCTATGCTGGTCAATATACAAATAAATAAATAAATAAATTAATTAATTAATTTTAAAAAAGAAAAAAGAAAAAAGATAGGCACTTATCTTTGTATCTCCTTATGCGTAGAGATGGAGAGAGAGAGAGAGAGAGAGAGAGAGAGAGAGAGAGAGAGAGAGAGAGAGAGAGAGAGAGAGAGAGTGTCGAGGAATCTAAATGACCCAAGAAATCCTTACTGCCGTACTCTGCCAATACATAATTTCTTCTCTATTATTTTGGCCAGGAAACTTATACTCAAAATTGCGATCGATTTAAATGACCCTCAGCTTTCTTTTAAAAAATCTAAAACAAGAGACTTCTCTAACTTGAGACCATTTCAGAAGTCTCAGGTTTGAGCCTTTTTTGACGAACGTCTTATTTGATCGGTATCTAAAGTAAAACACGTCAAAATGGTAAAGAAAAGTGTTTTGTGAAAGGGTGAGAGCCATGGGATGGATCTATGTCGCCTGTAGCAGATATTATTGACGCAACGATAACGAAATTAACCAAGTTCAGTGATCATCGATCTGGCGTTACAATACCCGAGATAGACGTTAATCCTTCAAGGATAGAGTTCGATTACAGTCTTACTCTGACACAGACATCATAAATAAATGTAATTTATACGGTTTTGTGATCTTGGGGTATGACAGTAACCTTTTAACTCATGGGCTCTTGGTTCGAGTCGCACTGTGGACAATGAAAAGTTGAGTCCTGTGAAAAGGGCTCTTTACTCTCACAATCTCTACCGTAAAAAAAATACTTGGCCGTTGTCTCTGCCTTTTGAAAAATGTAATAAAGAATTGAAAAACTTGAGCTTTTATATAGAGCAGAATCCACTAAACGTGCTCAAATCGCTTTCTAATGGTCCCTAGTCAACAAAAACACTTAACATGTAGGACGAAATATCGCCTAACAGGCGATATTACATTTTTTCCCATAACGCTGTTAACGCTCAGGTACTCATTTTAACCTGAGTACGATGAGAGAATGTGAGGAAAGAGCCTTTTACAAGGACTCAATGATGCATCGCTCAGAGCGGGGCTCGAATCCAGGACCTTCCGATCATACCACAAGACCACATAGCCGAAAAATAGCGCCAAACGAGACGCCATGTCTCGCTCAACGTGTTGAATGCGATATTAGATTGTAACCCCTCGTAATGCGCTCTAAGCACATAATATAAATTTTCCTATTGATATTATCAACAATGGAATCATCCCCTCTCTTCAAAAAATGGCATTAAGTCTCACCATCCAGCGTATGGTCTTTGCTTCGTACCTAAAAGGTACCGTGTTCGATCGTCGCCGGAAGTATAGATAGTATGCAGATGACGTCACTCAGGCCTTTGTTATTGTTTTTGCCATCCGCGTTTGTGAGTTGTTCTCACTAAACTGTATTAACAAGACTATAAAAGTTCATGGTTACACAGAGTTTGTGTGTTGGTCCGTTATACTTCCGGATGGCAATGTTGTGAACTCCTTGGCCAAGCGCATTCTATCTATAACGGACTAACACACAAAACAATGTGCAAACTTGATCATTTATAGTCAGGTTAAAAGATGGTATGCGCTTGGCTAAGAATCTCACAACATTGCCATCATTGTATAACGGACTAACACACAAAACTATGTGTAACCTCAAACTTTTTTTGGTCTAGTTCATACAGTTTAGTGAGAATTACTCATAAACGTGGATAGGCAAAAAAACAAAACAAAAAAAACAAAAACAAAAAAAACAAAAAAAAAAAACAAAAAAAAAACAATAAACAAAAAACAATAACAAAGACCTGAGTGACGTCAACTTCGTTCTTCTATAGCCTGACACTAACCAAAAAAAGACGTCAAAAGACAAGTTTTGGCCACAAAAGAAAACAGACCGTGAGTTGTATTCAATGGTTTCAACCAATGGAATCATTTGTTTCCTTGAGCTTTACTAACGACAACTCTTTAGACGCTGCACAAACCTAAAAAATGACATCAAAATATAAGTCCTAGTGGGTTCTGGCGTCGCCATCGTTAACCTGATACTGAAATCCAAAAGGACCGGCAGTTTGACGTCATTATTTGGTTTTTGAACAGCCTAGGGAGTTGTCGTTAGTAGAGCTCATGGAAACAAGTTATTTCATTGGTTGAACTATTGAATAATCTATATTGGCATCAAAAAGCAGCCATCAGGATTCAGGGCGATCTGTCACCTTTCACGCCAATTAAAAGAGGAGTTCGGCAAGGATGTATCCTCTCTCCATATCTATTTAACCTGTACACAGAGTTTATCTTCCGTAAAACCGAGCACATTCCAGGTATTGTTATTGGAGGTAGGAGGATAAATAATCTGAGATATGCAGATGATACAGTATTGTTGGCATCGAACGAGACAAAACTACAGATCCTTGCAAATCAAGTAAACCTGAACAGTACAGCAAAGGGTCTAGAGATGAATGTTCAAAAGACGAAGGTAATGGTCATGTCAAAGAAGCCTGAAAAAAGCGCAAAAGTCCAAATTAATAATCAAAACATCGAACAAGTAGATTCTTTTAAATATCTTGGACAGACAATGACCAACAACGGAAAGAATGAGCTGGAAGTGAAAAACAGGATTGCTATAGCTAAGTCGAGGTTCAGTCAACTGAATAACATTTTAACTTCGCAACAAACGCAGATGAAAACGAGAATAAGAATACTCAAATGTTATGTCCACTCAACACTTCTCTACGGCTCAGAAACATGGACCTTGAACAAACAAATAGAGAAAAGAATTGAGGCCTTTGAAATGTGGACTTTCCGTCGCCTTGGAAAAATCAGTTGGAAAGAAAAGAAAACAAATCAAGAAGTCTGTGACATCCTTGATATCAGACCGACCCTAATGAAAGTAATAAAAACAAGAAAACTTAAGTATTTTGGACACCTAAGACGCCATCAAACTGTCAACAAGGACATTCTTGAGGGTAGAGTTGAGGGGAAAAGAGGAAGAGGCAGGCCAGCAAGAACTTGGATAGATGATGTGAAGACATGGACAGGATTGTCGGCAGCCGAATGCAGTCAGCAAGCTGTCAACAGGGAAGATTGGCGTGTCATTTCAAGTCGACCTCAACCCATGAGATGACACTGGAAGAAGAAGAAGAACTATTGAATACAACTCACGATTTGTTTTCTTTTGTGGCAAAAGACTGGCATTTTCACGTCATTTTTTTTGGTCAGTATCAGGCCATAACTTTACGAAGGCCGCGGTATCGGGCCATAACTTTACGAAGGCCACGGTTCTAGTGTCAGTTAACCATGGCTGCGGTTCGACTGCCGGCCGGGCTGTGTGGCATTGAACAAGTCACATCACCATTTCGCTTTGCGGCCCTGCACGTTACCCCTTTGACCGTCTTGCATAGCAACAAATAGTTAACGATAATGACAATGAGTAATGATGCAATGATTTTTGCTTATAATACCGCGTTGATTAAAATTGTATAACGTGTTTTTTAATTTATGGTGAAAGAGGTTTTATGTCTATTCGATTAATTTTGGTCTGTATTCGGGAAAGGAGTGTTGACATTTTGCTATATATATATATATATATATATATATATATATATATATATATATATATATATGTGTGTGTGTGTGTGTGTGTGTGTGTGTGTGTGGTCAATGATAATGATTACTTATTCTCTTTTATCAATATGCCTACACACTTGTCATATTAAATGGTATACCTTTTAGGTATTTAATTCTATTATTGTTGTCTATTTTTCGGTATATGAAAGAAACGAGCGCTTTGTATTTAAAAAAAAATCGGCACCAGATTTCTTTTTCGTAGAGTGCAAGTCGATTGTTCCTCGTTTAATCCGGTTATATTCATTAAATAAAAATTTGTCACACATAATCCAAGTGGTGTCATTTTATGTAAAATGCTCCCCCCCCCTCAATATTAAAAAAAACCACACCAACAAAACAAAACAATAATAAATAGATAAATAAAAGGGAAAAAAAGGAAAGCGAACAGTAAAAAAAAAAATAATTAAAAAAAAAACATAACAAAACATAGACATTCTAAAACAAACACGACAAAAATACAAAACATAAACAAAAACAAAAACAAAAAGAGAATCAAATCAAAACAAAACAAACAAACGAACAAAACCAAACCAATCCAAAACAAATGAAAAGAAAGAACAAAGCAAAAAGCAGATGAAAAATAAATAATATGAAATATTGCTGAGCTCCTATTATTAATAGTCACTGCTACTCCACTTGTCCCAGATCGTTCTCATTCTCGTTTTGAGCCTTGACAATGAATGCGGTACTGTGATTTGCCATTGAAATTTAGGTTCTGGTCGATAATAAAATGGAAATAAACTATATTATTTTTAAAATGTATTCCAGGCCAAGAGGGCGCCTTCAAGAAAATTAAGACAGAGGCGTCCAGCCCAGTATTGTCCCTTTCCTCCACCCCGTCCTCCTTGGTGGGAGGCCCCACCTCCGTGTCTTCCGGTCACTCCCCGGGGGCGGGGACATGTCCCACACCAGCAAGACGTCGACACCGGACTACATTCACACAAGTAAGTTTTGTACAAAATACGAGTATTTATGGATATTTATATGTGTACTTAAGATGGCTTTTGGGGTTTGGAAATGTAACACATGGCTTGTGACCTTTAGTTTCTAGGTTTGAATCGTGTCGTGGGTTACGCAAAGCCGATTCCTTGGATAAGGCTCTTTATTCACAGTTTCTCACAACACTTGGGTGTAAAACAAGTATCTACTTGACCGGTAACAGAGTTATCTATGCCTAAAAATCATGCAAATGATATATAAACATTTTTCTCTAACGAGATTTTATATGGCAGTGTCCAATAAATGTACCCAAAGCGCTCAAGGGATACTAAACCAACAGCAACATTGAACACGAAGGACGATACAAGCTACTTGTAAGGCTTGTTTTCTTTCCCATATATCTATTTTAAATCAGTGCGGCTATGTGATCTAGTGGTATGACACTCGCTTTTGGATCGGGAGGTCCTGGGTTCGAGCCTCGCTCGGGGCATACTTGAGTCCTTGGAAAAAGGCTATTTACTCATTCGCTCATCATACGCAGGTGTAAAATGAGTACCTGGCCGTTAACAGCATTGTCTCTTGTCGAAAAATTGTAATATCGCCTAACAGGCGTCATGTCCCGTCCTCCATTTTAAGTGTTGCTGTTGGCCCCTTGGGTAAAGCGCTTTGAGCACGTTTAATGGATATTGCACTGTATAAAAGCTCAATTTAAATTTAATTTAAATGAACAATTTCAATTCCTGCTTTACAATTTCCAGTGTTCTTTATATCAGTGGTTTCTATTTCATCTGACTTTCATGTCAAATCTTATTGTCTTCTTCTGTCACCAGGAACAACTAAGGGAACTGGAAAACGCCTTTGCCAAATCTCATTATCCAGACATCTACTGCCGAGAGGAGCTGGCACGCATGACAAAACTCAATGAGGCAAGAATACAGGTCAGTCTGGGTTACAGTTTAGGATCTATACTAGATCTGTTCACTTGAAAATACCCCCCCCCCCCCCAAAAAAAAAAACAAACAAACAAAAAAACAAAAAACAAAAAAAAACAACAACAACAACAACAAAAACAACGTATATTTTAAGATTAAAAGATTGTAGTCGCTAAAATTAACTTTAATAATCAACAATTTATCCTCACGAGAATTAAATAACACTTCAAAATACTTAAAATTATATTGTCTGGCAACCACTTTCATTCAGTGTTTTAATTACTTAGAGGTACTCATGAAGTTCAGAAATTGAAGCCAACATTTCGCAATTCTCTGAATTGTTTATGATAGTAGGCAGGTATGTTATAGATAGAATGAAGCTGACATCACTCGGGTCTTTGTTTTTTTTTTGCCATCCATCTTAATGAGCAATTCTCACTAAACTGTATTAATCAGACTTTAAACGTTCAAGGTTACACATAGTTTTGTGTGTTGGTCCGTTGTATTTCCGGATGGCAATGTTGTGCGCTTCTTAGCCAAGCGCATAATATCTATACTAGATCTGCTTACTTGAGAAAAAAAAATCATAAATTTTAGGATATAAAGATTGTAGTCACTGTAGTTAACTTAAATGAAAAAAAAAAAAATGATCCTCACAAGGATTAAATAACATTTCAAAATACTTAAAATTATAGATGTCTCGCAATCATTCAATGTTTTAATGACTTAGGGGTGCTCATGAAGTTCAGAAATTGGAGCCAAAATTTCGCAATTCTCTGAATTGTTCGTGATAGTAGGCAGGTCTGCTATAGATAGAATGAAGTTAACGTCACTCGGGTCTTTGTTATTGTTTTTTTGCCATCCACGTTTATGAGTAATTCTCACTTATCTGTATTATCCAGACCATAAAAGTTCATGGTTACACAAGAGTTTTGTGTGTTGGTCCGTTGTCCTTCAGATGGCAATGTTGTTAGCTTCTTAGCCAAGCGCATACTATTTATACCTACACATTTCCAGGTCTAATACAAACCCTCTCATCTGCCAGGCGACATCGTACACCACACTGGCTTTTAAAAATAAATTCTCAAACAAAAGTACGATAGTAACATAACCACATATGAATTGAAGGTTAATAATCTAAAACAAAGAGAAGATAAACAAACAAACGAAAAGAGAGTGCATGACATTGGGTCCCAGCACTAGAAGACCATGTTACGACACAACACCTCATCTACTCGGACGATGCCCCTTCCCCATTCATCTAATAAGTATGATTAATAAACAAACGTTACGGACTGCAGTTACATAAGAGAACTTCTTTTGAGCAAAAAATTAGAATTGTCTCGTCTGATATTTATCCGTCAATATTATTATATATATTATATATGTGCCCTAGCCAAACTGCAGCAAGCAATTGTTAGTCTTGTCTGTTTACACCAGATTGAGTCGCGACGACCGAGCAAGACTTCAATTCATTGGTGTAATCTATACAAAATATAAATTTGCGAATGTATTTCTACTACGAGCTCTTCGTGGTCTATTCGTTTTACAAATCATGTCACAATCGTATTGATTTCATACGGTATAAGTTGCTTAAGTTAGTATCCCTTTAATACTAGGACTCTTCCAACTGTTCCCGAATGGTCCTGATTATTATGTTATCATTGTCATCTATCCATCCACTAATCGCACTCAATTTTGCTTGACTTTTTTCAATCAAGACACCATACTGTTATTATACCGCCGCCACCTTTTTATTCGTTGACAAATGAAAGAAATATCCAATTGATAAAGAGAAAGCATGCCCTAATTACTCTTTAAAACACCAGTTCTTGATCTTTTGACGATGGACAAACCAACAATGACTTCAAAGACATTCCCTGGCGTGATTAGTTGCGCCAGTTTGTTGTTTTACAGCCGCAACACGACACCCAGTCCCCCTAAACCATTCAGATCCGCGTCGTCATTTAGAGCTTAGAGGACTCTTAAAGAGGGGTACAATTCCCCCTAGTGTTACCACCCTCCCGTCTTTTCCCCTCTAGCCACGCCCTCCTCATTATACCCCCATGAAATTCATTGACAACCCAGAACCCCGTTAGCTCCTGGTTCGCCATCTGTTTACTCAAAGCCCCTGTCACGTGCTATCAATTAACTGGTAAAAACACAACTTTGTCAACCACTGAAGCCGTGAAAATCTATAAAATAGCCAAAGCGCTGAAGTCAGCAAAAGGAAATAAAAAGACTGTCGCACAGCCTGAATTTGACACGACTGCTAGTGAAAATGAAAGTTTTGAAGAATTTAGTTCTTCCGGTCCTGTATTAAAAAGAAAAAAAGATGGATCCGACAACACAATACTTCCTTTCCGTTCTCTAATCGATGTCGTGAGTAGGGTTGAGTTGAATGCTGTGCACGCTCAAATGACGAGACTGATTAAAAGGTTCCAATTTATTGAAGGACTGATCGCCGCAGGGTTATTCCCCTTGCTTGCTGTGCCTAAAATTCCATGTTCTGGCTTCTTGCCGTCTGTCATCTTTTGGCCTTGTTTGCCACCAAATATGCCCTGCATTTGTCAGTGCATGGTATTGTGACAATATGTATTGTTGTTGTTGCTTTTTCTATTGGTTTTTATTTTTTTTCGCTGGAACTGATATTGTATTCAGGCGATGAATTATTTATATCTACAGCTATGTGATCTTGTGGTATGACACTCGCCTTCGGATGGGAAGGTCCAGGGTTCGAGACCCGCTCTCAGCGGCGCATAGTTGAGTCCTTGAGAAAGACTATTACTCACAATATCTCATCACATTCAGGTGTGAATTGAGTACCTGGCCGTTATGAGCGTTGTCTGTCCGAAAAAAACAAACAAACCCTTTGTAATATCGCCTCATAAGCGTCACGTTTCGTCTGCTGTTGCTAGAGAACCACTGTAAAGCGCTTTGAGTCCGTTTATTGGGTATTGCGCTATTTAAATGCTCAAGTTAAAAAAAAACCCAAACCATTGAACGGATTTCTGGATCACGCGAAATGTTAAGTTAGGATTTGTATTGGTCATCCTTTATTACATTTTACCTTATTTTCTTGACAAATTTCATTTTTCAAGGAACGAGTTCTTGGTAATCGAGGTTTATCTTTTTTTGTTGTTGTTATGACGGGCTCTGTCACATATAATTCTGCATCAGATTGACTTCAACCGGAGAATTTCGATTGAATAAAATTTGCAGATTAAAAACAAAAGAAAACAAAAACTAAATTTTAAACAGAAAAAAAAAGAGAAAAGGCAAAGTGAAGAATTTTAACCCTTATACACACAATCAAACAACACACACACACACACACACACACACACACACACACGTAAGAGTTTTAAAAAAACCAAGGTCACTCACATAAAAGATATGTATTTTCAAATTTTACCAATAGTATGCTCGAAGCCTGCGACCAAATCAAGCTGGTCTTGTGAGTTCAAGGCCGTAATACTACAAAACAAACAAACAACAAAACAAAAAAAAAAAAAAAAACAACAAAAAAAAAAACAACAACAAAAAAAAATCAAACAAAACAAACAAACCAACAAACAACGGGCGAAAAGTTGGGATATTGGAAAAAGGCTCTTTTTGGGTAAAGGGTGAGGATCAACATTGTTCCGTACAGCCAATGTTGATTTTTTTATCATCGAGCACAGAATTACTGGCAAATCTAAAAATTATAAAACTATTTTTCACAGATTGATATACACGTAACTTGCAAACCTTTCTTAAATTAAGGGTAATTCCATTGCTCTTTTTATTCAAATGATCATTTAGAATATCTGATTGGGCGTAATCATAATTCTTAAACTTTGTCTTTCGGATTTGCTATAATCTGGCCGCTGATGGGTCAAAAGATTCGTCTCGATCCATGTTGATTTCCACAATACAGTATATATAGTATGATAATTAAAAAATTATATAGCTCTTTTGATTCGTCACTTCCATAAATGTCTTATATTATTTGTATTAATTTGTTTTAATCATGAAAATGATTGGAGTTTCCCGCTTTCGTAACTGTGTTATCTCTAGGATGACATAATATGTGCTTTCCCAGAACTATAAATTAAATAGCCAAATTGATTGTAAGAAAACATTGCTCTAGAATCAGTCGTTGCCCCAACAACACGTTGAAATTAAATCCAACTTATATAATTAAAAGGGTCATAAGATAAATTGTCCTGGGATTTTAATAAATCCCCAAAGCAACAAAACATTGCTATTGACATAAGCTTCATACATCGTAACCCCCCCCCCCCAAAAAAAAAAAAAAAAAAAACCCAAAACAAAAAAAAAAAACAAAACAAAAAACACTAAAAAAAAAAAAAAAAAACAAAAACAAAAAAAACAAACAAACAAAGCGGAAAATCAATGTCCGAGTGAAGGGACGTTGGGAATCGCTATCTCGCCAGCCACCCTATTGCCAGCCAAGTGCATTTGCGCGCACTTATACATTTTATACCTAACCGATTTTGATCTTGATGGCTCAAAAGATTTGTCTCGAGCTATGTTAATTTCCACAATATGATAGTATAATAAGTAAAACAATTGAGTGCCTGTTTGTAATAGACTTCATTTCCCCGCAAATATTGCAAGCTCTCCACTAGTGCATAAAAAAATGTAATTCTGCCTTACAGGTGTCATGTCTTGTCCTACATGTTCAGTATCGCTGTTGGCTTGGGACATGTTCCTCACTGAAAACGCTTTGAGCACTTTTAGAAAAATTGCGTACATAAAATTCATGTCTCTTTTTTCTCATCCGCTCCATACCTTTTTTTCCTTCTAATTTTCAAGAAATATTTTTAAAAAAATCATTTATCCATTATTGATTATCATTTTTTGTTACATTGTACCAAATATCTAATGTGATCATTTTCATAACCGATAAATTCCTCCCCAACCTCCCTAGAGGGCATCACAATTTTTCGATCAGATGACACGCTACATTCCACTAATATGATTTTCGTTCCGTAAATAATAAGAATGCTTCGTTTACATGAAGAGCGGAGAGCTATGATAATTTCCGATTTGTGAACGTTTATATTAAAATTTGCAAAGAAACGGACAATATCTTATAAAAAAAAGTTAACAAACTAAAATAAAACTGAAAAACAGTTATTTAATAAAAAGATCTTTGAAATTAACGAATATAATGGGTTTACAACAGAGATTATTTTTGTTGTAAAAATGCAACAGACAAAATGATGGATACAAATATCAAAGTAAAGTAACAGTGCAATAGAGTAAAGAAAAGGAGGAAAGAAAGGCAAAACTAAAAAAAAAATATGGATGAATGAAGAGAGAAAAAAGGAGGAGTCAAACTCTCGAAGGAGAAGGAAAGAAGGGGGACGGACGAGCTTGCCGAAGGCTTGGAACAAATTCAATTTGCCGAATGTCGGGGTATAGAGAAGATTTCCCCGTCCCCACGGCCGAGTCTTTGCAATTTGGCGTGTCTCACAGAGCAGGGGGAACAACTCAGCCCTCACCCATCTCGCGCGACTCTAAGATGGCTCCATTAGCGACTTTGTCAATTTTCATTACGACGACGCTTCTCCTGAGACGAGGGTGACATCTGAGAGGAATATTTTAAGATGGAAAGGTCGACTCCTAACCGGGAGGATTCTTAGCTTTCCGTTTCTGCGTACAACTCCCCCCCCCCCCCCCTTCCCTTCCCTCTCACACGCTCTCTCTTCACTCTTCCTTCACCCAATCCCCCTACTCACATATAAACTTCTAGAATAATATTTCTCATTCTGTCCAAGCCGTTTCACTGATGGAAATTGCACTTCTTTTTTCCTGGGGCACAGGGAAAGCTTGGTGACGCTAGGCACACAAGACTTTTTACTTCTTCGTCTGAACAGCTCCGGCACCTTTGACCACTGTTGATTGTCCATTCTTGAATACCACACTAGCTAAATTACTGGACAATGAATAACGGTCGCAATTAAGGCCGGTTTTGATTTCTTACTTATAACAGTCTCGTACATTGAACAAAGGGGCGATAACTGTTGGTGGCTTACAACTTATTCTGATCACGATTTTGACGGATGTCCTCGTGATTAGTAAAGAGTTATGAGTCATCATAAATATTTATGGGGCTCAATTAGCAGTTTAGAGAGAAAAAGTGTGTGTTTGTGTGTGGGAGGTGGAGAAGGGGGGGGGGGGTATCGAAGTTGTTTTTGGTATTTTCCTAAATACCAATCTCCTTTACTTGCCGCTGTCATCTAAAATCTAACAAAAACACTAATATTACATGGCCGCCAATTCACAAGCTTTTCTTCATATCTAAAAATTGAAAATACTAGATGCACTAATACTAGAAACAGTACATGTCCTCAGGATAAAGAAAATACAATTGATTCATAAAATATTGTCTGATCCAAACTTGCAATCATATTCACTCCTACTCTTTGAAAAAGAGGATTCTATCCTTACTTAGCCTCTGTGCATAACCTTTTCTTTTTCTTGGAGATCAAGAACTTAAACACGTTAATTAGTATATTAAAAGTTATTTACAACGTTTCTTTAATAGAATGTGATCCTCGTACCTTTAACCATTGTCGATTACCAACGAACATTAACGTTCACTTGTGATTGTGTGATATAAAAACGCCAAAGATTAGTTTATCTCACTAAAACAAAAATAAAAATAATTTGGTTGGGGGAGGTGATGGACTCACGATGGCGCATTGTTACAATACATCTATTTATGGCAAAACATAATATGAAGCTTTCGGTTAATTTCTCTTAATTGTGGTGGAGGATAAATACGATATCTGGCATTGGACAAAACTCAATGTTCGCATTTCTGATTTTTTATTCCAAAATTAATTTTCTGGGTCCAATTCATTCTGAAATAATGAAATAATACCGTTTTGAGTCGATGGATCACACATAATAAATGGTGAAGTCTGTTCACCTGCAAATCCTTATCTTAAAAATTTTGAACGCCTGTGTGCGTGAAACGAATTTAAAAAAAGAATTCAAATTCGTGGATTTCGTAATTCGGATATTTTTTTGGCCTATTATTTTCCCCAAAGGCCTTGTCGTTTGGATGGAACATTTTCTAAACTTAAGAAATATAATCTTAGACACCACAAAACAAAAGAAGTGAAAATATACCGCTTACCTCTCTCTCATATTTGCAAGGTTTTAAAATTTATTTGGAGAAAATGAATGTTGAGAACCGTTTTCAGTTCAGATGCCGCTTCTTCTCCATAATTTTGAAAAAAAATGCATTCAAGCAGACAAATATTGAAGGAATGAGGAAACGATCAGTAAATTCATTGAAAATGCCATTTAAAGCAAAAAGCAAAAGACAAAAAAACACAAATAATAAAAAACAAAAAACAAAAAAAAAATAATAAAAAATTAAAAAACAAAAACAAAACAAGCGAAACAACCCAACAAAAAACAAACAAAAAACCACCCCCAAAAAGCAATAGGAACAAAATAAAAGACAACAAACAAACAAACAAACAACAACAACAACAACAACAAAAAACTAAACAAAAACAAACAAAACAAAAGTTCTACAAAATAATTAAAAAGACGACTTCGGTCCGTAAAGCACATTTTTATTTTAAATATCAAGGAATCATTGTATCACTTAATGAATTACGTATAATAGAACTATTTGAAAAAAATAAAAGTCTAAAGAAATCCGGGAAACCTTTCTTACATATTGGTGGTCACATTCGACAATATTCTCTTATATTTTGTCCCCCACCCCCACCCCCACCCCCTTACCAGCTCTTAAATTCTTTTTTTTCTCTCCTCTTTTTCTTCTTGTCCCTCTAAAATCAACAAAAGAAATACAATGACTGAGGTCTCATGTGTAAAATTCTATGTATATAAAATTAAAAATTGAATTAGACCAAGGTCAAATCAGACAAATTGGTCAATGTCAATAATCTTATCATGTCGTGATATTTTGTTCCGAATAAATATTTAAAAAAGTAAAATTTGCTTAGGTTATGTCCTGATCGGAAATTTTTTTTTGTCTCAAATAAAGTCGCAAAATCACCTGTCGATTATTTGCAACAGTGAAATTTGCGCAAGTGATAATTTGTGGGCCGTCACTTTTGATATTGCATAATATGATACGTTTTTTCTATCAACGACATACTTATTTTATATGAAACCTGCCATTAATGACATTAAATAAGGATGATAGGATCGTCATGTTTACGCCATGCTTCCTTACACATAAAACAAGTTTGAATGATATACAAACCAATATGAAATACCAATATATACACAAGTCTGTACTCATTCATAAATCAGACGCAGTCGTTGAAAAGCTGTTACCCCTTGTCACAATATGAAAACCTACGTGAAACAGCTACAAGACACTCGTTTTCGTTTTCTCCTCCTTTTTTTTACATAGCTTGTTGACATTACAATAATATGCCTGTTTACAAAGGGTCCTAATAGAGGCTGTGAATGGACATCTAAATAACTGGGAAACTTCAATTACTGGCCGTCCCACTGTCCCCCTCAGACCTAATTCAATTGTCCACGACTCTTCCTAGGGCCCGCAGCGAGTGAAAGGGAAAAAAGGCCGAAGCCTGAAAGCCTCATTGAATGCATGGGGCTGAAAAGACTCATCGGGAAAGTAGGGATGGTGGTGTAGTGTGAGTGTTAGGATAAAAAAGGGGGCCGGGGGGGGGGGGGGGTGATGGGTTCGGGTGAGGATGAGTAAGTGTCTGTAGTCTTTCAATCCATAGTTATGTCTGCTCTATTTACTATACAGGCTCTATCTACAACATATGAATTCTATCTAGCTATTACAGTATCTTTTGCATTGCAACCCGTGGCACAGTTTTCAACAGAAAAGCCATAACAGAAAGAAAGGGTCACGAAATTTACAGGATGTTGTGGGTCAAAGAGAGCAATCAATGATCTTTGTCTTTAAACTACAAAGCTCCACATTGTTTCAACTTTGATTTGATGAAGCTTAACACGTAATCGCTGTTGAAGGAGTAAATGGAGGAGAAAAAAATTACTAGAATTTCTGGGTTGAAAAACGGGCTTTTATATATCCACAAAATGTGCTAGAAAATGTGGTCACAAGCCAATAGCAACACGTACAATCTAGGACGATACAGGATGTATGTAATGCGTTATTACATTAAAAAATAATATATATTTATAAGAGACCAGTTGCGCCGCTGTAACCGCCCAGTACTCATTTTAC
The DNA here is from genome assembly GCF_034508935.2 of Berghia stephanieae. NCBI lineage: Eukaryota > Metazoa > Mollusca > Gastropoda > Nudibranchia > Aeolidiidae > Berghia > Berghia stephanieae. The sequence continues at coordinate 87,314,616 of NC_088360.1, read as the reverse complement.
ACCTGGTGAGAAAATATATGTAAAGAGATTATTTTACGGACTCAACTTTGGGCCCCTCAAATCACGACTCGAACCGAGAGCCAGTTATTGGTCACAAGCCAAATGTAATTAAAGCCTGACATACACTGTAGTGAGCCGCATCGAGATGTTCGTGGCATGCTGCTTCTTCTTCTTCTTCTTCTTCTTCTTCTTCTTCTTTTTCTTCTTCTTCTTCTTCTTCTTCTTCTTCTTCTTCTTCTTCTTCTTCTTCTTCTTCTTCTTCTTCTTCTTCTTCTTCTCTTCTTCTCTTCTTCTTCCTTCTTCTTCTTCTTCTCTTTTCTCCTCCTCCTCCTCCCCTCCTCCTCCTCCTCCTCCTCCTCCTCCTCCTCCTCCTCCTTCTTCTTCTTCTTCTTCTTCTTCTTCTTCTTCTATCCACCTCATTATAAATATTTTTAAAAAAAGGAAAAGGGGTGGGGGGGGGGGGGGAGAGAACAGAAAGAAAAAAAAAAAAAAGAACAATCGCTCGTCTTTATGGCTTTCCATCTTTCGAGAGGCCCTTCTTTCCATCGGTTCGTGGCCTGTTGCTGCTGCTACACTCGCACTCAACTGTTTTAATATGCACACGCGACACCCATGGTCCTCACGCGAGACTGGTCTCTTCTTATGATGCAAATCAAAACACAAGAAACGGAACGAATCACGATTTTCCTCGGGGGTCTCCTGAAATACTTCCAAGGATTGTAAAAGATTTCACAGGAATTATAATAATATGCGATTCATTTCCTCTCGGGACGGACGAGGCATCACGAAAACTGGCCTCGGGCTTTTAATCCTGACGAGGTGAATGGAAAATATAAATCCCATAATGCTGTGTGTTATGGGATCTTTCCTTTATAGTATTTTGATTTATGAATTATTGTGGGTGAATAAAGTTAATTGTAAATCATTTATGTTTATTGTATTTTTAAAAAAAATAATGAAATTCAAAACGAAGAAATGTTTTCATGTTATAATAAAACACCAAAACACGCAAATACATAACACAAAAACAAACATACAAATATATTCAAAATAAGACAAAGCATTCAGAAAGAAGAGAACATCAAAACAAAAAAGATAATAACCATTTTCAAAAAAAGCTAAACTAAAAACAAACAGACAAACAGAACAACAGTAACAAAATAATGAAAAAAAAACATGAACTAATGAAATCGTGCTGATCTTATGGAACCACATCTTCACGTATATAATTGAGGATGAAAAATGCAAAAACAAACAAACCAACCCCCCCCCCCAAAAAAAAAAAATAAATAAAAAAAAACAAAAAAACAAAACAAACAAAAAACACACAAAAAAACAAAAAACAAAACAAAAAACAAAAACAAAACAAAACAAAAAGACCCAAGAAAAAAACACACACACAAACAAATCTCATATGGGAGAATATGGCAAAAGTAACGTTTGATTAACTTACACATCGTACCCACTAGTTAGTGTGCTGACTTTCGTCATATTGAGTAACTCATTCTTCGTCACACAGAAATCTACATGGCAATCGTTTAAAAACAGTCATTACGAGTCAATTAAAAGTCTCAAATGTCATGTATTTTATTATTATTATTTTTTAAAAAATCATTTTTCGTTTCTAAAAAAAAAAAGGTTTTAAAAAAAGGAGTCACGCAATTTTACGACATTCACCACACTAACTGATGGGCACGAATGAATGGGTTAGCCAAAGGTTACTTTTGCCCATACAAGTTCTATTTTCTTCTACCTCATGAGGAGAATATTATCGCAATGTCACAAAGCATTTTACAAGAGCTTCCAACAACCCGACCACTCGAGCTCGAGGAGTCCTCTAGCTCATAATCCAGCGATCCTAATTGCTTTGCTGAGGCCTCAACCTGCTCTCTGTCCTCCAAGCTGAGCAGTATCGACGGGGTGAAGACACTCGAAGAGGGAGAGCAGATTCAAAATTTGATTAATTGCATGAGACGCTTTTGAAGTCAGAAAAAGTCAGCACGTAAAAGCCCTGGGTGCGGGCATCGGCAGTTCGCTGAGTGGTGATGATCGAACTCGTCGATACGATGGGTGACTTGATTGTTGGGAGAGAGACGAGACAGCGAGACTATTATAGTACGTCTCAGTGAAAGCTTTACGGGGTTCCATAGCTCAACTGGTAGTGTGTCAAATATATTTTTTATTTATTCCATGATAAATTAGGTTAAAAAAAAACTAAATAAAAAACAAAAACAAAAAACAAACAAACAACAACTAAAACTTTAAAAAAAAGAAGAAAAAGAAGACAACAAACAGCACCCCCCTCCCACAAACAAACAACAAAATAACATAATAAAAGTAAACAAAACAAAAAACAAATAGAAAACAATACCAAAAAATAATAAAAAATCCCCCCCTCACCCCCCCCCCCCCCGAAAAAAAAAGAAAAAAGAAAAAAAAAAGAAAATAACCCACAAAATACACAACAAAAAAAAACTTTTTTTTGAGGCTTTGTAACAATTAACAAAAAATATTTTAAATTACGATGACACAACACTGATATAGTCGGCACTATACAACATTATCCCTAAAAATAGGCAACAATGCGCTTTCATGAATATAGCTAGCATAATCCATCATTAAAATATCATTACGCTCACATTTACATTCTGATTCTGACATAAACCCCACCAATTACCATGGTTTACTTTTTTGTAACCAACATTGTTATGTTCATAGATGTCAATTCATCCCCGCCTTAAAAATCTTCACTTTCATTCCGCTTTAACCAGATCCTTGCTGTGCTGATTTCTTTTAGACAATAGATCTTAGTTTCATCCGTGTCTTTGACACATTGGGCCGTCCAGATTCGCCAATCCTCTCTGTTGTGTGCTGCCATATATGCCTCATCCCATGTCTTTTGGTCAACAAAAAAATCAACGGACTCAGAGTAAAACTATCCAAAGGAAAAATATAATAAAATTAGCGTTCTATCTTGATTATCTGTACCTACTTATGCTCTTGGTTCCTTGGTGGAACAAAAGACGACTTTCCACCTGTCCAATATGTACCCGTTGCGGGAACGAACCCGAAACCGCAAAGCGTCTAGTTGAACGGTGTGTTGTGACGAAGCTTCCGGGCAGGTTTGCGATGGTGCACGAGTGCGGTAAATAATTTGCTGATTGGATCGATCCTCATAACATAGGATTGTGAGCACCATTAGAAGCTGCTGCCAACAAAGTTCCTCCAGGCATCTCTGTCCCGGGCCGGCCAGCTTAGCTCAATCCATGTCTTTATGTAGTACATTTTTAAAGGTCTCAATATTGCTCTAAAACTTGATACCCACACGTTGTTCCATAAACGGAACGTATTGGGGGGAAATGAGAAAAGACGACTGTCAACATTTGATGGATGAATACAAACAGTTTGATACCCAGACTGTTTAATTTGTATTTTTCTTGACTTTATTTGAAATTGAGCTCTTAATATCTCTGTAAGGCAATTCAATCAATCCTGAGTTGTATTCTAGCCCATCATGATGGTACATATGTATAACCTATCCACCCTTATTATGTGTCTATTTCTTTATAATATTCATTAAAATATACTTCACCAGGTCTGGTTCCAGAACAGAAGAGCTAAATACCGAAAACAAGAGAAGCAACTGGCTAAATCGCTGAGTCCCATTATCCCAACGTGTAACGGAATGATGAGAAACATCTACCCTACCAACCATCGGGGCTATCCCTATCCAACCGGCACGAATATGAACATGAACAACATGGCTGCCAGGTACATTTTCAGTTATTTTTAAGCTAAAAGACCCCCCCCCCCCCAAGAATAGAAAAGTCAATAAATGCGCTTAAAGTGTTGACACAAAAAATATTGGACGAGACACGCAGCTTACTAGGTGTTATTATAATGCGTCTTTTCGACAGACGACACTGTTACTCAAGTACTTGTTTTAAGAAAATATTAGCTGTCGTATTTTTTATCACTCTTCTGTTTCCCGACCAGTTTGGATTTAAAAATTCGGCACGAAATTTTGCCCAGAATTTGTTTTAGTTTTGTTTCAATTTTATTAATTTTTATTTTAAATTGACTCAACTACAGCTTTTTTACAGGATGCTCTTTTTTTCATTGTGCAACGGTGTATGAATCATGCTTCCAAATAAGACTCTCAGAATAAACAAAAATCAAAGCAGGAAATTGAACGATTATTTGCAGAAGACAGAAATAACAACATAAATACAAACGCTAGCAACACAACCATCACGAATTGGGTTAACAGATAATTTTAGAAGAAAAATCAAATTAATTTAAGTATTATATAAAGTGAGAAATTGGAATGCAAGACAGAAATTTGAAAATTTATAATATATAAAATTAACAAGATGCTAAAAAATCAACATTTATCAAATTATCTACTTCTTTGTTTATTCATTTATAAGTTTATATATTCATTTACTTATCTACACCTCATACATTAAAAAAAATATAAGACCATTTGGTTATATTCTCTATTAGATGGATATTATTCATTCATTTATTTATTTATAGTATATTAATGATATTGACAAATATTTTTTTTCATACCTGATGCATAGGTATCCTCAAATGAATGGCTCTTACCACACATCTATGGGAAGTATGCATCAATTCTCGCACATGGGCAGCATGCACGGATCCAACATGGCGTCTTCCATGAGTATGCCCAGACAGGTCCAACAATTCCCCATGTCCTCAGATTATGCATTGGTAAGTTCAAAAAATAGCGTACATACGCATGCATGGAAACATCTTTAAAAAGTTATAAATGAATTTGTTGAAATTTAATGCAATCATCAAGGAAAGAAAATAACAATGCACCATTTTCTTTTACTCGAAATGTTCCGTACCTAAACTGAAAATCATTCTAAAACACTTTGGTGTAATATAACAGCTTACAAAAATTAGTATGCATTCTTACATTTTTCTGTTTTCCTTTTCCCCCTTTTCTTACAGGAAACAGCAGAAGACGACTGGTACAACAAAAGTTTGACTGCATTGCGCATGAACAATTCCCATCCAAATCCTTTGTCAAATCAAATACTTCCATACCAAACACAAGTCTAGAAGAAACAGAATGAGAGGATTTTGACGTATGAAAGATATGATTGATGAAATTTCATCCCTACAGTCGTGATCTGTATCCCACTATGTTCTTCCACCACAACACAATATAAATTAAATGGTGCAGACTTTAAAAATATCGAAGAAGGTGTTGTTTTCCTGATGCAGTCGATTAAACTGCGTAAGATGTATAGAGAAGACAGGACGTATAATACGAAGGAAAAAAAATGTCTTATAGACCATAGTATTAGAAAAAAAATCCCATCAGAAATAAAATCAAAACAGATGCTAGGAAAAATAAAACATTGACAACTCAAATGAAGTCCGAACTTAATTTAGACCATCTTTAAAAAAAAGAGGTCTGTTGTTCAAATCGCATTGAAGGCGGCTTTACAAAAAGAAATCAAAATTTACTTCTGGTTATTCAATTCTCAGTTTTGGAATTGCGAAACAAGCCAAGAACACAATAACCGCGTAACGTTGGGATTCCAATTTGTAATGCCTTGTTCAGTGTGTATCATCCGGCATCGGACAAAAATTATACCAGTCAATTGGGTTCATTAGTCTGACGTCACGTCGCCCAGTAACGGCGAGCAGCCTGGTTCTAAACAAAGAAAATGGGTACTTTTTATTCTTCATGCTGGCTAGAACTTTTCATATGTCATGTGATCAGAATGTATAAAAGTCAAAACATGATCATATTTATGTTTTCCACTCTGGATACACTTTAATGCTCGTCGGAGAAATATTTCATAATGGCGTCCGTCATTGTTCCGATATTTTAAGCCAGTTACTAAGTTACCATGCGTCATTACGAGGGAAGTGACGTCATGACTGTTGAAGCGTATTCATCTCACTGTTACACCAGCCTCTGATTAGTTCTTAAGAGACATGAGGCCCATGGAACAGGAGTTTATTCCGGTTTCTATAACATTAAACGGACAATAGCAATTACTTGGTGTACTTTTTTTTTAGAAGAATGTTAGTCTATTGCAAAGTACTTTCCACCAGATCTAAAAAATCTCACTACCCAATCACAGTTGACAGGACAGGGGGACAGAAAAAATAATCTCGACTGCACTCGTGATCGAGACAAGGCGAGTACTCTACCAATTGAGTTATCGGTTCCCGCAGCTACTGATAATCTGGAATGAAATTGTCAAACCACTTTGTGTTCAAATAATACAGTAGAGCACAGATATAAAGAACAACCTCAGACAAAAAACGTTCTTTACATCTATAGTTCTTTATTACGTCCATCGGTGTGTTGGATGGTGATGAAAGATTTCCACTCGTCTCGGTATCGCCTTCGTCAAGGCAACGATTCCTATGATTCGTTTCTCCTTCTGTTCTCTTCGTTCCTTTACGTCATTTGACGGTTTAGCCTGCGACGATTAGAGGGAAATCCCATTATTTCGTTTCAAGAATGTTCGTTATAAGTGTGCTCCACTGTACATTTATTTGCTATGTAAAATTATCATGAGCGTGTCCTTCTAGGTCTCTGAAACATGGTTTACTTAACAATATCGTGTTTTTTGTTGTTGTTTTTTTTTTTTTTGTCTGGAAGAAATGTATCTATATGCACCAGAACAATTTTGTTTCACATTTGGTTACAAATGGCGTGTATTTATTTGCCAATAATATGTGCACATTAGTTTCACGGCTTGTTTACCAGTTAACTGTCGTAGTCTATAAAGACAGGTATTTGAATATTTGGACAGAAAACTCCTTTAAATGAGAATCATCTTGGCAAAAATAGAGCTTTTGCCAAGCTGAGGCTCATTTAAATTAATCGATATTTGAAGGAAGAGTTTTCTGGCTTAATTTTTAAATACGTGTCTTTCCAAAGTGAGATATTTAACTGGTTAAATCGCTAATGAGTATGAGTCGTAGAAGGCAGATGTTTATATCTATGATTTCACAGAGGCAGAAGTCATGACATCGAATTTTTACACGTTGATATAGATTTGTTTCGTTTAATTTTGTTATGTTCTTGATTTCATTGGAAAATTTGATGTTATGAGAAATACTTTATCAACAGTTATAATGTGTATCATACGTAAATCAACTAATTCATTATAAATGCGTGTAGACCAGCAATATTGCCAAGTGTACATATAAATAGTGCAATTACCGACATGTTCTATTATTGTGTGAGAATCTGTGAATGGCGTTGATTTCTGTCTGATGGTGATATAATGACAACCTTTACCAAATATAAAATATCTTTTAATAATTCACCTTTTTCACTAATATTCTATACAATGCATGCATTTATTATGCACCAATGCGTGCAGCTTTGTAAAACTAATG
>NC_088360.1:87227212-87302212 GCF_034508935.2 Berghia stephanieae | reverse complement strand
TCTGATACCGGAAGGAGAATGAAACATGTAATTTAAATATATATATACTTATAGTTACTTGTTTAATAAGATACTTTTATGTGCTCATTATCAATAACAACATATTATTTTATTGTTCGTGTGAGTGTGTGTTTGTGTGTGTGTATGTGTGTGTGTGTGTGTGTGTGAGAGAGAGAGAGAGAGAGAGAGAGAGAGAGAGAGAGAGAGAGAGAGAGAGAGTTAAAACCTCTTCCTTTTACATTTTTAAATTAATGCTATGCGTTTAGGTAAAATATTCACAATATTCACCCGCCAGATGAAATATACCAACATACAAAACTATGCGTAACCTTAAACGTATACAGTCTGATTATACATTTCAGTGAGAACTATCACCCACCTGGTGGTCTGAAAAAAACCCCCAAAAACCCCAGCTGAATGACTTCATCTTCATTAAGTCCATGAGCTAGTGTAAGTTTTCAAATCTCTGATCTAGGCACAATCATATACTGTGATGACGTCACACCGCTGTATAGGCATATTTGGATTTGAGAAAGGCTTTTGACACTGTTTTTCATGGAAGAATTTTAAAATAAATTTAAATCATATGGGATAGCTGAAAACTTGTATAAATGGTTTCAAAATTTTCTCAGTAATAGGAAGCAAAGGGTAAGGATTGATGGAAAAGGCTCAGAAGTTAGACATGCTTTGAGTGGGGTATCTTAGTTCGTGCCTTAGGACCCTTGGTGTTTTTTCTTTTCATCATTGATCTAAATGAAACTATTGATTCCTCGAGTAAACTCTTTGCAGATGATACAAAGATCTATGGACCATCTCGAAGTTATGCTACATTGTAAAGGATTATACATATTTGCGACATTTCATTGGTTCGGAATGTGACAATTGGAGTTAAATGTTGATAAATTGAAAGTTTTGCATATTGGGAGACCCAAGGAATTTACCCAATGGAAACCGTACGGTGCTCTTATTGGCTAACCAACCAGCGGCCTCGATGAGAAAAATATCCGCCATTGAGGCATTGGCTGGGAATCGCGTTACTATAGTTCATGAAATCGAAGAAAATAACTTCCTGATCGCTCGTTTAACTCAAAATTATTCAAAACGATGTCTCTAAAATGATATAAATGTGACTTCTTAAGGTTTATTTCGCGGTCAAAACCACACAACATTCTATTAATGATTACGTCCTAGGCAAAAAGGAATATTGACAGGTCGACCGAGAGTTGAACTCGTCAGACGACAAACATCAATGCGAAGTGTAGAGAGAGTCAAGCTCTTGTTTGTCTTGTCCTGTTCTATATTATAGAGAAAATGATAAATAGTATAGCCTCGTTGTGAGTGGTTGCGTGTCATAGTCACGTTTTAAAATTGTTTCTGTTGTTTATGTGTGTAGTGATGATGTGGTGGTGGTTGTAGTTGTAGTAGTAATGGTAATGATATGGTGGTGGTGGTGGTTGTAGTAGTAGTGGTAATGATGCGGCTATGTGGTCTAGTAGTATGACACTCGCTTTCGGATCGTAAGGTTCTGGGTTCGAGCCTCGCGCTCGGCGCATAGTTGAGTCCTTGGAAAAGGCTCTTTACTCACATTCTCTCACCGTACTCAGGTGTAAAATGAGTACCTGGCCGTTAACAGAGTTGTCTTTGTCCGAAAAATTGCAATATCGCCTAACAGGCGTCATGTCCCGTCCTACATGTTAAATGTTGACCAGGGACCCCATGTAAAGCGCTTTGAGCACATTTAGTAGATATTGCACTATATAAAGCTCAATTTAAAAAAACAATATTTCAATGATGATGATATGGTGGTGGTGGTTGCAGTAGTAGTGGTAGTGATGATAATGTGGTGGTGGTTGTAGTTGTAGTAGTAGTGATAGTGGTGATGATGTGGTGGTGGTTGTAGTAGTAGTGGTAGTGATGATGATGTGGTGGTGGTGGTTGTAGCAGTAGTTGTAATGGTCTGTCCCCGTCGTTTTTCGCGGCCGCGATTTTAGCTGTTACCCGCAACTGTCCGCGATTTTTGCGATTTTCCTGAATATCTTTTTTTTGGTGGACTTTTCCCTTAACTAACTGGATACTGAGCTTTTTTTTGACCGCACAACCCTTGGAGACTGACTGGGCTTCGAGTTCGATAACTCTATGTGTGTGTATTTGTAGGCATGGTCAAGACTGGAGGACTTGAAAGTTAAATTTGATGCGTGTGGCATGTCATTGCCTGAGGCAGAGCGGTTTTTCCCTGAAGGCATGGACCAGCGTGAAAAACTGGAGATGCAGGACAAGTTCTGCCAGGCCTTTTCTGGTGCCAGTCAAAAGTTGGACAAGTATATGTCCACAGAAGGCCAACCAGGGATTCAATTTATTAAACAGTTGCCTTTTTTTTTTATCCTAGCAGACTTATTATGTTTGATGACACTGATCTTTCATCTCTGCCTGGAATGAAAGAGGTGCCTGCTACAGAAATCAGGAGATACAAAGAATCTCTTGGTCCAAGAGCCTTAAAGGCCTTTATCGGATTCCGGCACGATCGGATACTAGCACACTTTTTGGTGATGACTGACCGTGCCAGTATAACGCCAGTATACTGTATTATTATCATTATCATTATTATTATTACTGTTGCTGAGGTAATAAACAGATGTGGTTTAAATTGAAACTTTGGCCTTTGTTTGTGCGTTTGCGAATCGCAATTTTTTCTCCCCCCCCCCCTTGTCAGATAATGTTCCGCAAAATTTGGCAACTTTTGGCAATTTTTATGGCAACTTTTGCCCTTTTTTATGGCAACTTTTGCCCTTTTTTATGGCAACTTTTTGCAACTTTTGGGGTTTTAAATGGCAACTTTCCGCAGGGACAGAATGGTGATGATATGGTGGTGGTGGTGGCTGCAGTAGTAGTGGTAGTGATGACGATGTGGTTGTGGTGGTTGTAGTAGTGGTAATGGTATGATATGGTGGTAGTGGTGGTGGTTGTAGTCGTTTAATTCTATGGGGAGACCTAATCCTTTCCATTAATATTTTACTGATGTTTCCAGAACAGAACCCATTTCAAGTAAGGATTCTGATAAAGATCTTGAATCATTAAAAAAAATATATCAAATTTTGCTTCACACACTAATGACTGCATTAATAGACGCAATGGCAGTAAAAAAAAAAAAAGCCTACAACTAACCCTCTGATCATGACTGGATTCCCTTATTTAGAAATAATGCCAAAAATTATTGATGAATTTCAAAAGTAGTTATCTTTGTGAGGAGGATATTTCTATAAGGAGGACACATGGTTCAGGAACAAAGGATATCTATCTTATACATGTCTTAACAATAGATAACGACTGTAAGATGCATACTTAGCATCATTTTTTTTTATTTTGAAAGCTGTTTTTCGACGTAATAATACATTATGTACACATGTATATTTATATAGTACCACAGCCATGTACTGTTTTAATGGGATGTTCAGTTTTGGACAAAAAATGGTGCTAGTTAATATCTCCTTTTATAAATCTATTGCCTGACCGTATATCATTAGCTGACTCAATTTTACGAATAAACATAAAACAAAGTACCGTAACAAAATGTTAAAAATGCGAATTATTCCCTGTATAAAGATGTGAGACGTAAAAACAACGAAGGATAAACTGCTAAGACCTGAAAAACCCTAGCATAGTAGGAAAATAGCCGAAAGAAAAGAAAGTGAAAAGAAGGGACCTTTTACGTTTACCTTTACTTCTACAACTTAACTCAGGCTTCAAAAAGACGTCATATTGCCAGTTATTCAGTGGCTGATATTTGTAAATACAATATGAGCATTTAGATATCGACATACATGGTAAGCACACGATTTGGTATTGGTATGTGTTACTATCAAACCTAACTCACAAAATACAGACAAATCTTTTTTTTTCATCTTCACTCAACTCAACAAAACTACTTAATTAATTTTGGAATTGGAAGCTGCTATTTTCACCGTACGGTGATAATAATATGACAGGCTATTTTCACCGTACGGTGATAAGAGTGGAATAGGCTATTTTCACCGTACATTTATAATAATGTGGCAGTCTTTTTATTTATTTATTATTATTATTTATTTTTTTACACATGTCTGCCAATAAAGAAAACTGATTATTGGCAGGTACTCAATTACGAAAAGGCCATGCTTTTGGTTATTGCCAGACAGTGTCTGCCAATCAATAATCAAAAGTCCATGTTTTTTATTATTGCCAGACACGTTTGGTCACTTGATTTTATGCAAAATGCCAAATTAAGCGTGAAAAATGCCAAATAATCTGAAAAAATGCCAGTGGTAATTTGTCTCCCAATCACTTAATATCAAGTTGTATTTAACACAAGAAGAAAGTAAATAGTGCTCAAATGCCAAATCCAGCTTTTTATGAAAGCAGATGGATCAGTTTTTGACACTTTGAACTGAAAACGTCAAACTGGTAATTCCGACTTTTTTTTTTTTTCAATCTGCAAGAAACTTGTTAATCAGCAAATCGGTTCATTGTCCACCAACCATTAAAATTTTTATTCCCAACTTATCTGTTAACTTTATTGATCTTACGTTGTTTCTATAATCTGTTCAATCTGACTACAATTTTTGGGAAATTGATGATGGCCGGGGATTTTTTTATTTCGTAGACAAATCCTGGGTGTTGTTCGCCCCAAAACTGACCTTTTGTCCTGTCTTCCTCATACCAAAAAAAATTCCCTTTATTCATCCCCAAGGGGAAATTTGTCTTTAGGCTAGGGTCTATCCCAAGGGAAGACTGGAATAACCCAGGCATCAGTCGCAGTGCAGGGCCACAAAGTGAGCAAGGCAAGGAGACTTGCTCAAGGCCACACAACGAGGCAGGTAGTCAAACTCGGTACCTTTTGGGTACGAAGCAAAGACTTTACCTCTGAGCCACACTGCCCCAAATAATACAATTTATTATCACACTTCCACAAAACTAGATCCAACAGCATATTTGAATCAGAGATGAAAAACTAAGTGAGTTTTTTTTCTTCTATTTACTTATTGCTTTATTGTTTGTTTTTTTCAGCCGTCCAACACAAAATTAATTTAGTTAAAATTAAATTTTTTTTTTTTACTAAACTACGTAATATTTGTTTCACTTTTTGCTAAGGAGATCATAATTTTGGTCTTCCGAATCTAAGCTGTATTTGCATGTATAGAACTGTTTTTTTTATGTTGTTGTGTGGAGTTGTTTTGTTTTAGTTCTTTCTTTCTAATTTTTAGGCTGTATAAATAAATAAAAATAGAATAAAATTCCCTTTATTCATCCTCATAGGGAAATTTTTATTTAAGGTCTATTCCAAGGGAACAATGGAATAACCCAGGCATCAGCTGCAAAGCAGCGCCCCAAGGTGAGCTAGGGCGAGGTGACGCTCAAGGCCACACTGCGCAGCGGTGGGTGATCGAACTCAGTATCTTTTGGGTACGCAGCAAACACCGTACCGCTGAGCCATGCTGCCCCATAATAATAATAGCATGCCACCCCCCCCCCCCACCCCCAACCAAAAAAAAGAGAAAAAACAGAAGAGAGATTACAAGTAATCAGCCGTCCAACACAAAATTTATCTTTACTTTTTAGTTTTCATTTTTTGTGTTCTTCAATTTTCTCTTAGTTTCAATAATTCATATACCTTTCTGGGGGGGGGGGGGGGGGGGGGGGGGGGATTTAAGTGATTTTACAAACTATGCAAGTATTCATCACCCCATTTTGTTTGTACTGTTATCAGAAACACTATTCACTTTTCTATTTTTATGCAATGCAATTAGTCCTGAATTGTTTTTATCATTTAACCCAGCCTATTGGTCTTTTAAGCCAAGACACCTATGGGGTGGAACACTTAAACAACAAACCATTAATGTTCAAGCTGGTCACCAAACTCCCCCCGGCTCCCGCCCCCAAGACCCGCTCCATCGTTGAGCTGTATTCATCAACAAGGACAATTTAATAATTACAACCAAAGGTGCCACGATAATGAACCAGTCTTCAAAATATATTAAGTGCAGTCTTTAAAACTCTCGTTCTGTAAATAACAAAAATGTCCTGATATACTATCGTATCCTTGAGAAAGATTCTGATATCCTTGTAATTACTGGCTTTCTACTGATCCTTCCAATGAACTAATTCTCAATGGATTCAGTGTTTTTAACGTCAACAGACAAAACAGAAAGGGTGGTCGTGTCATGATTATTTTTAAAACATCCCTTAAAATCAAAGAAGGATGTACAAGTCCTTTGAACACCTAGAAGTGATTTTATCTTTTCACAATGCAGTTTAGTCTTTCTCATAATTTGCTTTGATTTCCAAAAGTTTTTCAGCATGCCGAAAGCCTGATTTGCCTTTTATACGCCTATAAACTTTTACAAATGTAGGTCCTTCTTACTTATAAGTATAAGACCTTATTGAAGCCTATACACCTAGTTGTGTTTTAAGATCACCAGAATCTCTTTTAATGAAAGAAATAAAATTCATTAATAATTATCACTAAAAACTTTTTACTGTATAGCTCCACATCAGTGGAACTCTCTCAATTTTAATACATTATCTGCAGAGCATTTTTAACTGGGTGCTTAGGCACCTAAGAAACATATTGTTATTATTATTATTGCTATGATGGTGATGATGATGATAATAATATTAATTATAATTATAATAAAAATAATGATAATACTAAGAATTAAAAAAGTAAAGTAATGATGATAATAATAATAATGATGATAATAATAATAATAATAATATAATAATAATAATAATAATAATAAAATAATAATAATAATAAATAATAACAATAATAATAATAATAATGATATAATAATAATAATAATAATAATAATAATAATAATAATAATAATAATAATAATAATAATAATAATAATAATAATAATAAAGGCAATAATGGTACATTCAAAACACTTTAATTATTTAAAATATTAAAGATACTCAATGTTATAAAACACGAGGATACTTCCAGGTTTACTCATCTATTAAGATAGAGAAAAACAAACAAAATTCACAAAGATTATATCAAACATGTATGAAATTGATATTTTGAATAATGTGTCAATGCCATAACTGATTCTAAAACTTGATTGCTTATTTACAGGCCAAGATGTGTTGACAAAGAATGTTGGAATGTCAAAACACACAACCTTTATGTCCGAAGACTTTGGAAGAGTGTCAAGCCCATCCTTCACAAGACTGATGGAATTTTATTGTCATTAAGATGGAAGTAAATGATCTTACAGGTGTCAATCATGTCTATGAATTTGAGCAATGCAGTGGTGCATTTGTGTATACTGTAGATGACTCTGGGCCAACTTATATTAAATTCAGTGCTAGGGTAAGACTTAGAATTGTATTGGATAAAAATACAAGTGCAAAAAATCCAGATAGTGGAAATGCAAAAGAGTTGCGAATAAGTAATACAAGATTTGAGGATGAATTTAAGTTGTCTCATGAAGACGGGAGCCCTCATCACGTGGATATTGCTAGTGAAGATGATATTAAAAACAGTGAAGATGAAGGAAGTAAGTCTGTTGTGTTGAGACAATTAAGAAGTCCTCCCGCAAATTCCCAAAATGAATGGAGAGAGGAAGGCGGTTGTGTGGATTTATTTGAATCAAATAATTATGAGGGTAATAGAGCAACAAATTCAGACCTTCCAGAATCCACTAGAAAATGTGAACCAACCAAATATAATTTGAGGCAGAAGAAAAGGGAACTGGATCATATTGACAAATCTCAATTTGGAGAAGAAAGAGAGGAGAGCGGTGACATTTCTGTAGAGGAGGAATCTATTTCTCAAAAAGTAAAGCTGCGGCTAGAAACCAAGAAAATAAAAATGACTACTAAAGATTTGAGAGCGAAAGTCCATAAGAATGCACCCAAAACAAAAACTAAAGAAGTGAAAAGGAAGGCAAGGAGTGATCGAGAAGACAAAACATTTAAGAAGAATAAGAAAAATGAAAATGAACTTCAGAATGATGAAATAAAGTCAAATCATGACACTGGAAGGAAATCTAGGCGCAAACAGCCAAAGCCACACAAGTTACTCTCACAAAATTTAAAATGTGATATCTGTGATGTTTTATTTTTTTCTAAGGTTGATTTTTATAATCACAGAAGGAACAAAGGTTCAAGCTTTCAGTGTAATATTTGTGGCAAGGATGAACCTTTTGAAGCACATTTAATGGTACATATGCTTAGTCATGAACCAGATAAGGGCTATGTTGACATAAGTGATGCTGAAAAAGAAAAGGATGTGAAAAGGAGACGACATAAAATGAAATGCAATGTATGTGGATTAAAAGTTTCTTCAATAGATAGTTTAAAGGTTCATATGATACTCCATACTGGGGAATCTCCATACCGGTGTTGTGTTTGCAAAGATCAAGCCTTCTTTTCGTTATCGTCTTTGTGTCATCATCAAGAAACGCACAAGATAAGCAAGCGGTTCCAGTGTAAAATTTGTCAAATGAGATTTACATCAAGAACAGAATTGTCCAAACATAAATTTGTCCATGAAGTGAAGTGTAGTCTCTGTGGTGCTCTTTTTCCAAATAAAACCAGTAGAACTTGCCACTACAGAACTTGCCATTCAGATGAAGTTAAAAAATGCTCCGAATGCTTGGGTTTATTTCCGACAGATGAAGAGCTTAAAAAGCATTTACTTTACCATCGCAAATATAAAAAAGAGCAATGTCCTGTATGTGGTATTGTTGTTACAAGACTCAAGGATCACATGTTGGTTCATGGGTTAGCAGGAGAAAATCTGTTTGCATGTGATGAATGTCCAATGAAGTACAAAAGAAAGTCATCTCTCAATAAACATCTTCTTGTTCACACTGGTGAAAAGCCATATGCTTGCAGCACATGTCCTAAACGGTTCAGTAGTCATGGGATGCTACGAAAGCATTTACTTACTCATACTTTGGAACGGCCTTTTGTCTGTGAAGTATGTGGTAAGCAGTTTTCTCTTCGTACTACTTTAGTCACACACAGGAGAATTCATTCAGAAGTGCGGAAGTATCCTTGTTCTTATTGCTTACAAGCTTTTAATTACAAAACTTCATTGGAGATCCATATGAAGTGTAAACATAGCACCTCTGATGGTGCATTATCATGTGATCATTGCTTGCAAACTTTTCAAAATGAAAGCTCTCAAAATGCTCATACATGTATTGGCCACATCGTAGAACCAAAAACATCAAAGAAAATTACCCGGGATCGGGTAATATTAAATTCTCAAGCACAACCATTGCAGGAATTTACATCATCCCAAAAGCATGAAACAGATTTTTCACAGAAAGAAACCCAACCTCCTCCACTTGGACAAGATCAAACTTTTTTTTATAAATCAGATCAACTTTTGTCCCCTATACAAGAGGAGTCTCTGAAAACTAGACAGGAGTATACATCATCACGTTCAGGAGAATTGCCAACAATAGGACAAGAAACAAATTCTATATCGCATGGACCACCCACAAATGCATTTTTCCACTTTTCTCAGCACTCCCATTCCAACCAAACCAGTACAATTCCCAATCCACTTGTCCCATTACAAAACCCTTCAATGCACCCAGTTTTAAAAGAAAGTGATATACCTTCATATCCACCTTCCAATGCAAATCTCATCAGAAGCCTTTTGACTTCAAATATGCAGGAGTCTATTGTCAATGGAAAAGAGAGAAAACATTTGAGTCACCAGAGCTCCACAATTAGTTCTCTGCTGTCAGCTCCACTAGTTTACAAGGACATTCACTCTGCTTTGGAGCAATTTCCTCAGACCAATTTTAGCAATGGGACTATGGCCAGTGGCAGTAAAACGCCTTCAGAAACTCTCGATAATAACAAATAAGTTCCAGTATAAACTTAAGTGCAAAGAATTGATAGATTTGAAGAAAAAAATCCTGCAAAAGCAGACAATCAAACAACACCCCCCCCCCCCCCCCCAAAAAAAAAAAAAAATAAAAAAAAACAAAACAGAAACAAACAAATACAAAATTTAACCCAAGCAAAAAACCAAAAACTATCAAATCATTTTCTATATTGTTATTGTTATCTAGCTTTGCTGGTCGTATTCGTGCAAATTTATAGTCCTGGAGGTAATTTTGAGTTATCCATTATTTGAGTATTGGTCTTATATATCTTTGTTCATGGTTTATTCCATCATTCAAGGCATTTTTTTTTTTTTGATGAGACCGAGGTGATATATCATAAAACGGTTTAAATATTTAAGCTGCCTTTTGATCAGGAGTTAATGCTCTAGATCAACTTTCCTGATGGCTTAAGCACCATTGACTCCAATTTATTTACTTGAGTCCAGTTAAGATAACTTGCTTAAGATAAAATCTTGTTTAAAATAAACATTTCATCTGATCCTGTTTTCCATGATATAAGCAAACTAGGAAAAGTCAGGTTAAATAAACACGAATCAGACTCAGTTCAGACTTTTCTTTGCCAAAGGGACAAATTAGGGAGCTGGTACTGGTATAATCTGAAAAGGATAGAAGGGTATATCTGTTTGTTATGAACTCTCACCTTCATCACAAAACACGAACATTGTACAAGAGAGCACGAGGACAAGGATGAAGACAGTGGTAGAGTAGCATCTCCATTTTTATTTTCAATTCGATATATCAGAGTTCAAACTACAAAACAGGCAGTGGTGTAAGTAAATTTTGAAATAAAAAAAGTGTGTATGAAGCAATGCTGCTAGACAAAGCAGAAAGAAAAGTACAAGAAACCCCCCCCCCCAAAAACAGCCTGTTTTGACTGGGGATTAAACCTCAGACCTCCCGATCACTGGTAATACATTATAATTATACACCATAGAGCCGATAAATGGGACAATTTAATGCCTAAATTTATCACAAGGGAACGTTTTTTCACTGTAGTGGCCTTCTTTTTCCACTTCCAGGGGGAGGGTTTCGCCGACTGGTCCATGTACTAGTAGTTGTGGTATTAGAGCTGTGATTTTCACCACGGGCTTGGATTAAAGGTGACTCATGGGGTAATTAGGCTACATAGCGGTAACATAACATACAAATATTATTATTAACATATTATGGAAGAATTGAATTATTTTGGTCAAACTAAATTAAGTTTATCAGAAAAAGAAATAATCCACAGTATTCATATTGAATTATTCCTCACATTCAACTTTTATTTTGTGTAAATTATTTGAACTATGTATATATATTTCTTTCCATGAAATGTTTTGCAAAGTTAATATATTTTTACAAATTCATTATTTAGCAAAGATTAAAATAACATTTGAAAAAAAAAATTATCTCTTTATATTTTAACTTATTCTCTTATTTAGGATTTTTTTTAGCCTTGCTGTAAAAAAGTATCATTAAAATCTTGAAGAGAATAATTTGTGAGTTGGTGCGAAATTAAAATGCCAAATATCCTTATAAAAAACACAAGGATTTTTTCTTTCATGTCACTTCTTCATAATTAATGTAGTGTCAGCAGTCATTGAGACTGCTGGGTAGGGCTCTCAACACCTTGGCTTATTACTTGCTTTCTGTCTCTTTTTATTGTCTTACATTGTGTCACCTTCAACTGCCTTCTCTACATGTCCTCACGTAATTTCGCCTTGACCCTAATTGGTCAATATTCCTATATGTCCTGTTGTCTGAAAATGGTCTTGGTCTCACAAATACAATCTAAACAAGCGGGCGGTTGATGGGAGCTACTGATACTGATGGGATTTTGAATCCATCTATTCAATGTCCTTCTCTACTTTACTGACTCTTTCTCTTCATGGTCTAGATTGAGGTAGAACTTGAATTTAACTCAGGCATCTCCGTGCAGGAAGTTGATGAGAGTGAATGTGTTTTTCTGTGAGAAGTGTCAGGGGAGCCCATGATTGTTGTCTCCTTAGCTAAAAGCTTTGCTTAGAGTGGGACTGGTTTTATGTTTCTTTTAATGGGATATATTTTTAAAAAAAATTCCTATTGTTTTTCAGCTTCTTTCTATTGCATTATCTAAATTGGGCTTTTATATAGCGCAATATCCACCAAATGTGCTCAAAACGCTTTACAAGGGTCCCTGGTCAACAGCAACATTTAACATGTAGGACGGGACATAACGCCTGTTAGGCGATATTACAATTTTTCGGACAAAGACAACGCTGTTAACGGCCAGGTACTCATTTTACAATTGATTACGGTGAGAGAATGTGAGTAAAGAGCCTTTTCCAAGGACTCAACTATGCGCCGAGCGCGAGGCTCGAACCCAGGACCACTGGGTGGGGATCCTGACCTCCCATAGCGGGCAGGGAGGTACATACTGTGTCTTCTATCCCCTTATATCTGTTTTCCAACATGCTTTCTAGCTTTGTCTTGGAATGAAATTACTTGTTTTTTTTTTCCTGGCCCTAGTCCGAGTCCTGGCTGGGAGGGAAACAGTCATATGCATAGTTATTGTTTTGGGAGATGATATTTTTTTCATTGTAAATCATCTCTCTGTTATGTATTATTGTATGTGTTATTTTAAATGTATAATGTAAGTATTTGAGTGTGTTCCTCTTTGTTGGATTTTGTGCTTGTGTCCGGATAAGACAAAGGTGATCTCAAACTAAGTACATTGGTGGTATGCTCTTGGAATTTACATCTGATCCCTATTTGTTCCCAGTTCCCCTTTGTCTTACTTTCTCTTGAGTGCTTTAATTGTAATTCTAGAACTATCCCATTTTCTTCCTTTTTACTTGCGCTGATATAACCTAAATGTGTTGCAAGCGCTGTAAAACCCTTAAAAACAAACAAAAACAAAAACAACGAACCCAGGACCTTCCGCTCAGAAAGCGAGTGTCATACCACTAGACCACATAGCCGCATCTATTGTAAGTTATCATCAATATTGTTACAATCTTATGGTGTACTATACTACTTGTTAAAGATCTTAACAAGTGTGTATGATCTTTATCTTACACCAGTGCCTGCTTCCTAATTTCTCAATTTTTTAATATCCTACTGGAGTCGTACCGTCCCCTACCGTCCGCTAAAGCCTTACGAGAACAAGGGCAATAATCTGTCCAAAACAAGCACCATAAATAATGCCTTTTTCAAAGAGCAATGTCGCAAAATCTTAAGGCATGGTGATAGGTTTGGGTTGTCAACTGATTTTTCCCCGGCTAGTAATATTATCCATGTTCTAGTGGTGTCAAATATGTGATGTATTTTTCCCCTACCGACCACACTCTTTTCCATCATTCCCCTACCGCCCAAAGTCCGATCCCCCACCGGCCACCCGATCTTACCACTAACGGAACATTATTATGAGGCACTACAATTTGATATAAAGCTCAAATGAATAACAAGAAAGGCTGTACTGTAAATATTATCGTAAATATACAATAAATAAGACTATCAGTTATTCATTAAAAAAAACAAACAAAAAAAACAAAACAAATCAGCTTAAGATTCTCACTCGAGGCTCTTTACAATTTCTACCTGCCAAGGAAACATTAATACAGTAACAATTATGAGGACAAGACATGACATGCAGATTTATTTTTTAAAACTAAAATCAAATTGAAACAAATACTCATCGAGCCCTTCCTCGTCAAGGGCTTCAATGGTATCAAGCTGGCTGCCCGAGCATTGTTTTTTTTTTTTTAAATGTACGTAACCAGCGCTTGCACCGGCCGCAACTAATTCGGCCATTGTACTCTCTATTGCTCAAGTAATCTGATGAACATGATGAATCATCATCCAGAATAACCTATGTACGAGTCTCTTACTAGTTTCGCCGAGGATGATTTCTGTCTTTCTCTTTTGTCCTTCCCTCTCCCTTTCTGATTCAGTGCCAATCTACCTGCTTTATTTTTTACCTCTCCTGACGTTTCCTTTCCTGCTGTTTTCTTTGCATCTAGCCCCTTTTTTCTGCCTTTCTATTAGCAGCAACTGTTAAACGACAAACTGTTTAGCAACTATTTACACATCTGGGTCTCGGAAATGAAAAAAAAACCAACATAAAACGTTTTAAGGTGTTTGGTAGGGTTTTTTAAAGACCCATTTAAAGTGTTTGGTCAGTAGGGGACGAGACATGCGAAAATGCCCTTCCCTCATCGACCAACCTGTTTTCAGGGCACAGTGGAGATTCAACATCGATTTGACAATAGTAATGTCCAAATATAGATCCCAGGAGGCAGTTTTAAGCCACTCAATATATTTCTACTGTTAGAAGAGATACATTCAGCTTATTTGTCAGTCTGGATGGACGACGTGCAACCCATAAGACAAGAAACATTTTCATCTTACCTGAACAAAAGTTGTCAATTTGAGTGAGTTTTCGCTACAACTTGCTATTTTAACAGTTTATAGTGGCGGAAGCAGTCTTCGTAGATGATGTAATCGAGTTATTACAACTAAATTCATTCAATTAAAGACGTAACAAAACAAAAACTCTCTATTTGGTCGGTCGGGGAAATGGCCGTAAGGGAAGGGATGACTCTACTTGTTGGGGATTTTGTGTATGTGCCTGGGTGGGTGAGACTTACAATGACAAGTAGTTTGATTTTTGTTTTTAAGTTTAAGAGTTTTACGGCGCTTGCGACACAAGGTCATATCAGCGCCAGTAAAAAGGAAGAAAATTGGATAGTAAAAACATTTTAGATGTACAATTAAAAGGACTTGAGAAAAAAGTAAGACAAGGGAGAATGATTCAAATAGGGAACAGATGTAGATTCCAAGAGCACACACACTATCAGTGTACTTAGTTTGGGATCACCTAAAAGTCTCACCCAGACACCAGCACAAGTCTCCAGTAAGAGGAAAACACTCAAACTCAAATGTTTACAAATCATTATGTTAAGAATAAATAAAAAAAAAAAACAGTACATAATAGAAAGATGATTTACAAGGAAAAAATACCCATCTCCCAAAACTATGACTATACATTCGACTGTTTCCCTCCCAGCCAAGGACTTCGGCCAGGGTCAGGACAAAACTAATTAATCTCATTCCAAGACAAAGACAGAAAGCAATTGGAAAACAGATACAGGAGGCAGAACAAGTTCCATGCCCACTATGGGAAGTCGGAACTCCACCCAGTACAAGTAGTCAGAGGCATATTTAGATTGCTTTTCGGGTCTACTTCTGTTCCATGGTCGAACAACAGAAATTCACTAAATTTTGTTTTGGTGAGATTTTACAGCTTAAATGAAACGCAAAGCAACAGCATTATTATTTTTGTTTGTTTTAAAGGGTTTTACGGGGCTTACAACACATTTAGGTCTTGGTTTGTTTTTAAGGGTTTTACAACACATGTAGGTCATATCAGCGCCAGTAAAAGGGAGAACATGAGACAGTAAAAAGTTCTAGAATTACAATTAAATCACCCAAGAAAAGGTAAGACAAAGGGAATGGTACAAATAGGGAATTGGTGTACCATCAATGTACTTAGTTTGAGATCACCTAAAAGTCTCATCCAGACACGAACACAGGTCCCCACTAAGAGGAATACACTCAAATGCTTACATTATAAATTCAAAACAACAAACATAATAATAATACATAACAGAGATGATTTACAGGGGAAAAAATATCACCTCCCAAAACAATAACTATACATTTGACTGTTTCCCTCTCAGCCAGGGCCAGGACAAAACCAAGTAATCTCATTCCAAGACAAAGACAGAAAGCAAGTTGGAAAAAAATATATAGGGGATAGAAGACACAGTAAGTACCTCCCTGCCCACTATGGGAGGTCAGGGACCCCACCCATTTAGGTCTTATCAGCGATATTAAAAAGGGTGAAAATTTGATAGTAAAAACATTCTAGATGTACAATTAAAAGGACTTGAGGAAAAAAGTAAGACAAAGGGGAATGGTACAAATAGGGAACAGATGTAGATTCCAAGAGCACACTATCAGTGTACTTAGTTTGAGATTACCTACCTAAAAGTATCACCCAGACACCAGCACAAGATCCAACTAAGAGAAATACACTCAAATGTTTACAAATGTAAGTGCCACCCTGCCCACTATGGGAGGCCAGGAACCCCACCCAGTATGTTATTGTTATTTGCGTACATTAAATAAATCAGTAAAGACAATCCTATATAAATTCCAAATGATTATTTATTCATAAAATCTGATAACAATAATCAAAACATCTTATAGTCACTAACACAATCAACTCTACACACACACGCACACACACACACATCTCACAAACATACATGCACGCACACACACACACACAAACTTCAAAACACGCGTGCACACACAAATTTACACACAAGCATAAGTATAAATATTCAATATTGCTATATTGTTACAACTCCATCTTGACAATATAATATCTTCATTTGAATATTGTCCATACTTTCTGCAGTAAAGTGTTATTAGTCAAAGCTTTAAATACAAGCATGTTGATAAAAATCAAATGGTGGTTGTGAAAATAGACCTATACTCGCTTTACTTCATTGTCAAGGACGATTACTTTACCGTGGATTGAACTTTTGGCCTTGGTGGATTTTGATTAGTATTTGAAAATCAAAATCAAAACTAAAACTGACTAAAAGCTTATGTACACCAATGGGGACTTCAAAGCGTTGTAAAGAATCCTTCTTCCTTTGATCAAGAGAAATTATAATGTTATTGTGAAGGCCTTCTAACGGACAACTTTGTAACATGGATACAATGAAGACACGAAAAATGCCCTTACTTTAAATTTTTAAAAAATTACTACGGACAGATTGCATTCAACGAATGCTGGGATTGAACAAATTCTGACCACTGGTTTTGTGGACCTCAAATTTTGTTGTCTTTGGATTAACTGTACCACAGTTCATCTAAGACCAAAGCATTTGTTTTTTTTTTTTTTTGTTTCTTAACAAATATCTTTCATTTTCATAAGCATGAAGCTACTTACCCTTAGCCTAAGGCGAATTCCACACACAACTTGACTATCATTAAATGTGTAAGTCTTGAGCAACCCTCATAAATTAATCAAACACGCTTCAAGTCTTAAATCATAAATATGATCATATTTATCTATATCTATATCTATATTATAATTATATATATATATATATATATATATATATATATAATATATATAATATTTATATATTATATATATATATGAGATATATAAGACATTACACATACTAAATAAATTCCAAAAAACAAATAATTTCTTATCATTATACTTGTAATCACAGAAAAACGCACTTTACGAAATGTGGGAAAACAGTATGTTAGGAGTTCATAATCTTGCATAAATACAAAATGGGAATATATTTAAATATTTTCCCTATTCACCAGTTTATGGCAATGGAAATGACAATAATTTGTTGACAGCCAATGAGAAAACAAGTGGAAAGTACTTGCAATATACGAATGTCCTATCAACAGTGTAAACTAGTATTTGAAACTGTCTATTTCATGTTAGAGAAATCGGGATGAAGTCTAGCTCCATGGTAAAATTGCTCTTTTGGTCTACTTTACTAAAGTAATTAACTTTACTAAAACTTGATGTTAACTATATCACCCAAAATAAAAGAGGAATTCCATAATCTTTCTTCAATCTCACCAATTTCTTATTAATGAAGATAATATAATGAGCAAAAATAAATGTGTGGAAGACAAAGAAAGAAAATAGTTAAAATTGATATATTTCAATTCCTTGTTATCCCGGACAGACAAATAAAAAAAAAAGGAAATGGAAGAAGCCACGTCATTCAATCCTCATACTCATAAATAAAGCTATTGACTTTGGGTCTCACAATTCATAAATAGAAAAATAAAGTGGACTCAATCGGGATCATAACGATAAAAAAGGCTTATAGAATGTGCTAGTTATGAGCAGATTCCATTTCTTGTGCAAAAGGCAGATATTACATTTCAGCATGGAACCTAAATATTGTGGCATGATCTCAGAAATGAAAATGTTATATTACAAAACATAAATCAACCTACATTTGATGTATTCGTTCCAACTATCATAACTTCGAAATGGATGTTAA
The DNA here is from genome assembly GCF_034508935.2 of Berghia stephanieae. Taxonomy (NCBI): domain Eukaryota; kingdom Metazoa; phylum Mollusca; class Gastropoda; order Nudibranchia; family Aeolidiidae; genus Berghia; species Berghia stephanieae. Next base: position 87,284,217 of record NC_088360.1, on the reverse strand, counting down.
TCAGGCCCACACATTGACCAAAACAACTTTACATTTACACATGGTGAAAAGGACAAAATAATCTTGGAAACATTTTTTTGAATTCGAAAGCAAATTATAACAAGGAAATACTCATTAGAAGCATGATGATGACATTGAAGGTCGAAATATCTCAATTGGTAAAGCACTCGCCTCACAAGCAAATAGACTAGTTTTTAATCTTGGGTTGAGTAGATGTTATTTTTTTGTAACCCTCATTCATAAAATAAAATAAAATAAATAAAATAAAATTCCCTTTATTCATCCCATAGGAGAAATTTCCTCTAAGGTCTAATCCAAGGGAAGACTGGAATAACCCAGGCGTCAGCTGCAGTGCAGTGCCGCAAATTGAGCTAGGGTGAAGTGACTTGCTCAGGGCCACACAGCGCAGTGGCGTGTGATCAAACTCGGTACCTTTAAGGCACTAAGCAAAGACCGTAACGCTGAACCACGCTGCCTCCCAATGCATAGCTGGATCTATAAGATCTGCTGAAAAGTACTTTGTAATAGATAAGCATCCAAACTAAAAGGTAACATGCAACTGTTATTGTCCTAAAGAAACCAGATTTAACTTTGGCTTTGAAGAACTAATTTTTTTATGATGAAGACATAATGTAAACGATTTCCATTGAGAGTAATATCCATATCTTTGTTCATTGAACATTCTAACTGGAGCAGGGGAAAAGAAAATGATTAAACATTTGCTAAAATTATACTAAGTAAGATATTGAAAACAGTGTGAAAATTTAATAAACACCTTATTTAATAATAAATGTTCAAAAATTGTTTTTGTTTCATGTATTTAGAAAGTTCTGAATATATCAAAATAGCTGAATGAAAACTCTATTATTTATATCTGGTATTTATTTAATATTTTATACGCTTAAAGTTTTTAGGTCTGTCTGAAACAGGATATATGAGACAGAGCCATGATATCTCTGAGATCAAAAGAAAAAAAAATCACAGAGTCCTCACTGGTAATCGAACCTGCAACTTCCCAATCAAAAGACATTTAATCTACTACACACAGCCGTTTATTACACTAGAAATCTTTCACTTTAGTTTACTACCGCCTCACCCCCAATGGGAACGACCCACCGTCGATGACGGGGAGACCACCGTGTGGTTACGTCATAACAGATGTCCAGAACGTGAAAACTGGCCTATATTTATCCCTGCAGGTAGAATGCACCGCTTGGATTTCATTGTCAGTCAGGCTATAGGACAGATTTCGTAAAATCGTTCATTTTTACACTGCAATTGCTGACCATACACTTCTTCTTATTTTTCTATTTTATATGGATATAACGGCCACATTTTCGTCTTCAAGACGCAATTATTTTCATTGATATCAAGAAATGGTGAGTATACTTTATTCTTTCTTGAAACATGTATATTTTTCTATTTAAAATTAACCTGAAAAACATTTTTAATTGTTTAAAAAATTCAAATTGATGTTATCTGAGTTTTGTTACCCTAACACATGGTAGTAAATACAAGAGTAATAATCTACTTTTAATATAGCATTTATTTCACCGACTTGTAATGACAGGTTTCTGCACAATGAATGTGTAAACACACCTTGTCTAATTCTTTGTTGGCTAACAAAATAGTCCCGTATTCAGACAAACTCCAGAGACATAAGAACACGAGTCCAATGGTGATGATAACGTTGTTGTTGTTGTTGTTTTATGGTGATGGTGATGATGATGTTGATGATGATAGCGCAGTAATAGTAGTAATCGTAGTAGCAGCAGCAGCAGTAGTAATAGTAGTAGTAGTAGTAGTAGTAGTAGTAGTAGTAGTAGTAGTAATAGTAGTAGTAGTAGTAGTAGTAGTAGTAGTACACACACACACACACACACACACACAGAGAGAGAGAGAGAGAGAGAGAGCGTGTGTGTGTGTGTGTGTGTGTGTGTGTGTGTGTGTGTGTGTATAAAACTCATGTACGCACATTTTTAGCACGGAACGATTTTTATTGCATTGAACTTTGAACCTATAACTTTCACACCGATTTGCCATTCCGACTTCACGATTCGCACCTTCCCTCGATATTCTTCTACATCGCCCGTTGATACAGTCAACGGGCGTGAGAAAAGAGGGTAGATAGATATATTATGACATCATCAAAAAGCGATGTAATCAAAGGTGGCGGATGATTGTGTAACCTCAAAAGCCCGGTGGACTGCGCTACAATGCCGAGCATTCGAGGGGATATGTGATTTGAGTGGGAGGGGCTTATTTGACTTTGCCGATGACCGACTGGTGGACGATTGAAATTATAATTGTCCTTTTTCAGCAGCCAGTGATTGGCACTCCATGGATAGAAAGCAGTTTGGATGTCATGGGATGAAATTTCTGGAGAGGTGGAGTAAATTTGAAATGAATTGAAAGTAACTTGGGGCGTTGTCTAGGTGTCAAATAAGACTCTCGCAGACCGGTGATAAATCAATTTTTTGGCCGCAAATGCTACAGTAAACTTCTTTCTCTATCTATTTTTGCTAAAAATATTTCAGAGTGGGTATATAGGCGGATTCCATTTTGAATAACGTGCATTTAGAACTATATTTTAAAGGAAAATTATTACGTTATTATTATTAGCAGGCATCTAGGCGATCACTATCGTATTATTACTAACAATCAATAATATTATTATAACTCTTATTATTACAATTCTTCTTCTTCATATTATTATTATTATTATCATCATCATCATCATCATCATCATCATCATCATCATCATCATCATCATCAACATCACCACTCATCATCATCATCATCATCATCAATATCAATAATAACTAATGATTTTTTTTTCTTTACTCAGATGAATGGTCATACTGAAAACAAGCATGTCTCAATGCAAATGGACTCTGCCGAATAAGCTGTGAAAGGGCTCAAATGAGATATGTGGTTAAAAAACATTTCATGCAAACTGCTCCAGAATTAGCAAGTGAAGTTCCACCGGTGAAAAAAAAGAAAACAGAACGTTGGTTGATTAATTAGATGCTGTTCCTTAAAATAATCGTGAGGTTTTACGTATGTTAATAAAAAGTATAAAAATATGTTAAGATCTATACAAAGTTCAGAGGAATACTTATAACTTATTTTTACCTATGATTGTCAATTTATTTTAAAATAACAGTTCATTTTGATTATCTGATCATTAATCCCCCCCCCCCCTTTCCGTCCTTTTCAATGCGTTTATCACGATTTTCTATTGTCAAAAAATGGATATTATTTATTTTTTACTACTACTACAACTATTATTATTATTATTATTATTATTATTATTATTATTATTATTATCATTAACAATAATAATAATATTGTTATTATTACAGTGGTGATCAAGAGTAAGATAAATACACTGATATTATATGATTATTACTAGTATTAGTATTACATCGATATCACGTGTTTCAACTGATTCACAATGATCATTTCTGTTATCCACGATGCTTCGGTTGATCAATAAGCAGACCATTTTCAACAAATTTCCATTTTAAATATTATTAGTATTAGCTATCTGGTCGGCGTCCTTTTTTTTTGTCGCAGCACTGGAGAGAGAGAGAGAGAGAGAGAGAGAGAGAGAGAGAGAGAGAGAGAGAGAGAGAGAGAGAGAGAGAGAGAGAGAGTAAGTGTGTGTGTGTGTGTTTGTGTTCATAACATAAAACTAATTTATGCAACGTTTTACCACGAACTAATTTTCATTTTACCACCTCAGTTTAATCTCTCATCAGTTCTCTCTGACAATTGAACTTTGAACCTATAACTTTAACACAGCTACGTCATTCCATCTTCACGATTCGCACCTCACCGCGACATTCTTTTATGTTGACTCGTGGTACAGTCAACGGGGTTGAGAGAAGAAGATAGATATTGAGTGACATCATCAAAAGCGATGTGATCAAAGCTGGCGGATGGTTGTGTAACATCAAAGACCAGTGACTGGTCTACAAGGCCTATCATATTCGTGGGTATGTGTGATTTGAGTAGGAGGAGCTTTCTTGACTTTGCTGATGACCGAGTGGTGGACAATTGAAATTAGAATTGTCCTTATTCAGCAGCCAATTGGAAATGGGCAATTGTAAAAAGCTGATTGGACGCTCCATGGAAAGAAAGCGGTTGGAGGGACATGGAAGGACAGTGCCGGAGAGCGTGGAGTGGGGAGGAGTAAATTATATTGAATGAATGATAGTAATTTGGGGCGTTGGTCAATTCTTTGGCCGCAAATGATTCAGTAAAATTCTTTATTCTTTCTTTCTTTCTATTTTTAATTCCTTTCTGTCAGGGGGACATATTATAGGCGAATTCCATTTTTTTTTAAACGGGCATTTCGAAAGCTATTTTAAAGAGAAATTAATGCGTTTTTCCAAAATTAGCAGGCGTTTAGGTGATAGCCACTATATTATTTTCATGAAAATGATCATCATCATCATCATCATCATCATCATCATCATCATCATCATCATCATCATCATCATCATCATCATCACCATCATCATCATCATCATCATTATTATTATTATTATTATTATTATTATTATTATTATTATTGTTATCCTTATTATTATTGTAATTATTTTCGTCATCATCATCATTATTATTATTATTATTATTATATCATTATTATTATTATTATTATTATTATTATTATTATTATTATTATTATTATATAGTTTACATCTATACAAACGTCAAAGGAATGCATATAACATATCTTTTCCTAAGAATTGTCAATTGCCATTACTAAAACCAGTTCGTTTTGATCATTTGATCAACAAACTCCTACAATTCGGTGATCACGAATTTTTTTTTATTGCTGTCAAAAAAGGATATTGCTGTACAGGTGAGCGGATATCTCAACAATGCTTCATTACAAAACGACTTTGATTATATATTTCTACTCTGTGAATATTGATGATTATTGCAGTATTTCTCATTTATTTGTATAAACTCAGATAACTATGTAATTTTTGATTATATCGTTTGAAGTAATTAAAATTTCTGACCCATTTTTATGGTTATTTCCTATAAAATCTAATCCCAAATGATCTACTAAAATTATATCAAATAAAAGTATGTAAACCACTTGTTATGATTCTAAAATATCTTATTGCTACATCTAATAGCATCTTTACTACGCTACTTTGAACTTGAGAAAAAAATCATCGAAATAGGAAAAATTGCTCAGTCTCCCTTTCGGCACAGGCCGTGACTCGCCATCTGTTATGAACTAGCGTCCGGCAAAATTTACCTGTCGAACTAAAGTGAAAGCAGTAAACGGCTGTGTACAGCACCTTCAGCTCTCCCTCTGATGAGTATGTTATGGGATAAAATCAAAACATTATTGTCTCTTAAATATTACAGAAACTCTCAATCACTCAAAAAAACCCAATGGTAACAGGCTTCCACACCCTGCGCAGCTAAACCACCTCCATATCTCCATAATTAACTCAAAGCAGATCAATAACAAAGAAAAGATGGCTGATGAAAATAATAATAACAAAAAATTATAGACAATGACATTAGTCATTAATAATTAATCTTTACAGAGGACAAATCATCATATTGACAACCTCCTCCCTCCATAACAAAAAAAAACCAAAAGCAAACAAGCCCTTCCCTCCACCCGAATAAATAAATAAAACCCAAAAAACTTTGGAGAAATTGACTTGATGCGGTTTCATAAATAACTCACAAAAAAGACAGCTAAATGCACTTTATAATTGAAATTAAAGGATAAACTTTTATCTAAAATGCCCCCTTTATGACACCAACATTTCGGTATCGATGGCAAAATTTACTTGATAATTTATTAATTATGCATCAGTGTATTCCTGATATGTGCCCTATACACTATTCACATTCACTCAAGTATATATCACACTGGTGCTACCTCATTCTTCTCATAAAATATAACACGGTAAAGCCAAGGGCCAGAACAGAGGCCAGATAAACATCCCACATAGCACCAAAATACAGCTGGGGGTCCATGGTCTCAAACATCCTTGACAATCCTTCAAACTGAAAAGAGAAAATGCAAAGACATCTCAAGAATAAACAATTGAAAATGACGAGTAAAACTTTAAAGAAATTATTCTTCATGTAATCATAATATAATAACCAATTACATTACCTCTAGCAGACTATTGATGATTGTGTCAATCAGATATGTTGAATGATGCAATAATCTAAAATAAATTAATTTTATTTGTAAGGATAACATCAGTCTACTCCAGAAAAGTTATATTTTACACTTCATTGTAAAAAAATGTGCACTTGTTATCTAAAATAAAAGTTAAGAGCACTGAATTCTGGGCGCATTTAACCCCCCAGCAACACCTCTAAAACCAAATATTATGGCAAAAAAAATAAATAAATAAACAATCTGTAAGATAATATAATGAAATTAAATCTGAAGTTATTAAAATCAAAAAACAAAAAGAACACTTCTAAAACAAAAGCCAACTCCCCCATCTCAAAAAACAAACCCAAAAAAACAAACAAACTATTCCCTCTTCCCGCAAAGAACCCCACTTCTGCACAAAAAGAAAATGTTCTTTTTAGGATGCAATATTATTTTAGATACAATACATGATATAGTCAACTTGACAAAACCTTCAAGAACAAACTCAAAGCAAAAGTTTGAAGACATACCTCCTTGCTAAACACATCCACTCCATAGAAAAGACCTAACTTGAAAAGTGCTAGAGTAACTGGGATGTGGGCATCGATACTTGTTTCAGCTGCCATGTCATAGAATCGTTTTGCTAAATGAACATCCTGGTGGTAAACAGAATAAATATGACATAATTAAAAACAAAAAGAAAAAAAAAATAATCAAAAAATTAAATGTACCTCAGGACACAGAGTTAATCTGAAACATAGTAACAATCACAAGTGATTGGGGAGGATTTACTATTTCTTTCCTGTAATCTGTTTAATTCTATCAAGGCACACAGGATTTGAAAAAGTTATTTTTAGTGAGGGAAAAGTAAAAGTAAAATAGGACTGATAGCATTATTTGAGAGGGAGTAAGGAATTGATTTCATCCATATTTTGCTTACAAATTTGATGCTAAATATTAGATTTTGGGCATAATTTGAGAATACAAGTGTAAGATCTAAGACACAAGAATTTTCGAAAATGACAAAAAGCATAACAAGGAACGTTTCAGACGGAATTCTCCACTTTAGACATCAACAGAAATGTTGCAAATACTGAAAAATATTGCAGAAACATGAGAACTGATGTCTCAGAATTTCTAAAGAGAAATATCATTAATATCATTATTACTACTACTACTAGTAATACTATTACTATCAATTTTATACTACAACAACAACAACAACAACAACAACTACTACTACTACTGCCAATAATAATAGTAAAAATTAATAATAATAATAATAATAATAATAATAATAATAATAATAATAATAATAATAATAATAATAATAATAATAATAATAATAATAATAATAATAATTTAATAATAATAAATTTAATAATATTTAAAAAATATTATTACTATCACTATTATCATTATTTTTTAAATAATAAAATTACTATCATAATCATCTCCAATAAAACAAGATTAAAATGATTCAAAGTGTATACCTGTTTCATGCCCAAACCTCTTTCGTGCATGTATCCTAGATTAAACATGGCTTGAGCATTACGTTGTTGTTCTGAGGCAATCCTATAATGGGATGCAGCTGACTCATAATCCACTTCTGTGCCACATCCATAGTAGTGATAATCTCCTATCTTCAGCCTGGCATGGGTTGATCCTAAAAAGAACAGAAAAAAAGGGAATATCATCTGACATAGTTTCATTAAATGCTTTCTATCAATAAGTCTTTAATAACCTTGAGTGGTCAATCAGGTGAGAATTCAACTCACGTATTAAGCACGTTTTTCCGAATCTTGATGGAGTCAGCATCTTTTTCTCTTTTGACCCTTGGTGTCCATCTAGAGGTGATTGGGTAGCTGGGTGTGTAAAATATGGTGAAAAGTACTTTTTGATAAACCACCCTCTTATCTAAGGCAATGGCTACCAAGCAATTGTTACTGTGGGATTCATGAGACAGAAACTGAGATCAGCAGCTGATGAAATATTGATGTCACAGGTTTTTTATGAAAGACAGAAAATTTAAATTTAAGTAAAAAAAAAAAGAAAAGAAAGATATATGAGAGGAAAAAAACCAAAACAACCCAGCCTCGAATGGTAGTTAAAACCGAAATATTAAGTCTTTCATCTGTGTTTACTATTCAAGTGTATCAAAAACAAAGTTTTAATTTTTCTCTTCCAAATTAAAAAAGAAAAATAAATAAAATCTTATTCTTCAGGTCAGAAATGTGTGTGTGTGTGTGTGTGTGTGTGCAGGGGGGAGAGAGGGGGAGGAAGGGGGCGGTATCACAATTGGACGCCGTAACTTTCAATTCTTTAATATAGACTATAGACTTTGAGTTAATAAATCTTCTATTTACAAGGTTCGTAAATAACTGATCTAAATAATGTCAAACATAGAATGTTTATCTTTACCTTGAACTGCTGCCCTTGAGTACTGTAATAAAGCACGTTGGTACATCTCATGGGTTTCAAATTTACTGATAATGCCTGGGGAAAAATATAACAATAACAAGAGATAAATACCTTGTACATTTTAGTCCAGATAACATTTGTTTCAACCTAAACAAAACTTGTTAAAGTTAAGGAATAAAGTGTCTAATGTAGTGAATCGAATATTAGTAGTAGTAGTTGTAATACTACTATTAGTGGTAGTATTAGTATTAGTAGTAGTAGTAGAAGTAGTAGTAGTAATAGTACTAGCAGTAGTATTAGTGGTAGTATTAGTAAAAAATGAGCTTTAAAATGAGCTTTTATATAGAGCAATATCCACTAAACATGCTCAATGCGCTTTACAAGGGGTCCCTGTCCAACAGCAACATTTAACATTTCGGACAGGACATGACATCTGTTAGGTGACATTACAATTTTTTTCGGACAGAGACAACGCTGTTGTAACAGCCAGGTACTCATTTTACACCCGAGTACATGAGAATGTGAGTAAAGAGCCTTCTCCAAGGACTCAACTATGCTTTGAGCGAGCCTCGAACCCAGGACCTTCCGATCTGAAAGCGAGTGTCATAGCACAAGACCACATAGCTGCACTAGTAGTAGTAGTAGTACTAGTAGTAGTGATAGTAGTAGTATTAGTAGTAGTAGTGGAGCGCTTTGAGCATGTTTTGTGGATATTGTGCTATACAAGCTCAAGTTTTTTTTTTCAGTAATAGTACTTGTATTAGTAGTGGTAGTAGTAGTAGTAGTAGTAGTAATAGTAGTAGTAGTAGTAGTAGTAGTAGTATTAGTAGTAGTAATAGTAGTAATAGTAGTAGTAGTAGTAGTAGTAGTAGTAGCAGTAGTAGTAGTAGTAGTAGTAGTAGTAGTAGTAGTAGTAGTAGTAGTAGTAGTAGTAGTAGTAGTAGTAGTAGTAGTAGTAGTAGTAGTAGTAGTGGTTGTAGTAATGGTACTAGCACTATTTGTAATTTGAATAACAATACTAAAATGAATGTTATTTCTTTTACCATTGTCAAGTACATAGGCTACATTGGATTGTGCCACTTCGTATCCAAGCTCTGCCAGAAACATGTACTTGATTAGGGCTGTCTCCAGATTGCCTTGCTGATACAAGCGATGGGCATCCATCAACATTTCTGACCAACGTCCTCTTTCAGCTACATTTTTGAAAAGCTGTTGATGGCAACAACAACAACAATAATAATAATAATAATAATAATAATAATAATAATAATAATAATAATAATAATAATAATAATAATAATAATAACCTCTAATTGCATTTGGAATTAACTTTAATTTACAATAGAATCTGGCACCGGAAAATAACTCAAGGTTGCCCGAATTAACTGAATTTCAATGCCAATTCCAACCAGAGAGATAATGAATGATACATCTCCAATTCAATTTCATTATGACTAAATACCACTTATCTTAATTATTACATTGACCATTATCCATATCATATTTGTTACTATTATAATGCCCCCTCCCTCTTCCCATTACACAATATTCATGGATTTACAAAAATATTGAAAACAATTCACACAAGCAGTAAAGCTTAACTGAAGGTTGATGATCAATGGATTGATGGTGTGATGATAACAAATCAAAGGTTCGATCCCCAGTCGAGGTGGGCTGAATTTTTGGGATGCTTTTAATTTTCTCTCTGCTTTGATTGGCACTATTTCATACACCCTTTTCAGATCTTTATCTTATACCAGAGTCTGCTCCCTAATTTATCACTTTGATATTTTCAAAATATAAATGGAGCTAATGTCTTTGTCCTCATCCACTGTTGTTCAATATATATGTATTTTGTATTGCAGGTGAGGGTTCACAGCAGAAATGCGTACACTTATGTAGAATATAGGCGTTAAATCGTCCCAACTATAAGTCAGGCAACATCCTTGGTGTAATGGTATCCCATCTGATCAGTAATCAGGTGGTCTGAGGTTCATAGGCAGTCAATGGGATGTTGTTTTTTTTTGTCCTTGGTATTTTTCTTTCTGCTTTGTCTGGTACTGTTTTATGCACACTTTCTCAGATCTTTATCTTACATCAGGCCCTGCTCCCTAATTTGTCACTATGATCATTTTGAATACACTGAAATGAATATAACAATATGGGAAATAAGGGTACAAATAAGGTGGTATTGGCGACGTTTTGATTGACTTAAATTCAATGTACATAATAAAATTCTGTATAATATCAACAATGGTAGCCTACCTCTACAGCTGTGTGGCAATTTCTCAAAACCCCAGTCCCTGTAGCATGCATTTGTGCCAAATTAAAGTAAGCCAAAACATGGCCGTTTTGGGAAGCAAGGGTGAAGTATTTTACTGCCATTTTGTACTCCTTTCTAATTCCAATGCCAGCTGAAAATAACAAATTAATGATGATAAAGATTAAGTAGGAATATATATAGATATGAATATATGGAAATGTATATCGCCAATTTGAAGAATTACTTTAATGGAGTATCAGGCATAAAGTAGAAGTAATATAAACATTTTTTCGTTATAGTGGTATCAATACTCATAATGCAATGTAGTGATTTAATAATTTTAATTACCTTTTTCAAGAGGTTATTTTGCCCAACTCCTTGGTTGCCAAGCCTTTTTAGCAAAACGAATTAAAATTCAATGCTCTCAGGAAAAAATCACTAAAAAATAAATTAATCAACATACCTTCCTCAAATTTTCATGGATTTATATGAATATACTTAAGTACATTGTGACGTAATCAGTTATGCAAATAAGGTCACGTGACCTTGGCAGTCATCTTGGAAATCTAATTAATATATTATTATTTTGTGAATTTCTATACACTTTGACATTTATCTCCACCATAAATCTACAGAAAATGGATTTTTATTGTTGGATATTGAAGATAGTATCTTGTCTATAAAAATTGTCATCACTGTCTGAATCCATTGTAAAATTGTAAACAAAGCATTCAAATCGAAAAAAACTAAAAACTTCTTGTCAAAAATGTGTTTCCACACCGTCCACGATAAGAAGGCTTGACCATTAGTGTGACCCACGGCAGTCGAGCAGTTCATCACGCGCTCATATGATTAATTCATCAGCCCAACATTGGCGACCATTTCTAGTCCCAGTAATGCGACCGTGGCAACATGGCAGCCATGTTTTGTGGACGCCCTAAGGCGACTGTGGCAACTAAAGAATTAAATAAATTTTAGCAAATGATGAAAGGTAAGCCCAAAGGTAGAAATGACTTACTGAAATACATAATGCCGAGTTGTAGTTGTCCATCAACAGAACCTTGATCAGAGGCCAATGAGAAGAAACGAAATGCTTTGCTGGTATCCTGGAAATATAAAATAAAGACAGAAAATCACAAATTTATCATAACTATATGGACACAGTTGGGGAAATATAGGGTATTTATGACAATGAACAACATCAATGTGAAAATCAACAACCAGGTGTGTACCCACATCTTATAGTCTAATTATTTTCTATCACTCATTCTGTTTTGATTTTCTGATTCATTATCTATTATCTGAAGAAAACTGTGTGGAAGTCTCACAATACGAACTCCAAATTGGAAAATTTAAAATCTTAGATGTTGATGAAGCTTAAATAAAGCAAAAAAACCTTTTCTGAGTAAATTGAAGTTAAAATTTCTGAAAAAAAAAATCTTTATAAGGAACAGAATTATGGGCATATTAGTAAGCCTAGTGTGAAAATAAAGAAACAGAAGGATGATACATTTGAACCAAAGATCATTCTCTTTTGGTCACCAATATCAATTTACAAAAAGATAAGTAGGAGATCACTGTATGCCTCAAATAAATAGGAACCAAAATTAAGTAAGACATTGTCCTTGTTTTCAGAGTATACCGGTTTTGGCCCACAACAGTCCATTAGGTGCTATTCTTGAAGTGACATGGAGTATCTATTCATCCCACCTACTCCCCCCCCCCTCTCCCCCAAACAATCTGACTGATAGTTAAAATAAATTAAACAAAAAATATATATTCTACATAAAAAATGGAGCAAAATACATATATTCTAAAATTAAATTCCATTTTGCACTGTCAAAATATGAAGGATATTATAATTTTTGTCTTAGAAGATTGATTTTTACCTTGGTAAGCAATAGTGCCACGCTGAGGACCGGTCCCAAGAACCGGTCCCACGGTTCCTTAGCTGGGACCGGAGGACCGGTCCCAAGCTGATGAACCGCACCGTTGAACCGAACGTTATTATCCTCACTTCTTATCTCTCTATTTGAACGGTCCCAGCGATTCTAGTTTCTTTACTGCCTTTTCTCTGTCCTTTTGCCTAGGTCGTTCGCCTAACCACCCATCCCACTTAATTAATCGCACCAACCCCCTCTTGTGTGTGTGGTGGGGTAAGAGGGGTCGCGAGACACCTTGGACGATTCCATTACTCGGGGTAAATTTCCTAATTTACTACACACTAATGATCGCAATGACAATGATCTATTTTGACGACATCACCCCTCTTCTCTAATGGGTTATTCTTTGAAATGAATGTGACTACTATAAGATGTGTGATTGTGTGTATGTTTGTGTTCGTGTGTGTGTTTCGAACCTAGCTGGTCCGATTTTTTTCTTTTCGCTTTCTGTTGTCACCACTCCTTTCTATCGCATTGTTGTCTTGTGTGTGTGGTGGGGTAAGAGGGGCCGCGAGACGCCTTGGACGATTCCATTACTCTGGCGAAAAATACTTTGGGATAGACAGCGTCCTATCCAAAGAGAGAATTTTTTTTTTTTTATTAAAAAAGAAACAAAAACGTGAGCTTTTATATAGTGCAATATCCACTAAATGTGCTCAAGCGCTTTACAACGGGTCCCTGACTAATAGCAACACGTAACATGTAGAACGAGACATGACGCCTGTTAGGCGATGTTACAATTTTTTCCGACAGAGACAACAGTGTTGACGACCAGGTACTCATTTTACACCTGAGTACGGTGATAGGATGTGAGTAGAGAGTCTTTCAAGGACTAAACTAGGCGCTGAGCGAGGCTCGAACCCAGGACCTTCCGATCCGAAAGCGTGTGTCATACCACAGGACCACATAGTCGCACAAAAAGAGACACAAAATATTAACAATCCATTTTCCTTTCACTCCCGAACATTGACCCGATCCGCTCCATCAATCTTCGCAGACACACACACACACACACACATGCTTAATTGTATAGTGTTATAGCACTATTTTCATGTTTTGAGGCAACATGCCTTCTCTGCTCTCACTTACACTTAGCAGTTCGACAGCCATCTACTGCAGGGCCGGTTCCTATCGTTTGACGGTCACAATGACGCCTTGTGATTGGCCAATGTTGAAAAAGAACCGGTTCGAACCGGTCCTTGCGGTTCACATTTCCCAGGGACCGTAGAACCGGTGGTCCTAAACATGTTTGGGACTGCTCCGCACTAGTAAGCAACTCAATAGTAATTAGTGACAAATAATTTTCAATATACCTTTTCCACACCCAGGCCTTTGAGATACATCATACCAAGACCTGCCTGTCCTACATGATTATTCTGAAACACACGAAAAGCTCATTATTATCTCTCTGAAGATTAAATCTCATTGAAAAAATAAGTATAAAAAAACAACAACAACAAAAAAAAAGAGCAATAAGAAGCTTCTTCAATCAAATTATTCAAAAGAGGATTTATCAACATAGACATAATATTGTGAACTCAGAAAAATAAAAAAGAAGACAAAGCACAAAACATTGTTGATACGAATAACATTTTTTAATTAAGTTAGAGAAAAATTGTGAAAGGACATATAAGGAGACCTTTCCCCCTAATAATCACAACTATTTGATGTTTTAGGGTTTCAGTGAGTATTTTAGGAGCTACTGTCTGTGCCTTGGACATTAGTAATGCGAAACATGGTGCTTGTGAGTTTTGAATTATAAAAGAATCAGGCAAATCATGAGAAATACACACTTTTTATGTAAGAGTACATTGGAGTAAAAACCTCACCTTATCTGCTGACTGTTTGAAAAATTGCAGAGCAGTTTCATTGCTTTGCTTAACAAATGGACTACCCTCCGAATGCATCTGTGTAAAAAACAGAGGAAATCGAGATCTTTCAAGAATAAAGATGTGACAATAGCGAGCAGGTGGTTAATAAAGCCCTCAAATTATAATAGTACAGATACAAACATAATTGACCTTTCAAGTTAGATGTGAGATAAAATAATTTGATATCAATAAAAAAAAAAAATCATTAAATGTCTATTAGTGGTTTAATAATAAAGAAACTCTATACAATCATGAGCAGAAACCTTTTGGTGAAAAAGACAGAATCAGGTTTGTTTTCTTTTTATTATTCTTTAAAAATGAGTCTTTCGAAGCCATTAGACAACTGGAACCAGAATTTATCTGTTTTTGTAGCAGTCAATGAACGGTAGTGATTGCTTGAAACCCTTTGGGTAGGATGCTAATCTACCACAAAGTATGTTCTACAAGATCTAATGACACAGCAACCTAATAACTTCTGATTGGACAGGGAATAGAATCTCGATTGCACCATGGATTAATACTGGTCCCTTAGGTTGTGTGGCGAGTGCTCTACCACTGATCTATCAAGACCCTAATTTTATTCTTCGACCACCATTTTTTCATTGAATATTTTGTTTAACTTTTTTGGTCTCGTTTCAAAGGTGAGTATGGCCTACAAGTATCAGAAGCATTATTTTAAAAATTCAACTGACTTGATAAAGTTATAAGGTATACACACCTTGCCGAGATAACCCAAAGCATGGGCATTTCCAGACTCAGCAGCAGTTGAAAAATAGTGATAGGCTTGCTGAAAAAAAATAAAGAAAATCCTAGATGTACATTTTTCTATCACTAGGTGCATTAAAAAAAATACAAACACAGACACAAACAGAAAAACAAAAAACAAAGCAAAAAAATAAATAATCCCAAACAAAACCCCCCCCCCCCAAAAAAAAACACAAAAAAAAACAAGTATCTTTCGGTTCTATTACTAAATTTCCCACATACCAATGACTGAATCAGGCAGTGCCAAAACACTAATAATAAAAAACAAAAAACAACACCAAAAAAAACAAAAACCTTAAAAAGGTGCTGGTGAAAATCTAAAGCCACCTAAAAGAAAGAAAAAAAAAAAAAAAAAAAAAAAAGAAAGGAAAAGAAAAAGAAAAAGAAAGAGAAAGAGCAGTCATCAAATATACCATGAAAACATTTAGAAAGTATTTTTTAATTCTTTAGTAAAAACGATATCATTATAGGTCATAGTTTAAAACTTAAGGTCTCATATAAAATCTCACTATTTCATAGTAGCTTCAGCACCATAAAAATCCCAATTTCAACCGTAACTAAATAAAAGATTTTAAAAAGGAAGAAAAAAAAAGAGAGACGAAACATAACATCACCCCCCCCCCTCCCACCCCCACCCCAAACAACTCAATTTCTCAGTGACTATTGCCCCACATCACTTGTTACTCGATTATCCACTATTGATTTCATTATGCCAAATTTACAATTTTAACGACAAACATATAGCCAAATTTAATAATTAAAATCTTGTTGGGATTGGCATGGATCTAATTGTTTTTGTAGCAATCAAACTATTGGATAAATATTCACAAACCTCATGATTAATCTGGACACCCTTTCCGCCCTGATAGTACAAAGTCCCAAGAACAATCTGTACGAAATGAACAAGAACGGTTGACTTAAGTAAAAGGAAATGGGAAGAAATAATCCAACCAGCTGAAATTGTAATATTCTTTTTTTTTTCAGTGTTTGTCTATGAAATAGAAAAAATTAAACTAAATAGTGTAACATATGGTAGATGGCACCAATGAAGCTAAACAGTGCAACATATATTAACAATGATGGGTTCAATATCTGTACATGTATTAAATAATGTGATAAACAGTGCAACATATCTTACAATGGTAGCCTCAATATCTATACATGTTTTAAATAATGTAATAAAACAGGATGTCTTATTCATTTGAGAAATCATGCAACTTGTTTAATGGTTTTATATTATATTTTACTTTTGAATTATAATATTTATCTCAATGACTAAAAACTTACTTGAGCTTGTTGATCACCTTTATCAGCAAGGAAATGATAATACTGGAGCAAGTCATCATCTAACAAAGGGCTATTACTACCCTGACTTTCTGCCTCATCTTGGAGTCGTATCCTCTGTACCACTGGACCTCCAGCAAAGGTAATCGACTCCGTAACTTGTTGAAAAAGAAAAAAGAGGTAAAATAAGGTTTCATAAACCATATTATCTAATTGGTACAGGTGAATAAAATGTTGATTTAATGAAAAAAAAATTAAATAAATAAACAAACATACAAATAAATAAAATTTCCTATTAGATGTTAATTGCTATGGTGTAAGTGTAAGTGCTATGCATAACTGAAAAAGCTGAAATGGCCTGGATTGAATATGAGCATAAATCAGACAGAAAAGAAATTTGTATATTACAACATCATATATCATCTAATTATTTTGTTTGAAAACTATAAAATCCTTATAATTAATTTTTGTAAACTGTTGTTAACAAACTACTTGTAGGTAATGTGTTAAAAGAATTCAAGACCCATGATTAAAACCATTAATGGAAAAACAAAAAAAAAAACAAAACAAAACTTTATCTAAACAATCGAGTTTTATATGATATTTGATTAAACCATGAGGCATATCATTCACCTATGTTTCTCTGTTTTCTCTAAAAATTAATTAATTTTCTTTTTATTGTTTTCGTATTACCATCCACTTCAAATTTAGACTTAAATTTCAAAATCTTGAAAAGAAACTGCACCATACCTTTAGTAGCAACTTTCCTGTAATAAGTCAGAGCTGTTTCACACTTGGACTCCACACCTATACCAGCATAGTAACGATAACCCTGCATTAAAAGAAAATTAAAGTGAAAAAAATATTATATTTGTAGATTCATTGGTAAAATTCAAAGAGCATGGGATTGGCATTCAATGCATAACAAACAAAATATTAAACAATGGATGATGATATCAAAATATGACTTAGACTTAAAGAAAAATAGTCCTAAAGTGCAATGAAACCTACTGAGAAGGATTATATCAATTATGAAATGTGATATTACTTGCTATCCTTTTGAAATGCCACTCTTAATCAGGCTTTGGGTGTTTCTAGTGCCTAAGTGCATGTAATTTAATTCAAAGAATGCAAATAAAATCATTCAAGTTTTGATTGACGTGACAGCAAATCATGCACGAGATATAGTTTTTATACTACTATGCAAAATTAATGACATGTGGATATTTTTTTATAGTAAAAGAGCAAAATATTTCTTTACAATGTTTAACTTTATTTTTTCAAAAGACCAAATTGAAACTTACAAAGCTGTTTACAACAAAGAGTCACAGTTCATCAAAAACAGCCAGGGCTTTGTGTGCAACTAAAGCTAGACGGTCCCTAACTTCTCAAGAAATGAAAATTGACACGACCATTCACAATTACAAAGCACTTAAAATTAAAACAATATGACTGAAAGTGCACTGACATAATTTATTAAATGTTTCTGTTTACAGCTGAGGGTAATATCTTTTACTGATCGATGGCTATCACAATCTTGTTAAATCTGGAATTATACAGGAACTCCTCAAAAATCCGCATGATTTTCCAGTACTTCCAAAATGTTACCTAAAAGAAAATGCAAGCAACTGACAATTTCTATAAATTTTCAAATCTATGATCCTTTAATTTGTATTTTCTCAGATTCAGATCTAATTGGCAACTAGTCAATATGAGTGAATTTATATGTAGGAATTAATTATATGTTGAATGTTCATACCAGTGACATCTGAGCAAAAGCATCTCCTCCCAAAGCACCAAAAGTTAGGTAGATCAAAGCCTGTAGACAAGTATGTAGTAACTTTAAAGTTTGAATATTTCTTGGGGTTATTTTTGTTCCAAAATATATTTATTACTATAAAACATCTCCATCATCATCACGAGAACTATTGGGAACACGTTTGATCGTCTATCAGGGGAGATTTTTCTTCATCATCATTAAATAAGTAGCTATGTCTAGAACTGCTGACAGTGACATGGGAAGAAAACAGGTCTTTCTGTCACCATAGGCATCTAACAGAGGTAAAAAAACTTTGCCATCAAAGACCCATCCCAACCAAAACATACACACATCTGTCAAATATCATGCACAACTTTGCAATCAGTTTTAAGGGTCGTAGATGACCAAATCAACTATTTTTTGCATCAGAGATTTAGACATGAGTGTCACAAGTCACGACTGCAACAAAGAGAGACAACAAGAAAAAGTCAATTTATTTCCCTTTACTCAAAACGGGATACACACCATATATATATATTGCTGCATTCAACCACTGCTGGTCAATTTGTGTTGGGTCAGTGAGTATGCTGACTGAACTAGTGAAGTGCTGAGCCTTCTTGTGGAAACTTTCTGAGCAAAAGTTTAACTTGTTTGTTATTTGCACTTCATTCGTACAAAACACTTTGGACATTTTTCTAGACTGTGTCAATGAAAATGTTTTTACTCCTTTTCAATATTGTTTGAGATCAATCAGAAAAAAAAGGTCTTTAATGCATGGCCAATTTTTTGGGGGAAAATTTGAACAGGACGATTAATGGCAAATAATAATTTTAAAAAAATAAATGAAATGACCAGATATTAAATATAACTATCAAAATCATTCTTTGAAGCCATCTTAAGTTGAGGAGTGAGATGGCCGAGTAGTAAGACATGGCACTGTGACCTGGATGGTCCCGGGTTTGAACAATACTTCAAGCACTTTTTTTTTCTTTCTTGGGCAAGGTTATTAACCCCAATTTACTTACTTGGGACAACAAGGGCGATTCTTGTTGACATCAGACATTAGTTTGATGGATTATCTATATACCCTCACAGAATGCATGCTGCATGGAAGGGCATATAATTTATTTTTAATAATTCATTATTATTGTTACCATATTATTGTGCGCAATACTATTGAGATTAGTCTATCTTGTTTTACAATGCTCATATTCAAAATCGATTACAATTCAAGGCAAAAGCATTTAATTTTTTAAAAGAACACCCCCCCCCCCAAAAAAAAAACAAAAAAAAAATAATCAAAAAACAAAAAAAAACAAACTATACTTTTGCTTGGCTGGAGTTGAAGTGAATTCCTGAACTGTACATGAAAGCCAGACCCTGTGAAATCAAAATCAATAAAAAATAGTTAGAAGTGACTTTAAAATAGTACTCTTTGACTAGAAGACAAAAAGCAATCAGAAAACAAACAATATTAACTAATTAAATCAAAATCAATACTGATTCAATAATGATTGGGTCAAAACAATTCTAGTCTTTTATTTTGCTTGATGCCCCTGCTGTTAATATTTCAATATTTAGAGATTCCTACTTTTGTTAATTTCAGGAAAAAATTTTTAAAAAGTTGTTATTTATCTAACTCTGTTTTGGGTGGTAAGAAGCAAAGCAAAATCAAATTATCTAAATACCATTTGAGCTATTGGATACCCCATGGTGGCTAATTCTTGAAATATCTCTGAAGCTCTTGTAATATTCTGGGGCATGTAATCACCGAACAGCATTCCATATGCAATATAGGCCTTTGCTTTAGTATGATTCAATTCAGCAGCTTTCAAGAAGTATAGATAAGCTCTGTGGAACAAATAATGAAATGATTTAGAAATATTATAGTAAAAATAAGAGCCAAAATGCTGGGTTTATAATATTTTCAAACTCCAATGAGCAGTTTAGATTTTGAAAAGCTGTATTATATAAGACTCAAAATTATTAGCTGAAAATGCATATGATGGCTCTGCTCTAAATGTAAAAGTTTTTGCCTTTGACTTGTACCTTGAATCTATTATGAAGCAGCTTCCTGAGCATAATTATTTTTGGCCTAGCAGGTTCCTCTTAAGCATTTTTGAGCTTTAAAAACAATACAATATTGCTTGGGGTGAAATATAGGCTGAATCGTGAATGAGGCAATTCATTGATTCCAAGCAGAAGCAACTTCAGTTTTTGCACTATCCAATCCAATCCAATCCACAATAGTTGCTTCATGTGATGAAAGGTTGGTGCAACTAAGTGTGGTGGGATGGCATTGACAAACTATCTATTTATTGGTTTTAAAAACTATGGAATATTGTTGGGTTATTGGTTGCTCTGACATTTTCAGGAATGTTGTTCTATGTGCAAATAGTACTAGGGAAGGATGACTGTTTGTCCACATTGATTTTGGAATAGTAGTAGTAGAAATCCTCGCAGTCCGAATGACGCTTGCTGAGAATTGTGTGATTCATTCATAGTCAATGAGTATAGCTGTTCTCTCCATCCATGTTGTTAATTGTTTCCATTGGTCACGGTCCTGTGCCAGAGTTTTGGGGCTGTCAAGATCTTGTGACTTTAGTACGGAGGGCACTGCAATATTTGTTAGTTCTTCAGGGATTGATTCGGCCTTATCTGAATCCATAAATTTCTGATATGTAGAAATATCCTGGTTCAGGGTAGTTACTATTGATGTTGGTGGTCTCCCTACATATTTGTTGCCATGAAGGAAATATTCTGTCATTGTAGTTTGGACTGGGATGTTATCTTCTCGACGTAAGATGCGACCAAATAGCCTCCATCGCTGTTCTTTTATTATTGTACTCAGGCGTTGGACCCTGGTTCTTTCATAGAGATCAGTATTTGTAATTGTCTCTGGCCAATAGATTCCGATTATGCAACGTAATTGTTTGCGGTGGTATGAATCGCGAATTTCTAAGTTCTTTTTTGTGAGGCCCTAGGTTCCACAATATGTCACACTGCTATTTATTTCTTCATAAAATCGGATCACTTAGTTATACTGCTGGAACCCAGCAAGTGACTGACAACAGCAGCTGCATGCTGTAAAAGTGGCTACCTGGACGGGGATTCCCCTTTTTGAGGGTTAAGACGCAAAGTATTGCATTTTCGTGATGTAATACAACACCATATCTAGATGACCACTTACATTACAAAGATATTAACTCATGGAACAGACAGTACTACTTTCACTTGTTATGTTGGTTATTTTTTCGTTTTATTGTGATTATTCTTATAGGTTTTAAAAGCAATTTAAAATCCCTACTATTTTAAAATATTTTTGTTGTTGTGCGGACAATAAAAAATTCAAATCTTTAAAATCAGACGTTGGATTCCGAAACTAATTAATGCTTTGTCCAGTCTTAATATTTTTACACAAAGTAAAACATTCATTTTCTGATTCAACACATTTTAACTACGTTTTTAATGGTCATAAATGTAATGGGCTGGACATAAGGTATGTTCTCTTCATTTGTATTTTGTAACGTATTTAAAAGATATGGAGAGAAGTGGATTAAAAAATTTAACATACCCCTAAAGAACATATAAAGCAATATATTGTGTGTGTAGGTTTTACTTCACTATTCCAAATAGAGACAAAACCATCGTCATTACACCAAACTACAACACCATCACAGTGGCGTAGTAGATAATACAAGCAATTAATATAGCAGAAAAGGGCATTCCTCTCTCTCTCTCTCTCACACACACACACACACATACATACACACACATGCATACATACACACCTACATCCTGCATATACGCACATACAAACGTAAAAGACAGGCTAAGAGAAATGCATCACATTCACACTACACCTAATTCATATCACTGACAACAACGATATAACATCAACAGTTAGTACAGATAATATTCCACAAAGGCAAGTTTGACTGGGGAAAATAAAAAGAGGGGGGAGTGGGGGGGGGAGTACTCAAACATAGCCAAGATAGAGAAAATAATAGTGGCACCTCCTAGGAATTACACCAGAATTCAGACATTATTCTCAATATTCACAATGTACAAGTAGTGCAGCTGGTGAATAAAACCTTCCCATACCAATCAACAGAGACATGAATGAAACAAACCCATTCATTTCATATTTCTTAAATCAGTAACAGATGTGTCTTTAAGAACTATTATTGTAGGGCTACTTGCAGAGAGAGAGAGAGAGAAGAGAGAGAGAGAGAGAGAGAGAGAGAGAGAGAGAGAGAGAGAGAGAGAGAGAGAGTGTTTATGTATATATATATATATATATATATATGTATATATATATTATATATATATATATATATATATATATATATATATATATATATATATATATATATATATATATATATATATATATATATATATTATACACGTTCCTGTACTACAATAAGTATGACTTCACTCCTTTACCATATTCGTGGGAACTTTTAATGATAAAACTGTAGAATCAGTGTAGTAAAGTGTTCCATGGTCAGTAGGGAGTCCAGGAAATGATTATGACATTGTTTACATTGTGTAACTGGTCCAAATTCATCACCCACGATAGCCTAGACATCTCATAGACTGCTAGATATTCCCAGTGAAATTTGATACCCCACCCCTACACTTGTTACATATTTGTTGAACTGATTTAACATTAGTGCAACAGAAAGAAGACGGTTTGTACTATGTACTAGTGTGAATAATAATAAACTGCAACGTCTGATTGTTGTTGTAGGGATTCCAGAAACATTTGATTTAAATGATAAATGTAGTGAAAATGTGAGTTTACTTTGCTGTCTTCCTGAGAAAGAATTATACTGATGATATCTATGATATTTAGTTCACTGTGTGAGGGGGATCTCAATCTATAACATGAGTGATATAGATTTACATTTAAGATAATTGTGGCTTGGCTATGCCATTATTTATCAGACCAATTAGACTACTCGCTTCACTGACTGCAGGCACGTGCCATACCAGAGCGCAGGTAAAGAGAAGGAGAGTAGTGACCTCTTGACCTAGCATCTCAACTAAGTGATCCGCTGGTAAATCACTGTGGTCAATATCGGAATAATCAGTGCCTTGTAAGTCTGTATTTGTTTATTCTCATGGATTATGTTATTTCTACTCCATAAATTTTGGAGTTGGTTGAATGCATTGGTGGCCAGCTGCTTTCGTTTTCTGATGTGTTCATTTTCGTTGATCAAATTGCCTAGTCTATGTACAATTTTCCATTCATTTAAATTTCTTTTGATTTTTGTATATTCTGTTTTGAATTGATTCACTTTTAGATTCCATGATTCTAGGGTAGGTGATATTATTGGCGTGTATATTTTCGCTTGATGTTCTGATTCAAAGATTAGGTTTGTATCAACTGCGTATATCAATTCACGTATGATCTTCTTTGTTGGTGGTAATTTTGGTCTTAGTACTTTCATGGCCGATTCGAGGTTTTTCCTGAATAGAATTGGACTCAAGCTGTCTCCTTGAGGGAATCCAATTGAGGTTGATATTGTTGTTAATTCACCCATACTATTTTTTTCTGTCGCAATCTATCTATTTTCTTTTTGTGATTATCTACTGATTGAGATTTAATTTTATGCATGATTTCATTTCTTTGTCTCTTCATTTTGTTCTTCACATCTGTATTTGAGCAGCTGTTGATGTTAAGTCTCAGTTGGTTTTGCGGCTGTGATAAGTCATGCAGTATTGGACAGTAGTCTTGTTTTTGTGTACTACTTCTCTCAGGCAGTGTTCCTGCTCACCAGCACGCTTTGGACAAGATGTTGAATTTCAGCTGGGTAAGAGGATATCCTTTAAATTCTTTGACAAAAGGTTTGACACCAGTGTGTTTCTGAAATTTTCTTTTGACTAGGTCATCTCTTAGACTACTGACGTCTTTGATTGATTTTCTATTTTGTTTGTAATGCTTATGCCTTGGCTTTTTAAATTTTCTGTTGGCCTGAACTTTGAAATTAAGAGTCTATAGTCTGTAGATGTCTTCATTCCTGCATATGTTTGTGAATCATTGAGAATGCGCTTGTATTGGTCCGAAATTATGATAAAGGCCATGTAGTACTCCATGTAGTAATATGGCGGGAAGGGTGTTTAAAGACACTATTACAAATGAATCATTTATGTTCGCAACAAAAATCAATAAGACACTGGCCATTTTCATTATGCAGTCCTTTGGAATAAACACCAAGGCATGTTCTGTTGTCTTTCCTTGTTCTTATTTTAGCATTGAAATCGCCCGTGATTATGATGTTATCATTTACATGGTCTCCGATTATCATTTCAATTTCATTGTATAATCTATCTCTTACTGTTGAATCTTTTTTGGATACCCCCAAAGTAGGATGGTGGGTGTTGATTATAAGTGAAGTTTTGTTGTTTAGAAAGTATGGAATGGTTTTAAAGCTCAAAACAGATATTCTTTCATTTATAGGAATATTCTGGAATATGGCAGTATATATGCATTTTCTTTTTTGCCATGGATTTTCAACGTGTTAAAAAGGATGATGGTGGTTCCAATGTCCCTTGAAAAACATATTCAACTTTTGCGTGTTTCTCCTTTCAATAAGTGGAGTCCAGTTTAACAGCTCCATCGTGTCTTTTTTACTGTGTTGTCAGTGAAAGTCATTAAAGACAAATCGACAGGCCCTTCTTTGTATCTATCTTATTAGCAATGACTATCCCGCACAAATCTTTGGGCCTCTTTTTCGCTCACGAAGTGCCCAAATTCGCGACAAAATATGGGACGAAGCCGTTCAGTACATGCTATTTTAAAAAATTAATTACGACGCTGTTTATCGATGAATATGACTGAAAGTTGGCACACAGTTAGAAAAGAGGTCATTTTAGATTATGTCAAGCAACAAAACTCGTACGATTACCAGAAGACAGTTAAAAATAGATTTTTACTCTTTGGAGTACAATATTTCTAAAACTACAAAGAGGAGAGATTTTGTTGCTCATAAGGTTATATATGCACATTTCTTCTATTTATATTTCAAATTTCATTGGACTATGATAAGTACTTTTCCCGTATTCTCACAATACATCAACCCAATTTGCATTTCAATGAGTGAAAATATGGAGACGGCCATTTTGCTTCCCTCATCGCACGACACGAAAATGACGTGAGCGAGGCAAGGCTGCCAGATGGCTAGACTTTAACCTGACCAAATTCGACTTCAAAAGTGGCTAAATAGAAAATCATATGGCTTTCACTATTAAGACTGGCCCACTTAAAATGAACTAAATTTTAACAAACAAAAAATGGAATAGACTAGGATAAATGTCACTGAGACAAAAATAGATGTATAAAATTTAATAAAAGAAACAAAATTATATATTTGGCCACACACGTGGCCATCTGGAATCTTGTTCGTGAAGACTGACGACACAAATCCTCGCGCGCTTTTTAAAAAATTAAGGTATTGTTTCATTGTTATGTCATAGGGATTGTAGATTAACACACACACACTCTCTCTCTCTCAAATAAATACTAGAAATAACATAAGGCCATGGTCTCACGGAACTGATTGATAATAATTTAGCAGGCTTTTTTCGTGTCATTTGTATGGGTTGTAGACACAAAATTACACTTTGGAAAAGTTCCAAATGATCAATATTATGTATATTTTAAAACAAAATTATAGTTGACCCTAGCCATACAGCTCTAAAACTATACAAGTTAGAACTCTTCTGATGTCTTCATCATATTTTCTGATAATTTTGCCATAAAATTGCCAAGTTTTAATATCTAATTCCACGTATTAAGCGAGATACAGCCACAAACCAGAATAAAACGCAGAAAAAGTCTCCCATATTTTCCGTATTTTTTTCTCTTTGTGAGTCATCCAAATAAATGACATCTTTGAAACAGCATAACTTTGTTATATATTAATGGATTTTCAAAATTTAAAAAGATTTTTACTCAGTGGAGATAGGGCTTTGATTTAAGAATAGTATTTCTTACAAAAATAGAAAACAAAAATTTTCATAGTCATTGCTAATCTTATTGATCAATGTTGATGTAATCGCTCCCATATGTTGCTGCTATATTCTAAACCATGTCTTAAAATACTTCGTTGCACTATCTTTTCACTCTTGTGGGGCATGATGAGAGGGAAAACACTGTTATAATGGACAGCTAATCCAAAGTGGGATCAGACCTTTTTTCCCACGAGCCTGACTCATTTCAATGTGACTACATGGTTTTCATTGATAGTGTTTCCACTAAGCGATGTCTCTATAACATTCATGCTTTGAAATCATTCAAAACCCTGCAGATTTCTTACATTCTTAGAGATAGAACTATGTTTGCATTGCATTGATTCACTCCTGTAACAATCAACAAGATCTTGATACCTACAAACTTTATTGAATTTTCATGCTTATCATCTAATATGCCATTTCTCTACAAAAATAAAAGGTTTCTTAATTAATTGATCATTGAGCAATGAAGCAACGTCAATGTCATAATTTGATGGAAAAATCCCCTGGAAACAAAACAAACATATGAATAAATCATTGTTATTATCTGAAGCATAGCTATCAAAAATTTATTGCAGACATTATATATAAATAACCAAATATAATTCAGTTAGTCAATAAAAAACCACAATAGTACAGAAAAATCAATATGACAATAAATGAAACCAAAAAAACAAAACAAAAACAAAACTAAAAAAAATATCTCCATATTAGGTAATCACTAAATGAACTTACTCCTTGTATTCCTTGTAGTATGTAGCATTGATCAATTTCTCTCCCTCTTGATAGAGCTTTTCAGCTAAAGAAATAGAGACAAAAAAATCAATTTAAAAAATCAACAAATTTAAATCTATACACGATACAGTTAAAATTTCATGTTCATCTTGAATCAAGTAAAATGCATCATTCCGTGGGATTTCAAAGAAGTTAAAAATCAGCTCTGATCAAGTTGGAATCACACTGCTTTCTAGGGTTTTACTTTTTTGTTGTAGGGGAATCGGGAAATATTTCAGAAATGAAACTTGTTCACAAAAATAAATAAAAAATTATACTTTAGTTTGGTAAAAATATCCACTCAAATATGCTAACAATTATCAATAATTTTTCTCAATCTGTCCTAAAATTGTTTGAGAATGGATCAAAAAAGAGAAATATTATCAAATGAAGAAGTATTTCTGGAACAAATCATTAATATTTCAATGATCAATGCTTACATCTTTTCCATAAATTTTAATACAGATCAGATCGTCATGTCCTTTCTTGTCCATGGTACATCTTTGCGAAATTCTGATTGTGACATTGATCTTTTATTCTAAGTACAGTGCAACCCCTGGATAACGACATTGCCCGGGACAGAAAAATTATGTCGTTATCTAGGAGTGTCATTATTCCGGGGTTTTCAAAATGGTGAGAAAAGCCGGGTTTCCACCAAGTCGGGAATTCTTGAAAAGTCAGGAATTTAATTTTGGAGAAAAATTTTGGAAAATGCGGTCAGGAGTAAAACAATGGTCTTGAATTTTGCAATCGGGTCGGAAAAAGTGTGGCAAATGCTTGATTTTGTGTCTCTAACTTTGTGTGTTCTAGTGTGGTCGATGTTACGGATTGTAGTATATATTAGTATCAGAATTAGATTTGCTACTTAATCTTAAGAAGACGCCAAGCTCAGACTTGGCTCACAGAATTTTGTTTTTCAAATTGGCTGCAATTCAAAGGCAGCACAAAGTAAGGGAGGCTTATTCTTCAGTGTGTATGTAAAAAGAAAAACTACAATTGATTCACTTGATAGATTGACAATGGCCTCCCATATGAAGACAAAAAACACTTATTGGTACATGAGGCCAAAAACAAGAATGACAAGAATACCATGTTGGACTTCATATGTCATTAAAAGTACACGAGGTATTGGTGATAATAAAGATGTTGCTTGTAGTTTATCTAAGTATTCTAAGAGAGAGTTTATTGTCAAAGTCAAGTTTTCACAATGAATTATTAAAGGATAATTACTCATTTAAGTGTATACTTGACAAATTATTTGTTAAATTTAGCTCTTTAGGGGCCAATTTTTGAAACAGCAAATTCACCACCCCCCTCCCAGCAGAAGTAGGTCTTGAAAAAATTTCCAGGATTTGGTGAGGACCCTGGAAAAGGGAAAAGGGTGTGCGGTGATACCTGTGAATATGTAATAGTGCAATGCACGAACCAGTGCCTGAGAAAAGACACGTCCCAACAACGTTAGAATGTATATGTGTAATGTCATTGCCTTGATCATAAGCAGTGTTCGAATGCCACTTAAAAAAACTAAGAATAATTTTTTTAAAAAAATCAAGTGCCCATATGAAAGGATTGAACAAGAACACATGCACATATCTAGATTTGATTTTAATTAAAAACTATTTAATGCACCAACATTTACAAGCACTTAAAAATTAGTGGTATTCACCACCTTGTGATATTAAAAAGTGTTTTAAAAATTTTAAAAACTAGGTATTAATATTAACCACAATAAGATCAAATTTGGACTGATGATTAGAGAAGAAACTGATTTTTCAAATGAAAATAATAAAATGAAAGAGGTTGTTATTGTTTTCCCCGACTATTCCAAAATATCATAAGATAATCATCCATAATTGCCTGATATCAGTTAACCTCCATTGACCTCAGACAGGTAACTAACAGGAAAGGTTAATGGACCCTTGTAAGTTCCCTCAACTGATAAACTTCTTTTGCTGTGGTTCCATATGAACGAGCGCTGACTCCACACAGTGTAGTAAACATGCTCTGATTGTTCAGTAGCAAAGCAATCTCGTTAAGAGTATGAGATGACAATGGTCAGGTATCAAGCATTGTTATCAACTGCTGATTATTGTTAAACTAAGTCGCTAAACAGGGGTTTTACTAAAATGTATGTCACTATTTTGAGGTTTTTATTACTAACATAAAGCAAAAAATTGGGACCAGAGACCAATGTTGCTATCCAGGGGTTGTCGTTATCCAGAGGTTGCACTATACATGACATTTACAACTGAAAAGGACTGATTCACAAGCTCATGTCATGATATATGACAGCACAAGGTAAATAATGGGTGGACTCCACTTTAGTGGGACTTTTCATGTTCTTTTATGGGAACATACATACACCTCTGTTAAGCTGAAAATAACTAGCTCCTCTTTATGGTAAAAGCAGATCATGTCTATTCAATCCCAAAAAAAAAAAATTAAAAGAATTTTATTTCTAATGACCTACAGAAATTGTTTTAAGTAACACAGAAAAAAAAGATCAATTTTTAAAAAAATGATGACAAAACAAAAACAATAAAACTAGTGCTTACAACACGAACAAAACAAACTGCTTACCTTCAATCTCTTCAGGTGTCATCTGTTTCTTCTCTTCCTTTTTTTCATCCACATACATCTTAGTTTGCTGTGTATACTGCTTTATATAATGTTGATCATCTTGACTCTGTTCATGTTCAAAATCCTCCTGAATGATGCCCTGTTGATTTGCTATCTCTTTTTTTTCTAGATCTTTCAGGTATTCTTCATACCTTCGCAAGGCTGCATCTTCATCACTAATTTGTTTGTCTTCCGGAGATATTTGCTCCTTGGATTCTTGATTGACTTTATCTGTGTTTTGTTGAATATTTTGTTTCTCGGTGAAATCTTGTCTTTGTATCTGCTCATGTACTGTATCTTTATAAAAACTATTTCCTTCTTGAAAAGATTCATCTTCATCTACGTCTTCCTGGATTGTTTCCGCTATTGACAGTTTCTCTTTCTGTTCTTGTTGATTGCTTTCAAAACCTTGTCTGTTTTCATGATAAATTGAATCCTGTTGATGCTGCTGTTCCTGCTGCTGTGAGGCAGATCCACTGCTTTGGTGTACATTTGGGTCTTGCACATAAGGTTTTTCATATTGCTGTTGTTTGTGCTCATCTATAATCTGTTTAGATGATTCAGTATTCTGTTCAGACTGTAATGTTGAGTGTTGTGTTTGATGGCCACTTGAAGCATCTTCTCCAAATTTATTTTTCAATGGCTGATTGGCTGATGAATCTTGATCTCCATTAACTTTCTGTGGGGGAGACTCTGAATGAAATGAGTAAAAAGAGATTTGATGAATGTGAAGAGGTCATAACTAAAAAAGCTTGAGTGTTGAGTGCATATATCAAACAAAATTATGAATTCAAACACAGAAATGCAGGGGAGATGTGGACATACAACTTTTTTTGGGTAAAAAGTGCATGGTGGGCATATTCTGCACTGAATGGGCACATCTAAGTACAATGCTAGACAAAAATTATTTTCCAAAGCTATAAAAAAAACAACAAAAAACAAAAACAAAACAAAACAAGTACCAAGCAATTCCTTCAAGACAAGGTTCAGCTCAATGAAGTGAGGTGACTAGTTCATATTTAAGGACATCCTTGAAACATGGACATTGAACAAAGACGTCATAATTGTAAACATAGGTTTAGAAATTAATTCTACACTCAATCTGTCCTTTTAAAACTAATATGCTAGAAAACAACAAGTCAAATATCCATTGGCTGACAATCAAGATTGCATCTAATATGTAATTCAAACTGCTAGGAAAGGATCGCCACTACACTCATTTTGTTTTCAGCATTAATTATCTATCGACCTGACGACAAAGGATATACAGTTTATGGGAACTATGATATTGATCTATATCTATTTGCTGAGATTATGTTTATATCTAGCCAAAATTACAACTGTTTGCAATCATAGAGAGAAATTATTGTGAAATTTTGTATCTTGGATAGGAATTGCAATACATCAAATAGGAGAGCAGATCAATTGCATGTGAAGGGACCAGAACTTAAGCCAAGTTCAGACTAGGTTTGTTTTTTTTTTCTTTCCTGGCCCCCAGCAATGATTATGTAGCTGCGTCTGTTGGATTTGACTCAGAGTAAGAGCACTTTCAGATAGACTGGTATCCTATCCTAAAGACAGTAAGTGTAACTGTCGATTAATAATATTGAAACTGGGAGTGTCCATGAGCCTAACTGCTTTAAAGTACTAGATTTTTACCTTGGTTATTAAGGATACCTTCTTAACTTACCCATTTATGAGTGATCAGATTCATGTATATAGGCTGTTCATGCTAACTTACCCGAATGTTGGGAAAATACAGTTGAACTGGACAACAAGAAGATTAGAATGATAAATGCTATGCAAGGAGAAGCTTGCTTGTGGAAAGATGAAACAAACGGTCTTGAGATCCAAAAATTCATTTTGGAACTTGTTCTCATTGATATGTTTTGGGGCATATCAGTACCTGAAATTTAAGGAAATAGAACAGTTAGGCATCAAGGAAATAAACAAACAAGAAACTGGTCAGGATTATATTTGAA
Source organism: Berghia stephanieae (assembly GCF_034508935.2). NCBI lineage: Eukaryota > Metazoa > Mollusca > Gastropoda > Nudibranchia > Aeolidiidae > Berghia > Berghia stephanieae. The sequence goes on along the minus strand of NC_088360.1, from coordinate 87,252,360 downwards.
TGAAATATTTGAAATGAGCATATATAACATCACTTTTCTTACTTTTTCCTTTAAACAGAAATAGTATATAGTATAGTGTGTCCAGCGATGCAGGCTTTCAGTGCCTTTGCTGATCTTGGATATATGGATAATTCTTTGCAGTCATCTCAATTTGATGGGGGACTCACATGAGCTGAATCTATGGTTGAAACAGAGGCTGTCAAATTGCCTTTTGAAGGCATTGAGATTTGGAGCTTCCGTGACTGAGATTGGAAGGTTGTTCCATCGATCAATTACACACTGGCTAAAGAAATGCTGCCTGAGTGATGTGTTGCATTGGCTTTGTTCAATTTATAATTATGGCCTCTGGTGTTACTGTCAGCAAACACAAATAATCCCTTCTGGACATCCAGGGCATGCGTAAATTTCGCTGTGATTATCCCCAGACACCTTGTAACGCCGCTCTTTTAAACAATTATACACATTCCAGAATATGGAATGTTTCCAAATCCACATAGAAATAAGGAAAGTTAATAAAATATCTATGAAAACATAAAATTAACCAACATTAAATCAGTTGTTACTACATATACACAATATACGTTGACTTCAAAGTGGGTGTCATGGCCGAATGGTTCAGTCGTCTGCCCTGGAAATTTTACCAGAATTGACGTTGTGGGTTCAAATCCTGATTCCGCCACCTTTAAAAAAAAAAAAAAAAAAAAATTCCGTCTTCTTTGTACAAGTAGAAGTCTATTCTTTTCTCCTTTTTGTTTGGCCTTTTGTTCCGTTTCTGAGCATGAATTTCTTAAAATTGCTTTTATTAAAAAAAATAAATTATTGTTTTGTTTTTTTCTCCTCTATCTGACCATTTGATAATTCTCTGTTTGTTTGCTTTTTAATTATTTATTCTTTTTAGACACTTTTTGAGATCGGAGTGGGGACGAATATGACAATTTGCTAGAAACTAGAAAGGAACCAAGAGAGAGAGAGAGAGAGAGAGAGAGAGAGAGAGAGAGAGAGAGAGAGAGAGAGAGAGAGAGAGAGAGAGAGAGTTTTTTAAAAAAAAGGGGTGGGGGGAGGATGGATGGGACATTTATCCCTTGCGTTCTGTAAAAAGAAGACGGAATTTAAAAAAAAAAAAAAAAAAGGGGCGGAACCAGGATTTGAACCCACAACGTCGATTCTGGTAAAACTTCCAGGGCAGACGACTAAACAATTTGGCCATGACACCCACTTCGAAGTCGACCATATTGTGTATATGTAGTAACAACTGATTTAATGGTTAATTTTATGTTTTTATAGATATTTTATTAACTTTCCTTATTTCTATGTGCATTTGAAAACATTCCATATTTTGGAATGTGGATAATTGTTTAAAAGAGCGGAGTTTCAAATATGTGTCTTGGAATAACGAATGTTTAACAGATGTCTGGGGATAACGAATTTTCATTATCCCCAGACGTGTCTGGGAATCTGACAGCCCGTAAATTTATGTTTCCATCATGCTGCCTCTGATATGTCTCTATGCTATAATGGGAATTCCAAACATTTTCAGTTATTCTTTATAGCCTTTATTATTTATGCCTGGTATTATCTTAGTTGCTCTGCAGAGCACACCTTCTAACAAACAGTAACAGCTTCTTGTCCTTTTCATATTTGGGTGACCATACTGAGTTGCTAAATTCCAGATGAGACTGAACTAGAGCATTAAAAAGCATTCTCACAGTCATAGAATAGATTTGAAACAATATCAATATGGAGTCAGTTATAATTATAATAAGGCATAAGTATAAGTAAGGAGATGCCCATCGACGACATGTTCGGGGTTAGACAGACAGTTAAGACTAGAGTCTGAGTAAGAGATTTCTCTAAACGCCACTAGGATGGCGACACTTCAGTAGAGATTTTAAACAATTGTTTTTGTATTTTACATCTTCATTAACAAGGTGTTAAAAATCTATTCACGACAATCATAAATTCAATCATGTCAAAGTCAAAATAGAAGAAAAATGAATTATTAAGAATAAGAGGAATCCATACGATTATAAATTCTCCTCCTGAGAATTGAATTTGAGGTCTGGATAGATGCCTACCTACACTTCAACTCTTTTGACTCATATAGATGTTTACATTAGACTGACGTTTACAACAGTAGAGATTGACTAATTTACCGTTGAAGAGATAATTTCATTATTGCAATGCCACTGCTGCACTGTTGTCATTGTCATCTAACAGTTTTCGTTTAGTTTTCTTGCTTGTCGGCCAACTTCTGTTGACAAGTCGTATTTTGATTGGATCGAAATCGCTTCCGCGGCGTGCAATAAATCTTTCGTTTTTTAAAATATCAGCACTATTCCAAACAATATGGGCACTTTTAATAGTTAATAGTGTGTATCTAGGCGTAGTATACACTTTTTTCTTCTTCAGTTTTACGTTTTACTAAAAGGTAAGCTATCGTCGGGGCCCAAACGTCGAGTAAACGGATGAAGCAACCAGCTGCGTGATGAGGACTGTGCTGATATCAGAATATTGGCTGAAATGAACTCACTATAATATATATATGAAAAATACAATGCATTTATGTGTCTGCCTGAAGCTCGAAGAAATAAAAGACACAAATGAAAGGGAAAGGGAAGCTTCAATTTGATTTACGAAGATATTTGTTGTGGACGTTTTGCATTTGCCCTTTGTCAACAAAACCCGATCAATGAGACACCATAGACGAATCAGGGGCAGTTGCAGGCTGTTTATTTAAGGCTTTTTATTTACACGCAATCCATACCGATACTATGAAAGGATCCACGGACAACTTCAGTGATCGGGTAATTACAATTTTGCTTTTTACAATGTATACTGCTCCCCTTTCTGATATGTTATAACCTTTCCCATTGATTTTCATTTTTATGCTGATGACGACACTCAGTTGTATACAAAACTCAATTATGATTCAAAGCCTTCATCAGTATATGCTATTAAAAATTGTATATTGCCAACATAAATGATTGGATGAAACTGAACACATTTAAATTTAATGATGACAAGACAGAAATGATAATTTTTGGAATGGGTATCAACTCTCAACCATATCTACAAATGAGGCACTAGTGGATGAAAACACTATTAAACTTAGTTCTTGTGTGGGAAATGTTGGAGTGTATTTAGATCAAGGGTTATCCGTGGAAGATCATGTTTTAAAAATATGTCAATATTGTAACTAGCACATCAGAAACATTGGAAGAATCAGACATTATATTGATGAGGATATTACAAAGATGCTTGTTAATTCTTTTAGTAATAGCTGATAAGATTATTGTAATGTCCTTCTCATTGGCTGTCAAAGCAGAATAATTCATCAACTACAAAAAAAAAATAATAAAAATAATAAAAAATAAATAAAAATAGAGCGGCTAGACTTAAAAAATTAACGAAAACAAAAGAGATCATTTTACACCAGTTCTCCAGGAATTGCACTGGCTTCTTGTGAAGTTTAGGATATAATTTAAGTTATTGTTTTTAGTTGTCTAGATGGATTAGCACCTGAATATTAAAAAAAAATATGAATCCACTCGAAATTTAAGATCATCTCAGTCCCAACTTTTAAAGGTTGCAACCTCAAATTCCAATTTTGGTAAAAAAAAAAAAGAGCCTTTTCATCCATAGCTCCACGCCTTTGAAACGCACTCAGTCCTCGGACATAGTCCTATGAAAATTTATCATCTTTCAGGAAATGTCTGAAGACTGAGTTGTTCCGTAAGGCTTATTTTTTTTTTATGAAATAGATTTTGCTTAGATTTTGTTTCTGTATTTATGCTTATTATGTTTTGTTGTGATTTTTTTACTATTATGTAAAGCGCCGAAAAGCACGATTAACGTGGATGTTAAGGCGCTATATAAATTCATTATTTAATATTTACTAGTTTTTATATAGAGGAAGTTCGACAAATGGATCTCTTTTTCATAGATCTATCGTAAGTCCCAATTACGTGAGTACATCTCTTTAAAATTCAAAACGCACATGCCCCCCCCCCCCTCCTACACACAATAATATACACAGATTCTAAAATAAATAACTCACCAAAACATTGATATAGGGCAATATCCACGGAGTGTGCTCAAGACGCTTAAAAAGGGCTCCTAAGCCAATAGCACCATGAAAAACGAGACATGATGCAAGAAGTTAGTGCGGCTATGTGGTCTAGTGGTATGACATTCGCTTTCGGATCGGAAGGTCATGGGTTCGAGCCTCGCGCTCGGCGCATAGTTGAGTCCTTGGAAAAGGCTCTTTACTCACATTCTCTCACCGTACTCAGGTGTGAAATGAGTACCTGGCCGTTAACAGCGTTGTCTTTGTCCGAAAAATTGTAATATCGCCTAACAGGCGTCATGTCCCGTCCTTCATGTTAAATGTTGCTGTGGATATTGCACTATATAAAAGCTCAATTTAAAAAAAGGCCATTTGCTATTCCCACTTTTATTTCTTGTGGTATTGGACTGGGTAACAAAGACAGCATATGGCAATTCCAACAATGACATTCAATGGAAAAAAGACTTGAAGACCTTGAGTTTGCAGATGACCTAGCCCTCCTCTCACACCGCCTACAGGACATGCAGAACAAAGTAACGGCCCTTGAGGAACAGCTCAGCGAATTGATCTCAAGGCTAGTGAAGAGAAGATAAAACTGCTGCCAATAAACAAAAATCCCAAATCACTATCTCTGGTACAGCAATAGAAAATGTCGGAGAATTTCTATACATTGGCAGCTAATTCAATCAGTCAGGTGGAACTAATGAAGACATCATTGTTAGAATCAAGAAAGGGCGCCAGGCGTTTGTTATATTGAGGCCAACATGGAAAGCTTCCAGCATATCCACAAACACCAAGGTTAAAATATTTAACACAAATGTTAAAGCAGTCCTGCTCTTTGGGTTAGAATTTTGGCGATCAACCTTGACCACATCAGCCAGGATACAAACTTTTGTCAATCGCTGTCTTCGACAAATCCTCATATTGAAATGGTTTGACAAAGTGCAAAACGCCAACTTTTAGACAAGAACAAACCAAGAGGAAATGAATGTCCAGGTCAGACGCAGAAAGTGGCGATGGATTGGGCATACTCTGCGGAAGGAGTCCTGTAATATAACCAAGCAGGCTATCGAATGGAACCCGCAGGGTAAGAGGAAACGGGGTCGTCCAAAACGGACTTGGAGGAGAAGCCTTCACCAAGACGTGTGCGTGTCTAATCTCACCTGGAGTGAGCCAAATGTCTGTGCCAAGGACAGAAGAAGATGGAAAAGTGCTGTTGAGGCCATATACTTTGCCAGGAGCCAAGAGGCATTAAATCAAGTAAGCAGAAATCACTTTCGGTATCTGAGGCAGTGCCCTGGCATGGTTTACATTGTATCTAAGTAACAGAAAGCAAGTTATCAAAATAAATGAATGCTTTTCCAGAGCAACTCCTCTTTTATGCGGTTACCCCAGGGCTTTAATTTTGGTCCTGTTTTATTTCTATATACACGCAACCCTTGTCGCAAATTTTCACAGACCATAGATGCAGTTTCACTTTTACGCTGACGGTACCCAAATGTACAATTCAGATATTTTATTAAATATCCCCATACTTGTGACTAACACAGAAAGGTGTGTATCGATAGTAAAAGATTGGATATTAAAAATATTAAAAAGATTGAAATTAAACGTAGGTTATACGCTCTGGAAATGTCAAAGAGAGTCAAGTCGCATAACCCACTGTTGTTCTGAATATAAATAGACATGGCATAAAATCTATCAATGTTTTAAAACACTTTTCGTGATTGATCGGTTTACGTCCTGCCAGATTTCTAATCTTTGCAAATCATTGAACTATCAACTTAAATGAATTTCATCTATCCGTGATTATCTAACTCTTAATGCTACTCAAACACTCATAACAACACTGATTCTGTCTCGACTAGATTATTGCAATGCTCTACCGTTTGGCATAACATATGATACAATTTCAAAACTCCAGATAAATGAAAAAAGTGATGCAAGATTGGTAACAAAACAAAAAAGCTTGCACAATCTCTTCCTTTACTGTATGAACTTCACTGGCTCCTAGTAAAAGAACGTTTTAAAAATAAAATTGCCATGATCTGTTTTAAATGTATAACCCATGAAGCCTCATCTTACCTCAGAAATTGTTTAAATGCCTAAAAACCGCCAAGGCCACTCCGTTCACAAATGGATACCACTAAAACGTATGAAGAGAGATCATTTCTCTCCCCAAAACTGTAAGAGATGCACCAAACATCACCATTAAAAAAATTTAGATTGACACATAATTTATTTTATGAGAAATATCTTGCAAAGTGCCTTTTATTGTATTGTACTAGACGTCTACTTCGGTTATATTTGTATGTGTGACAATCGATAGTAGGTGTGTTATCAGATAATAGTTACTAATGTATGATTTAATGTAATGGTGCCAACGTAAAGCGCATAGAGCATGACATCGTCATGGTTATGCACCATAGTAAAGCTATTCATTATTATTATTATTATTATTATTATTATTATTATTATTATTATTATTATTATTATTATTATCATTTTTTTCTCTCTTTTGTACCATCATTATTACACCGAGTTGATCTGACTGCGACATAAGTCAGTTTACATTCCTATGATAGTAACATTAAATCTAAATGACTAGACTCTTAGTCATCAACAATATCAATTGAATCTTGCATTTCTTATTCAATTAAGTGTATCCAATGGAAATATTTTACTTTTACCATTCAACGTTGTCATGACACGAAAAAGGCAGATGCTCATCACTTTTTGGATGCTGTGAGAGTTGTTAAGAGGAAATGACGACGCGACTTTTTCATCCTACAACACAATTGGTCGAATTGTGAATTCATATGAGTGATGAACCATCCATTTACCGATCACTTGGAATCTTTCCGTCTAACTGATCACACGCATTTTTGGTCTCTCTCTCGTATTGGTGACGAGAATTATAATACTAATACTACCCAGCTATTGTAGGAATCTTTACTTCTTTTTGTAATTTTTTATTAAGTTAATGATGTGTTTAATTCTTGAGTGTATTTCAGTGGATTATTGTGTATCGTGTTTTAAATAATTCGTTACATTGATTTAATTTTGTATAATCACTGTGTCTGGAGATTGAGAGTAAGTTGCCTCATTTAACACCCTGCCTTTTCCATGATTATACAAGCATCGCCGTTTCTTATCTTTATTACGTTTTTATATATATAATTGATAGCTATTCAGTAGCTGCTATATGATATTGTTGTTATGATTTTGATGAGTTCTATTTAGTTATTTATATGTTTTAGGTGTTTTTGCTCATGGATTGTTTAGTTGTAGGAACTTGGCTGCTAGATAATAGATTTTAGCATACTTGGGGACCAATACGATGAGGGCGCGGTTGGACATTATTGCACAACCCGGCATCATCAGTGTTCCTCAGTCCCCTGTTTTAGGGGGTTCAAAGGAACTGATTACGTCTTAGACGTGATTTCCACACGTCTTTTTCTGGTAGGGATGTTCCTGAATCCACGGGAAATGACATAAGTTACGTCAGGACAGAACATCAGAGGTTCACATTAGTCTTGTTTCAATAATTTGTCACATCAAACTATGGGCATAATCATAATATGAGGGGTGTGGCCATATCGGGGACTAAGGGTGTGGTTTAGTTTTGGAGCGGTCTGATTCGAGGGATATAGACGGCCAAACACAGCGAATGTTATGAGGCTTGATCTAATCAGTCAGATGCATAGCCCTACTATGACTCTTTTAGTACGCCATGGTCAGATGTCACGGGTTTGAAGAAGAATTATCCATATAATTAATATTCATTAGCAACGTGCATCCTTAGTGGTATCTGGTACTTAGCACCCCCCCCTCCCACATAGACACATAGATAACACAGGACGGTAGTCTGTGGATAGACACTCAGTAAGTGTAGAGGAATATAGCCACGCCCCTGGGGGACAGTCGCAAGGCTCAACTATGTAAACTATCGGTAACCTACGTTGGAGACGTGAAAATTAGGGGCTCCTTCTATTCTATATGGGCGTGTTCAATGTCAAGTCAGTAAAAGTGGCATTTGTGTATTGATGGTGTGTGATTAACTAAAATACACGCCTTTTCTGCCCACTGTATCTTACCTTATAGTTGAAATTACTCAAAAATTAATCATAAATTACTCACTGAATAGAAACCTTCGAAACCCGTGCCTAATTTACTATACGTTTGATGCTTATATCTTAATTTTAATATGATAGATGGGATAGATGCCAGGGCATCATTGAGTACTATAAGTAGAATTTAGATAGATGCATTTGCTTCCATGGCCAGTGTTGCGGTAAGTCGCGTCTGGAGGGTAACAGTCGTGACGTCACTTCCCTCGTATAGAATACGTATAGTAACCTACTGATCATGTTTTTTACTTTTATACATTCGGATCACATGACAGGTGAAGTTCTAGCCAGAATGAAGAATAAAAACAGTGCCAATTTTCTTTGCTGGGCGGACGTGACTTCAGACTATTGAATCCGATTGACACCCCCTCCCTTTACTTTGAGTAGATGAGACGATGAGACGTTTCGATATTACTAAGAGTCGGAATAACATGACATTTCGCGGTTATAGCTTTTAGATCTCGCAAAGCCATCCAAACGCTGTGGTGGAGTAGCTCTTTGATGTCATCGCTTCCATCGCTCGTTGGGTATTGCAACTACCCTCTGGTGGTGCGGAAGGTGTTACATATTTTGCATAACAATAACGTAATCCCGGGACGGGAGGTAGCGTCTTTGTTTCGGCCGGCCAGTTAAAGAGCATGTGATTAGTCGAACACGTTGATATGCTTGACTCACAATTCTACAGGAATGGACAGTGTCGGTTGATCAAAGAATATAACATTGTTGTTTACCAACCATTTTTCCACTCTGAAGTTCCTATCTCTCTATTATAATAAAATTGATACTACGAATGACAAAATCGACCAACAAATTAGGGAGTTACAAGTTATTCATAATAAGAATAGGTACTTTTAAAAGTTTACAATAATCCTTATCTAAGTCACTTTTCATCATCAAAGTCGAACCTTTTTCCCGATTTTTATCAAACAAAGTACAAAGTTAATAATTTTCACCCGCGGATAATATGGGATCCATATCTACATGTTTTAATTTTTTGAATCAAAGCTGGAAACATCCTGCGAAACTGGAAATCCTGTCATTTTCTTCACAACGATTAGGTTTTACTGATTGAGAACAGTCTTGACTACTCCGCCCATGGATATTTGGTGGTTGTCGCTATTGGCGGGTTGAATTTTAGAGTTAAAGCGGCCTTGGCTATTGTTGTGACTGCGCGGGATCATTTATGGCGCGGAGTTGCTTGGTTGATGTTGAATAATGTAATGTTTATACAAGAGGCGATATGGCTAACCTGAGAGTACTTCGGTGTATTTATTTCAATTGCACTGCAGTATAATAGATTACACCCTTTGATGCTATTTATTTTTGGAACCATAATTCTTAGGCAATAATAATTATGGTTTTTCGTTGTTATTATGTGCCGTTGGCTTCGGGGGAAGAATGGCGATTTTTTAATCGTTATCTATATTTTTAATGGGGCATATCTTCTGACATCTATGGCTAGCAGCCAGCGACATCTATACGAAGGCCTTGCTAGCAGCTCTATCGTCGCATGAGGTTCTCACATGTTTTGGCTTAACCCTCTCGTGTTCAGATTCTTTTTGGGGGAGTAGATAATGAGTTCCTTATATGGCCATGTCAATCATGTAGACATCCTTTGATTATATAAGCCTACTCTTTGATATCTGTAGTCGCCTTTTCGTTTTCTACGGTCACTCATGGCTAAACTCCGCCCAGAAACGATTTCATAGGTCCGTCCATCACCAAATTTCAAACTTTTGTTCTCGTGAGTTCATAAGTTTTTTGACCGAAGAACGATTGGCTACTGAGCATCTTGACCCTTCAACGATTGGTCGTTCTGGCAGCTCACGTGTCCACAGCCGTCAACAATGAATTGAATCATCGTCGATGCAGTGGAAGACGGCCATGGAATAGTTGCGTCACATCGCCACGTTGTTGAATAAATTATCCAGGCATGGTCGATAGGTAAAAAAGCCAAATTATGTTCTAGTTACATTTGAAACAAACAAAGTAAATCACTGATCTCGTCTCTTTGAGATATAAAGAATGATATAAAAATCAAGAAAATCGGCCGATAAATAAAAAAGTTGCTAAAAAAAGCTAAAATAAACAAGAGCAAATTTTAAAATCAAATTTATTCGTAAAACAGTTGGTTTTCAACCGATTTTTATGAAACAAAGACCAATGTACTTCTTTTTTCAAGCTGATTTCAGCAATGTGACTTTCAAATTCCTCAGAATTATGTTTTTTACTTTTAGATTTTAGCTTTTAGGCCTACTCCATAAGGTGTTATATTCCTTGCATAACAATAGCGTAATACATCGACGGGGAGAAGCGTCTTTGCTTCGGCCAGCTGGATAGATAGCCTGTGATTGGTCGAAGACTTTGAGATGCTTGATTCACAATTCTACACGAACGGACCCCGGCGGTCTATCAAAGAGGTGTAACAAATTTATTTACCGACTATTTTTCTTGGTGCTAAAATTACAAAGTAATAATTTCGCGTCAGAAAAAATAACTCTGAAGTTCCTATCTCTTTATTACAATAAAATTGATATCTCGAATGACAAAATCGACCCACAAATAAGGGAGTTATAAATTATTCATAATATTTTTAAAAGTTTACAATAATTGTCTTCAAAGTCATTTTTCATCACCAAAGTCGTAATTTTTTACCGATTTTTACCAAACAAAGTGCAATGTCAATGATTTTCACCCGCAAATAAAATAGGATTTAAATCGCAATTTCTGAAACGTATTTTCTTTTCTGTCGGCAAATTTATAAAAATCAAAGCTGAAAACACCCTGCGGCAGTGACAGGGCCTGTCATTTCCTTCACAACGATTGGATTTTACTTACTGAGGCCAGTCTTGACTACCCCGCCCATGAATATTATGCCGTTGTCGGTTTTTGTCGGGTTGAATCTTAAAGAGTTAAGTTCGTTTTGGAAGGGGGTAATTCGGTTACTATCGGCTCTTTATGATTATGCTGAGGAACATAGAATGGATGAGTTATGGGCCTTGTTATCCAGTTATTATTCTCTTTACCGACATGTGAGAAACTATGATGGAGGCTATGTGAGCTAGACCTGTAACGATTATCTACTCATAACCAATTATCCGCGGATTAAAAAATATTGACAAAATGTTTATAATGTGCGGCTATGCTATGTGGCCTTGTGATATGACACTCGCGGTCGCATCGGAAGGTGTCGGATTCCAGCCTTGCTTAGGGGTATAGTTGAGTGCTCGGGAAAGGCTCTTTTTTCACATTCCCCAATGATTTACTATATTATATACTTGTTGCTTTCTCTCACCTACTCAGGTGTAAAATGTGTATTTGACCATTAACGTGCTGTCTGGGAAATTTGGTAATATCGACCAATATCATTGACATCTAGTAGCGTTCTACATTTTAAATGTTGCTGTTGGACAGTGACCCTTTGTAAAGCGCTCTGAACACATTTAGTGGATTTGCGCTATATATATATATATATATATATATATATATATATATATATATATATATATATATATATATATATATAAGATCTTATTTGTAAATATGACCGTCTATAATATGATCGCATTTCCTTAGGGTCGGATTACTTTGGAGAATTTCTAGTCTATTTGGCAATGCGTCTGTTGATGATTTCTAACAACGAAGCCATCTCACACCCTCACAAGACTATATATGTTTCTTCTTTATGCCATGATGGTGGACCTCCATTCACTCAGGGGGCATATCTTAGCACAGTTTTTTGTTACAAAGGATTGGAACGAAGACTTCAAGATTTTGTCTTCTCTATGCCTAATATAGGACTAATATGACAACAATGATTTATTGGAACTGGTTTATATATACAGACACTGACATTTTTTCAATACTCATTATATGCTGTTATGATGGCATATTATAATGACGATATATCATTTTTGTTTTTTGTTTGTTTTTGTTTTTCTATCAGGAGCATAGACACGTGTCAATTGTTCAATATTTCATTAGATGCTTTTACGATGGCATATATTATACTGATGATTTTGCACCTTTTTTCAATCAGGAGCCTTAATTTATTACTACGGTATTTCGTTACTAAGAGAGGAGCATAGGCTTTTTGCTCTCGATACCTACTATGCTAGTGTGGGAGAATGATTTTTTGTAGCTGCTAGCATGGTTTATTACGTGAGAAGATAGAAGGTCTTAGTATATCATCAATTTTCTCAGCTTTACACTGTTATGGTAGTATGACAGAGAATCTAACAGTTAGTGGTACTAACAATTGACTAGTGTATTATATGTATACAAACATTCTGTATCTGCTTTATCCATTACACACACATATCTATCTGTTTTTATATGGGCATATTCTAATGATAATAGATTCAGTTTAGTACGAGTGGACAGGAATGAAATAGGATTACTATATTAGCACCGAGGATTGATTAATTTAGTCTTGGGTTCAGTGTAAAGTTGTTTTCTCTCGAGGAATATTTTTTTGATGGTTAGACCTCGGCTGTCTTCACCCGTGTATTCACGTTTGGAGAAGTCATAGGTGCAACACGCCAGACTATGGAACCCTCTTGTGAGGTTTCGGACATAGCTTATATGTCCAGGATTGATCATCCTTTTTCACTGTCATTACGACTCTAATGACCTACGGGACTCTAGGTGCTTAATCTTTTGTCCTGGCCCGGGGGTAGTGTGCACTAAGTCACCTGTCACCGGCACGGTTTTCTGCCGTTATACGTTAGACAACCCAGACATTAGATGTCTGAGGCTCTGTCTAGGCCTCATCAGCCAGATTGTTTGTATCAAGCAATCTTTATGTATGACCCACATCATTTCCAGACTCTGGCTGCCTAAGCCTTTGGCCCTGGACCGGAGATAGTATTGACTAAGCAAGTCATCTATCAATGGTACGGTTTTCTGCCGTTTTTGAGCTCTTTTGACATTCATATGTTAGACATTTGAGACGATTTTTATCTCATATGCGTGGGTCATACATTAGTTAGTTTTTCTCTCTGATGTAGATCTATGCTGCTTCGCTCATACTATTTGAGTTTGGAGCAGGCATAGGTAAAGTTTGTCAATGCCAGGGAACCCTCTTGTGAGGTTCCGGACATAGCTTATATGTCCAGGATTGATTATCCTTTTTCACTGTCATTACGTCTCTAATGACCTACGGGACTCTAGGTGCTTAATCTTTTGTCCTGGCCCGGGGGTAGTGTGCACTAAGTCACCTGTCACCGGCACGGTTTTCTGCCGTTATACGTTAGACAACCCAGACATTAGATGTCCGAGGCTCTGTCTAGGCCTCATCAGCCAGATTGTTTGTATCAAGCAATCTTTATGTATGACCCACATCATTTCCAGACTCTGGCTGCCTAAGCCTTTGGCCCTGGACCGGAGATAGTATTGACAAAGCATGTCATCTATCAACGGTACGGTTTTCTGCCGTATTTTAGCTCTTTTGGCATTCATATTTTAGACATTTGAGACGGTTTTGTGTCTCAAATGTTTGGGTCATACAATAGTTATTTTTATTTATTTATTTTGATGTAGATTTATGGTGCTTCGCTCGTCCTATTTGTGTTTAGGGGCAGGCATAGGAATAATTTGTCAATGACATGAAACCTCTTTGTGGGGTTCCGGACATAGCTTATATTATGTCCAGGATCGATCATCCTTTCTTACTGTCGTTACTATTCTAACGAACTACATAAGCTTAATCTTTGGGCCTGGAGCATACAGGTGAGAGAACATTTATTTCAATTTTTCATCATGTGAGGTAGCACATATTATAATTGTTGGATATTTACTCACTGCATAGGGATTGTTGGGTTTGGATAGGGATACCTATGAGATTTCCACTCGTGTTTTTGGCGTTTGGAATAGTCATTGGTACAAATAGCAATGCTAAGGAACCCTCTTGTGAGGTTCCGAACATACCTTATATTATGTCCAGGATTGATCATCCTTTTTCACTGTCATTACGACTCTAATGACCTACGGGACTCTAGGTGCTTAATCTTTTGTCCTGGCCCGGGGGTAGTGTGCACTAAGTCACCTGTCACCGGCACGGTTTTCTGCCGTTATACGTTAGACAACCCAGACATTAGATGTCTGAGGCTCTGTCTAGGCCTCATCAGCCAGATTGTTTGTATCAAGCAATCTTTATGTATGACCCACATCATTTCCAGACTCTGGCTGCCTAAGCCTTTGGCCCTGGACCGGAGATAGTATTGACTAAGCAAGTCATCTATCAATGGTACGGTTTTCTGCCGTTTTTTAGCTCTTTTGGCATTCATATTTTAGACATTTGAGACGGTTTTGTGTCTCAAATGCTTGGGTCATACTATAGTTATATTTTATTTTTATTTTTCAGGTAGATCTATGCTGTTTCGCTCGTGGTATTTGCGTTTGGAGCAGGCATAGGTAAAGTTTGTCAATGCCAGGGAACCCTCTTGTGAGGTTCCGGACATAGCTTATATGTCCAGGATTGATCATCCTTTTTTACTGTCATTACGTCTCTAATGACCTACGGGACTCTAGGTGCTTAATCTTTTGTCCTGGCCCGGGGGTAGTGTGCACTAAGTCACCTGTCACCGGCACGGTTTTCTGCCGTTATACTTTAGACTACTCTGACCATAGATGTCAGGTGCTTTGTCTAGGCCTCATCAGCCAGATTGTTTGTATCAAACGATCTATTTACGTCTGATTTTTATTCGGGGGGGCTTTGACTGTTAGTCGGCCTCTGTTCCGGACCAGGGATAGTATGGGACGGGGCTTTGACTGTTTGTCAGCCTCGGTTCCGGACCAGGGATAGTATGGGACGGGGCTTTGACTGCTAGTCAGCCTCGGTTCCGGACCAGGGATAGTATGTGACGGGGCTTTGACTGTTTGTCAGCCTCGGTTCCGGACCAGGGATAGTATGGGACGGGGATTTGACTGTTAGTCAGCCTCAGTTCCGGAACAGGGATAGTAGTATGGGACGGGGCTTTGACTGTTAGTCAGCCTCTGTTCCGGACCAGGGATAGTATGCACTCAGTCAACTATCACTGTTTGCCTGATTTTTAGACTTTGTAAGGTGGGCAGTTATTTGCTAGGGTCAAAGTGCCTTGATGACCCTGATAACTTTTGGGTTTTTTGTGAATGGCTTCCTCAGCTTTGCCCGGGGCCAGGGATAGTATGCGCTTAGTCATATATCTCTGCTGGATTACCTAACTTTGCATACTGGGTGTCAGGGATATCTGTTGTGTAGGGGTGGTTTACCTCTTGATTTTGGATTATACATATCCTTAATAGACCTGGTTGGATTTTTTGTTCACATCTTTTTAAACTAGATATTTTATAGACATCTCCTTACATATGGCGTTAGACAGGCGCTCTTTAATAAGAGCCGTGGTGTATTCACTCAGAGTGGCATTACTTAACACTCTGTATTGGTTGATTTGACAACATTTTATGTTACTTGGACCATTAACCTAGGTGGTTTAACATTTTCATACTTAGTAGGGAGTCCTTCGATCAGACATTTGCGCTGGATAAAGGGGGAGCTGGTTTTCAACAGTTTTGCCATCTCTGGAAAGAATTTCTGATGATATTAGATTCTAGGTCTTTATTGATTGGAGACTATGGGTAACGACTTATGGTTGTGAGGCTGATGCACTAACTTTTATACTTAAGTTTTTATCAGTGTTGTTAATATACAATGACCTACAGTATATTTTCCCTTGTTTCGATTGAAATTGTTTGGGATTTTTAGCAACTATTTTGTATATAATTTTTTAATGCATACATAAACATACAACATGGGTCTTGATTCCCGTTTAAATGCAAAAGACGCATCGACCCACGATTTGCGGCAGTCTTAGTTTCCAGCATAGTGTAATATACACATGACGTGACACGGATATCGGTATATTTAGTTCATTTTATTATTTAAGTGGGCCGGAGCAGAATTAGTCAGATTCTTCCATGGAGGTCTTTGTATATTTGGTTACAAAGCTGCACCAGGGGGAAACTGGTGACGATGAGGATTAGGGACGTGTGAGGAATGATGATGAGATGATGATGAGGATGATGATAATAGCGTTGGTGATGGTGAAGAGGATGAGGAGGATGAGGCTGTCTGAGTCACATCTTATTGACAAGGAGTGAAGACAGATGGATGTTTATGAAGGTGAAAGGAGAAACTAATGTAGTATCTTAAACATTTTAATTGGTGAACAGGTCCGATTAGGCAATTGTCTTTCGGCTTGGGCAGGCATGCCTGTTATGACTGATGGGACTGGTCGGTTTGTCAGAACTTCAGGTTTCGGGCGTGTCCGATGTTGGTTTCTGGTGTGAACGCTGGTAGGAGTTAATCTCTTATTCTGTAATGTGAGTCACTTACTTTAGCCTAGTATGGGGATGATTCTTCCTGGTTTGAGTTCCAGTTGGTGACATTCACGAAGATTTTCTTTGTACTTGTTCGATTGTATTTAGGTGGGCTTTGTTGATTCGGGCTTGATTGATGCATATTCTAGTATTTATGCCTAATCAAGGCAGGATTAGCGGGTGTTTTAATTCACTCAATCCTAGAATTTTTTGCTACTTTTCAAAATTGGATATATTAAAAATGAGCATATACATAGACATTTTTGTTCAACCACCATTAACATGTAAAACTAAAAACATTAGCTTTGATACTACGCCTATAATTTGTCGCATAAAATACGTAATAAATAGGCATGGGGCAAAAGTAACCCTGTTAAACTACGGATATAGTCAGTTTTAGGGTTGAGCGAGTTAATGGCCTTAGGGATGGATCCAGAGGCCTTATGAGTTATAAACTGTCGCCTCTATGTTATGGAGGTTCTGATCCCAGCCCGAGGACTTGCTTGTTGTCTACGTGCCATCATCGCTGCTACGTGCTAATGTTTGACTTATATTATTAGCTTGTGGTGTTACTGGAATGATTATTATAGTCCCGACTCCCATGTAATTTTGACGTCATTTAAGACAATTGCGTCGACTGGTGTTTTGTTGTTAGGAGTGGCCAGGGAACATAAATACTACCCTGTTGGTTGAACTGTTGTATAAAATCAACGATTTGTTCACTTTTGGTGGTATGACCATGGCCTTCACTTTTGACTGAAATATTTGGTAGAGTCAGGCTATTTTACGGAAGCTACAGTTTAGGTGTTTCTGTAGGGTGCATGCATGTGTAACTCGGGATATCAATTACTCTCTTCGTACAACAGACCTTACCCTATTGCCACAAAGGGTGGTATGCATTAAGCATAATGGATTCGTTGATTTGGACTAATAATGTAGCGGATATTTCATTATATTTTACGATTCATTTAGTTAGTCTTGAAGCGATAATATTTTGTGGGTCTTCATCGTTTTACATCGCGTGCTACTATATGACTTTGAAGTCTCATATGAATTCACAATTCGACCAATTGTGTTGTAGAATGGATAGATAAACGATACTTACCAAAGTTGAAGTTTGTCTGTTATTCTACAACACTGGTCGATTGTGAATTCATTTGCCCTCCCTTACCATAATTATCATAATATACCCTCCCCTCTAGTTCTGGTGATAGATTTATATTATCTTCATACAATCCATGAGCAGTTTATGTTAGAGTTGGGTAGTATCTGGGCTCATATAGTAGCCCGCTCAAAATTTAAAGTGTGATCGGTAAATGGATGGTTCATCACTCAAATGAATTCACAATCGACCAGTGTTGTAGAATAACAGACAAACTTCAACTTTGGTAAGTATCGTTTATCTATCCATCCCTATTTGTTCCGTTAGAGACGGAGAAGAGCATTCAGCTGGAGATTCGTTCATTTTGGGATCGGAGTGTATACAATTTTAGAAGCTGATTGATAAGATGGCGTTAGTTATATCAATTAGGCGTTTGAAGACCATTGTGGAAATATTTAACTGCCCCCCCCCCCTCTCTATCTATCTATCTATCTATCTATCTATCTATCTATCTATCTATCTATCTATCTATCTATCTATCTATCTATCTATCTATCTATCTATCTATCTATCTATCTATCTATCTATCTATCTATCTCTCTCTCTCTCTCTCTCTCTCTTTTGGTCTCTCTAACAAGAAGCCAATGGAGACCTAATAAAGGGCCAGATGTACCTACTCTGTAGGTAAAGAGAACGTCACTAATATAATACTAGTTAATTGTAGCAGTTTCTGTAGTACCCACCATCTTCATCACAACCACCATCACCACTCTACAACAACAACAACAACTACTACTACTACTACTACTACTACTACTACTACTACTACTACTACTACTACTACTGCTGCTGCTCCTACTCCTACTGGTACAACTACTGGTGGTTATGACGATGGTGGCTGAAGTTGTAGTGGTAGTGGTAACAGTGGTAATAGTAGTGTTTAGCTGAAGGAACTGGCGATGGTCATGAGAGTAGGATGTGCAAGAGATATAGGTTGTATGATTTTGATGCATTGCGTTTAGCAAAAAAAAAAAAAAAAAAAAAAAAAATCATAACATCCGCCAGCTGGATATAACGTATCATGAACGTTTATAGTCTGATTGATGTGATTTTAGTGAGAAAAACTCATTAAATGGCTGGCTAAAAACAATAACAAATAGCCGAGTGACGTCAATTTCGTTCCATCTATAGCTCGAGTTTATGCCGTGAGATGACATCGACAGATCCAATGAGAGAGTAGACAAGACGAAAGGGGGTGACACGTCATCAGAAAAGGAGATGTGGAGCATCGTCATAATCCTTGATGTGAAACCAGGGACGCGAGCCGATTACGTCTCTTCTTGACCAATTTGATTTAACTAGTCTAGTCGAATAAACATTTAAGTGGGTTTATATTTTTACTAAAAAATAAAATAAAATAAAGTATATCTTGCCCCTGATATCAACTGTAACGACGAACCGACGATCAATAGCCACTTTAAGTACTTGCCTATCATCCGAATCAAACAGCTCACATGATGATGGTGATGATGATGATGATGATGATGATGATGATAATGATGATGATGATGATGATGATGATGATAGTAGTAATAGTAGTAGTAGTAGTAGTAGTAGTAGTAGTAGTAGTAGTAGTAGTAGTAGTAGTAGTAGTAGTAGTAGTAGTAGAAGATGATGAATCATTGCCTTTATTAACCTCAGCAATAACAGGGCACCAGGAGAAGACGACATTGATTCAGAACTTTTAAAATGCGGAACATCGTTATTAGGTGAAGGAGTAGCCTCAACATCAACACAGGAATTTTAAGACCAATCCAAAAACCCGGCAAACCAAAAGGTCCACCCCAAAATCTGAGGCCAATTACTCTGCTTAACACTATCAGAAAAGCATTGTTAATATTAACTGAACAGGATTAGGTCATTCATTGAAGCATATCTCTCACCTTGCCAAAGTAGCTTCCGCCAAGACAGAAGTACTGTAGGCGTTGTATGGGCACATAACTGGCTTTTGGCGAAAACCTTGTCAGAAAAGGTCAACATTACCATAACAGGAATAGATACTACTACTATGCGTCTACGTGGTCTTGTGGTATGACACTCGCTTTCGGTCGGCAGGTCCTGGGTTCGAGCCTCGCTCGGCGCATAGTTGAGTCCTTGGAAAAGACTCTTTACTCACATTCTTTCACCACACTAATGAGTAAAATGAGCATCTGGCCATTAACAGCGTTGTCTCTGTCCGAACAAAAATGTAATTTCGCGAACTTGTGAAGACAGGCGTCATGTCCTGTCCTAAATGTTAACTGTTGCTGTTAACCAGGAACCACTTGTAAAGCGCTTTGAGCACGTTTAGTGGATACTGCGCTATATAAAAAATAGCTAAAAAAAGATATTTCCGCAGCTTTCGACACAGTAGACCGACATGCCCTTCTAAAGATCACAGAAGGCATCGTTATGGAAGAGGCTCAGACTCTACCGATTTCTGCTGAGCGAAACCTGGGTAAAAACCAGAATACATGCGTCCTCAATCAAAAATTAATTCCTTAGCTACATCGGCACACCTCAAGGAGATAGTTTTTGTCTGATCTTGCTCGTTGTTTACATGGAAAATACATTTAGAGATGTAAGAAAGCTACTACAAATAGCACAAATCGCTTTTGAAAATAAATTTCCATCACAGATCACTTACGCGGATAACATCAGCCTCGCGACGAAATTGACATCGACAAGGTACGTAAATCTTACATTTGGAAAGCACAAACCTTGTCAACGTCGAGAAAACAGACATAACGATTCTATCAAAGGAGGAAAACAGCTGGCAAAAGACGAAAAAAGAGGGATAACTACATGGAGATAATGAAGATATTCAGAGAATAAGGAAGAGAAGAAAACAATTCTCTACAATTGCTCTTAACAAATTACAGCAAATATGGATAAGAAAGGACAAAATCAAAAGAGCAAGGAAGATCACGCTCTATCTATAAGTCCCTTGTCATATATGTCCTCATTTACAAATGTTGAAAATGGGCTATTATTCTGAACGAAGGAGAAAAACTTGACACATTCCGTAGAATACAAGAATCAAGCTTAACATCCGCTATCCTAAAAAATTACAAACAAATCACTCTATAAAAATGCAACGAAACGCCACTCTCAACCAAGATATTAGAAACACGATGGAGACTTATTAGAAGAGACAACAATATTCGAGGAAACAAAGCCATGAATGCATACTTCACACAATCAGATTAAAAAATATAAATCGTGGCAGACCAACAAGAATCATTCACACAATATTAAACAGACACTTAAAGCGCCCCGAGAACCATCAAGAACTAAGGTCGGAAGAAGAACTTACGGATCTCCAGTCCCTCGCAAAGGACAGAGACCAATGGAGGGAATTCGTCAATAGAATTAGTGAAGCTGCCAAGACGCCCCTGTCGGTTGATTAGGAGGCGGGCGGCAATAAGTCAGTCAATTGTTCAGGCTGGCATTGGCCAGGCTCCAGAGTCCAATTGTTTCGTTCAGTGGTGAATGAGGCAAAGAGGGTGTCATCCTTTTTGTCGCCTTGTGGGTCTTGACCATCGGCATTCCAAAGTAGAAGCGGAGGCGTAGGTTACGCATGAATCTTTGAATGTCCGCTCATGGCTGAATATGGTCAAGACTGTTGCGGAGAGTAATGCATTTAAGACTTTTATTCAATACATTCTTTCAGCCTGGCTCAATTTGATACTTGGGAGGATGCATGTAACCTGTTTATCGCTCTGGTTCTAAAGAGTGGTCGTGGTGGTGCCTAGTGTTCTATGATGCAGATCAGTGATGGATTAAGAGAGTCACAAGAAGCAGTTTCATGGGTGGTGAGGGTTTCGATTTTTCCCTTAATGTTTTTAGGACAGGAGAATGGCCATTTATTTTTCAGATGTAGAGACGAATTTCTTTGCATAAAACAAGTTTCGAGGATGATATATTTTTAAGCGTGAGGAAGATTTTTGAATGAATTGAGAATGGTCATTCAATGATGAGATTAAATTGTTGATTATAAGTTGAACTATTTAAAGTACAAATTTATTTTCCAGCCTGAAGTCTGCTTCAACTACTTACCTAATCCTCTAGGGTCCTGGGAGCATAGGGTCTCAACAGCACTCTTCCATCTTCGTCTGTTCTTGGCACAGACCTTTGCCTCACTCCAAGTAAGATTGGAGACGCACATATCTTGGTGAAGGCTTCTCCTCTAAGTCTGTTTTGGACGACCCTGTTTCCTTCTGTCCTGCGGGTATTATTCGAGAGCCTGCTTGGTTATATTACAGGGCTCCTTTCGCAGGGTATGGCCAACCCATCGCCACTTTCTGCGTCTCTCCTGGACATATATTTGCTCTTGGTATGTTCTTGTCCAAAGGTCAGCTTTTGGCCAAGTCATCCATAATGGTCGACTCTCAGAGGATTTTGATATCACCCCAGGAGTTAGGCAAGGCTGTTAGCTATCCCCACTTCTATTTCTTGTGGTATTGGACTGGGTGACAAAGACAGCATACGGCAACCCCAACAATGGCATTCGATTAAGACTTGAAGACTTTAAATTTGTGGATGACCCAGCCCTCCTCTCACACTGCCTACAAGATATACAGAACAAACTCAAGGCCCTGGATGAAACATCTTGGTCTCAAGATAAGTGAAGAGAAGACAAAACTACTGCGCATAACTGCCAAACAAGATTCCCAAATCACTATCTCTGGTATAGCAAAAGAAGATGTCGGAGAATTTACATACCTTGGCAGCAAAATCAGTCAGTCAGTTGGAACTAATGAAGACATCATTGCTAGAATCAATAAAGCGTGCCAGGCAAGTGCAGTATTGAGACCAATATGGAAAGCTTCAAGCATAATCTGTCTGCTTTGGCTTTGATGCTAAAATTGTTAATAGATGGATAGGATTTCGATATAAAACCTTTATGTTGAAATTTTAAACAAAACGGATACAGAATTAGAAGTAAATTAAAAATGGCAGCACGCCTTGGTACACTTTATTTTACTGTTGTAAGAGGCGGTGGCTAAACTCATGATGGCTTGCTGGGGTAGAGTTCCGAAAGTGGGACTAAATTCTTAAGTATCGTTGAGAATAATTCGGAACACACATTTAGGGGAAATAAATAACATAGTTGCAAAGACTGGTAGTGGCATGAACGACTTGGAAATAAAAATGGGATTGAAATAGCGTCCTGTCTGACCTGCTGTATAAATGATAATGGAACGAACGAATCACGGTGTTTTAACTGAAAAGATATCCTTGAAGAAGTCTAGATATAATGCAAATGTTGCTGCTTGAAGCTCAAATAAATAAATAAATAAATAAATAAATTAATAAATAATAATAATAGTAATAATAATAATAATAATATTAATATTAATATTAATATTAATAATAATAATGATAATAATAATAATAATAATAATAATAATAATAATAATAATAATAATAATAATAATAATAATAATAATAATAATAATAAAGGAATGGAAGCTTCAATTTAATCATCGGTATGAGTTCATTACTGAATTGTAAAGTTTTGCATCTTGGAGGATCTAATCTCTGTAATATGGTATTTACTGAGGTTTCTAAAAGAATACTCATTTCAAATACTGATTCTGAGAAGGAATGTTGAGTCATTCACATTTTTATTTCCACATTAATGACCAACTAAAAAAACCCAAATAGAATTATGGTTATAATCATCAGAAATTTCTTTAAGACAAGTCCACGTTCACAAATTTCTCGTTCGACCTATCCTTGAACATGACTATTGCATTCGAAACTCCTATATAAAAGACAATCTATTAGCGTTGAACGTGTCTTTAAAAGAGTGAAGAAAAGGTTATTTCCAATTGGATTCAGTAGTCTGATGTCACGCCGCCCGGCAACGGCGGCCATCCTGGTTCTAAACAAAGAAAATCATTACTTTTTATTCTTCATGCTGGCTAGAACTTTTCATATGCCTTGTGATCAGAATATGTAAAAGTCAAAACATGATCAAATTTATGTGTTTTTTCTCCTCTGGATACGCTTTTATGCTCGCCGGAGAAATATTTCAACTGGCGTCCGCCATTGTTCGAATAGTTTAGAGCCAGTGTTACTAAGTTACCATGCGTCATTAGGAAGGAAGTGACGTTATGACTGTTGAAGAGTATTGAGTGATTACAATCTTATCATGGTAGGTTATTCGAACTTAAATCGTTATATAAGCAAGAGAATTAGGAGGATTTTTTTCGTTGGTACCTAAAAGTTACCAGCGTAGACCTTACCTTCACCTTTCTCAGCGTCAGGAAGCGCATAAAGCCTGGACATTTCCCTTCAATTTCACTCTGTCCTTGACTACAGACCTGACCCAATTTCGTTCCTCTCTTTTTCCATTCACCTGCGACAGGTTTGTTTGAGACTTCCTATCCCACTCTTTCCCTCTGATGTCCATCCCAATACCAACATCGTTCTTTCCCCCTCTTCTCAAGACATGCCACATCAATTCCACCATTTCATTCACAACACCACATTAACATCTCTGCCTCTGTCAATTCCAAATGCACAAGAGGAGACCGGTTCAGAATATTTTATTGATAGATGCAAACCGAGAATTTGAGGATTTTAAAATTAATATAACTGTAAAACTCTAGAACAGATTCAAAGTCATGCTTGGTAAAAAAAATCAATTCCCTAGAACATCATGACTTTATTGGAATAAACGGGGTATTCAAAGGTCATTTAGCCTAAATGACCCTTCACTTAATATTATATATATATATATATATATATATATATATATATATATATATATATATATATATATACGATATGAAAAGATATATGAAGTATGAAATGATATGATAACAATACTGTTTACTCATATTACAATGTACATTGGATTAAGAACAAATAACACATATTTCCTACTTATTGAATCACAACAGGTTTAGATTAACTTTAGATAAAACAAAAGTAAACTTAAAGAGTTAGACAAAAGGGCCTGTGACAAAAACCAAAGTGCGACGAGGGATGGAAGTGACAAACCGAAGCAGAGTTTATGGCGATGAGCAGCCGCCCTTTTCGTGTCATGACAAGCTTTGAAAAAGAGGCAAGTTATGGCCGCTGCCGCCCCCCTTCACGTTCGGCGCCATTGGTGCCATGCTCGCCATTCAATTACGACTGTAACTCTTTCTTGATGGAATCGCGGACACTGCGGTGGTGCCAGTCTGTTATTGAGGAAACAGCTCGCTAGAAACAGCAGTTTAGTTAGCTCATGTGGAGTAATTTTTTTCGTTTACTTCCTTCGTTGTCATGGGATTTTAAAAATTGTTATTCATTACAACGAATTTATTCGGATTCAGTATTATCATAGATACTTAATGTAATTTAAAAAATCATAATCATATTCTCATTGTTCATTTTGAAGTGCTTAACGATAACATTTGATTGAAAAGGGACATGCCTATGTGTGATAAATAGCATA
>NC_088360.1:87222212-87224712 GCF_034508935.2 Berghia stephanieae | reverse complement strand
ATTATTATTATTATTATTATTATTATTATTTTATTATTATTATTATTATTATTATTATTATTATTATTATTATTAATATTATTATTATTATTATTATTATTATTATTATTATTATTATTACTTTTATTTTTATTATTTTTATTATATAAACAGTAACTATTTTATAATAATAATTATTATTGTTATTATTATTGTTTCAACTGTATTATTATTATTATTATTATTATTATTATTATTATTATTATTATTATTATTATTATTATAATAATTATTATTGTTTTATTATTATTATTATATTATTATTATTATTATATTATTATTTATTATTATTATTATTATTATTATTATTATTTATTATTATTATTATTATTATTATTATTATTATTATTATTATTATTATTATTATTATTATTATTATTATTATTATTATTATTATTATTATTATTATTATTATTATTATTATTATTATTATCATTTTTATCATTATTATAATATTGTTATCATTTTTATTATCATTTCATGAAAAATCAAATACACCACAAACCCGAAATGTACTTATGGCCAACCAAAAGCCAAAAGATCACAATTTTTATCTGCTCCTTGGCCGATCAAGTGATAATAGGCTGCTAGTAGCTGTGGACTGGAAAAAAGCAAGGAACACAAATGAATACAATAGCTTTAAAACAAGAGCAAAATACCAAGCACGGAACGTTTCGGGGTCAAAACCCTTCTTCGGCTAGTAAACCCCCCCCCCCCCCCCCCAATAAATAACGTTAATCATTCAATCATTTTGTCGTACTATGAGTGTGAATGAGTCAGCCATAGTATTGATAATCTTCTTCCTAATTACGGAGGTGACTTAAAAAACCAGTTAAGTGAAACCCAGATAGCAAATTAGTAAATAGAAGGAGCGAAATTGACGTCACTCAGCTCTTTGTTATTGTTTTTAAACAGCCATTTTGGCGATTATTTCTCATTAAATTATATCAATCAGACTGAACATTCAGGTTTACTCACAGTTTTGTGTGTTGGTGCGTTAGATCCAACTGGCACATGTTGTAATTATTTTACCTAAACGCATAGTATTAAATCAATTCGTCATATTGAAATCCCCGGGTAAAACCAAAACTTCCTAAACACTCAATGTATTGTTTTATATGAAGAAGTCAAATATTTTTCACTTTAACTTACTAAATATATTTTTTTAAAATATCGATTGTGTCTGAACGATGTGTACTTATTTTCAGGTCTGATAACCCAAATTGTTACGGGCTCATTGTTGTAATGCAAATAATATCAAACCCACGTAAAATATTTTCCATTACAACAGTGTTAAATCAAGCCCATCATTGAGTTTCGGTTATCAGACCTTCCAATATGTTCACGCCGTCTCTGAATGATGTCACAGAGCCTTAGCAGTTATTGAAACTCACTTTCTTAACCATACTTCGCGAAGTCCCGGGTTTTGAGAGTTTTTACAAAGATCAGGGTCATTTAAATGGATCGATATTTGAAGTACTAGTTTTCTGACCAAATTGTTAAATACGTGTTTTTCCAGTGCACGGCAGCTAACTGGTTAAATGTCTCAAGGAGACATCTACAGGCATTATGGTAACCACGTTGACTGTTTTCTTTTTGGATGAGGAAACAAGTATGTGATGGAGGGTTGAGTGGTTTGGGTTGAAATGATGACATGATGATGATAATGATGATGATGATGATGATGATGATGATGATGATAATGATGATGATGATGATGATGATGATGATGATAATGAAGATGTCGCTGCTGTTGATGGGAAGGAGGAGGAGGAGGAGGAGGAGGAGGAGGAGGAGGAGGAGGAGGAGGAGGAGGAGGAGGGATTTATGATGATGATAAGGAGAATTACGACACCAATGATGATGATGAAAATGAATGAATGAACATGGCTGCGCTGTCTCTATGGACGCTTGCCGTAAATGTGTGTTTTACTTCGAGTGTGCCAGTCTGTTTTTACTATCCAATTAGTAATTTAATTTTGTTTCTATAAATCTCTGTCCAGTGCAAGTGTTCTTAGCTTTTGAATATCATCATGTGTGTTCATGTGCTGAGGCAATTGGATGTGTCTTTTTGTTGTTGAAATCAGTTCTTCGGTTGTTGTTTCTAAATATATTTGATATTTTTTTGAGATCTTAATTCAATAATTTAGCATCTGTATCTGGTTCCTTGTTTGAAGTAATTTGATTAAAAAAAATGATTACTACTACTACTACTACTACTACTACTACTACTACTACTACTACTACTACTACTACTACTACTACTACTACTACTACTACTACTACTACTACTACTACCACTAATAATAATAATAATAATAATAATAATAATAATAATAATAATAATAATAATAATAATAACGATAATAATAATGATAATGATAATAACAATAATAATAATAATAATAATGATAATAATAATAATAATAATAATAATAATAATAATAATAATAATAATAAT
>NC_088360.1:87209712-87217212 GCF_034508935.2 Berghia stephanieae | reverse complement strand
GAAATCCTGAAGGCTAGGAGCATTAGAATGATGATCGGATAAAAGCCATGACGAAGCTATTGATTTTAAAAATTTGAATTGCTTGTGACCTCGCTCCGAGCAGCAATCAAAAATGCAACCAGCATCTAGCAATAGTTTTTCTAATCTCTCTCTCTCTCTCTCTCTCTCTCTCTCTCTCTCTCTCTCCCTCTCTCCCCCTCTCTCTCTCTCTCTCTCTCTTTCTCTCCTCTATATATCACTCTTTATATCTTTCTCCCTTACTCTTATCCCACGCCGCTCTCACACTCGATCGCTATTTCTATTTCTTATTTTAAGATCCGATTATCCAAGAATACAGAGAACTGCATATACTTGGAAAAACAGTAATTTAGAAAAGCACACAGAGCAACGTTTGATGAACAAACAGATGAAATGTCGACAGACAAATAGTTTCCGATTTCATTGCGTTTAACGTCAATATTGATAATTCTAAATTGAAAGCTTTCACTATGATATATTTCCTTAGCAATATCTTCTCGGAAAACTATCATTAGCATGCCGAATGTGTAGTGGTCTTTCACTTTCCTTTGATCCAAAAGCCTTAGATCGAATCCAGTTAGAAACAATTGGAATTTTGTTTTGATATGCAGTGAAGGAAAGGATATAAAGAACAACCATAAGCAGCCATAAAGTAGTTCTTTATATTAGTAAGTCTATATAGAAAGTGTTGCTGTTGGCTTTCGGCTACTTGTAAAGATCTTTGAGCACATTTATGATGAAACGTCAGAAATAATGAGAGAGAGAGAGAGAGAGAGAGAGAGAGAGAGAGAGAGAGAGAGAGAGAGAGAAAAAGAGAGTATAAGCAATTCTAAAGGCCCTACTAAGCAAAGTGTATATTTGTTGGAAGTATGATTTGGCCATCGTCTTTCAACACGTGTTGCCAGGATTATACCACGCGGATCACGTGAAAAAGAAAAAATCGAGCAGCGCGTGTTCTGATTACAGATAATAGAAATATGGGGTAGAATACAAAAAAAAAAAAAAACACCAGCAAAATATCTTCACACGGATAATCTGACATTTTAAATACACAAGGTCATATCTCGGACAACCTTTCTAAAGGCCAAATGCCGAAAATACTCACAGGTCTTCATATTCGTTTGAAATAACCGGAAGTGACTGATGGCGTCAGACATCGTATGCTTTCACATGACAGGAAGTCCAGCCCGGAGTGACTTTTGTTCATCCTTCTCTCCTACATACCAGTTTCACACCCTAAATCAAGCTATTGTGAGGTTCTTTTGTTCTTCAGCATAGCGAGGCTATTCTTCGAGATTATTGCCTAATTAACCTATAATTTTCAGTGGGACTGGAATTAGACGCTAATAATAAAACCAGATCTTCGGCTTCAATAACGTTACTACTTTCAACACTAATACACACACACACACACACACACACACACATATATATATATATAATATGCATAAATAATATGGAGGGAATAAAAGTGGGAGGTCACAACATAAATAATATAAGATACGCAGACGATACGGTACTCATTGCAACATCAGAAATCCAACTTCAAAAGATTGTTGACAAAGTGGTAGTAGATAGTGAAGCCAAGGAATGGAAGTGAATATCACCAAAACGGAATGCATGGTAATACAGAAAAACCCCGAAAACAACAACACCTGCAATATAACGATTCACGGCGAGCAACTTACCAACGTAGAAAGTTTTAAATACCTAGGTTCAATAGTGACAACAGATGGAAGATGTAACCGAGACATACGAGCAAGAATAACTCAAGCCAAACAGGCCTTCATGGACCTGGGAAACATTTTGAAAAACAAACAGATGTCGTTCGGATTAGATTCCGAGTCTTGAAGTGCTACGTGTGGCCAATCTTGTTATACGGATGCGAAAGCTGGACTACAAATGCAGAAACACAAAAGAACATTGAAGCTTTTGAAATGTGGTGCTTGAGAAGGATGCAGAGAATATCGTATACTGCACACAAAACGAACGAAGAAGTGCTAAAACAAACATACCAACAAAGGAAACTAATGCCCTTAATAGTGGATCGACAACTATCCTTTTTCGGACACATAGTAAGGAAAGATAAGAATGAATACCTGGCAAGTTGTGGAAAAATACCTGGTAAACGCGCCCGGGGGAGACAAAGAAAAACACTCATAGACCAACTGAAGGGCTTCACCAGCCTAACAATCCAAGAGCTGTTTGAAAAGGCAAGAGACAGGGAGGAATGGAGAGAGATAATTCATGCAGTATCCGAAGCCTGGACCAGGCATGGAACCTAGAAGAAGAAGAAGTATATATATATATATATATATATATATATATATATATATATATATATATATATAAATATATATAATCTCAGTCATACACGGACTCACAAAAGAACTCATACATACATTTACACACGTGACTCTTTATTAACTCTCTCCTTATCAGCCATATTTTCACGATTTTCCCCAAAACTTCACACCCAACCAACACAAAAATATTTTTTTTTATCACTCAAAAACAATAGCAGTAAGTTCTTCCGATGCGTAATTTCTTCAGAAAAACATGGTCTACTACACACTGTTCATTTTCTTTAAATTTTATGATGTACAAAAGAAATTTGAATAAGAAAAATGTTTGTTGTATCGTAACGAATGTGACGATTTTCCTATAGTTGGTAACTTACTTACTTAGATGCCTTTCGCGTCTCGACCGAAAGATCGGGTCGCCTTGGCTGTTTCCAGTATTTCCTGTGTGAGGTGTCTCCAATATTGCCGGTCCTCTGCTAGGGTTCTCAGATTTTCAAGGTCCCCTGCCGTTATGAGACTAATGCTTTGTCCAAGTGTTGTGAGGTTTTTGTTTAGGATCACAGGGAGTGTTGTGATCGGTCTTCCTCTGAAAAGGTTCCCGTGTTTTTGGAAGTATCCCGACATGGCTTGGTTAGCTGGATGTTTTTGTCCCTGCGTAGTATGTGACCGAAAAGTTGCCATCGTTGTTGTAAAATGTCAAGGAGATTGGTCTTTCTTTTGTGATCTTATAGAGTGATTCATTTGAGATCTTTTTTGGGTATTTGATGTCCAGTACCCTTCTTAGCTGTGTGCGATGGAAGGCATCCAGATGTTCTTCTTCGGAATTTGTCAACGCCCAAGTGCCGCAGTTATACAGAAGTACCGGTTTTACAAGAGCACGGTACAGTTTCAGTTTGGTTTTTCTCTTTATTTTGTCACCTCTAATCCATACATTGGTGAGTTTACTGAGTGCGGCGTTTGATAGCTGTTTTCTTCTTTGTACATCCTCGGTGTCTCCAATTAGTGAGCCGACTTTCTTTGTTCTTTTCCATTCCTCTTTGTTCCTCGATATTGTTGTAAATTCGGTTTTATTGGCATTGACTTGGAGGTTACATTTCATGAGGGTATTTTGTATGATGTCTATATTTGCTGGTGTTGATCCAATAAAATCGACATCATATGCATAGGCGATTTCTCTGGGGATTGCATTCTCAATATGAGTCGTTGGTTTTGGAATGACTTTTCGAACTTCTTTCAGAGCGTGTTCTAAGTATATTGTGAACAGAATCGGGCTCAGACTATCTCCTTGGGGGGTCCCGATGTTACTTTCGAACTGCGTCTGTTTTGTGGCCCCGTATATCCTTGGTTGTATCTTTGTGTTGCTGAGGAGAAATCGGATTATTCGGAGCTCGTCTTCGTCTACTATGTCTGTTAATATCTCCAAAAGTTTTCCTCTGTCGATCGTATCAAAGGCTGCGGACATATCGATTCCGGTTATTGTTATGGATATGTTTTCTTTGAGTGCCTTTGCTGCCAACCATTTATGTGTCCATACAACGTCCGTGTGCTTCGGTCTTGGCGAAACCCGCTTTGGCTATGTGATAGATATTTTTCTATTTTCGGTCTAATTCTGTTGAGGACAATAGTTGACAGTGTTTTTCTTATGGTATTCAGTAATGTTATTGGGCGCAGGTTGTTTACGGGTCCTTTCGTTTTTCCTGGTTTTTGTATTGTAATTAGGACACCGCTGTTTATGTCCCAGTCTTTGTGTGTTGAAAATGTTTTGTTCATTATGTTTGCAATGCTCAGATCCAGGAGAAGGTACCGCATTTCAGCAATTCAGCGGGAATTTCATCTTCGCCTAGGGATCTGTTATTGTTTAGGCACTTTTGCTATTTCTAACTTCAGTTGTTGTGATGCGGTTGTTTAGGTCTCTAGGGTTTCCTGAGAAGGGCGATATTTGTGAGACTTGTTTGTGAAATTTCTGCTGGAAGTGGTCAGTTACAATGTCAAGGATATCGTTGGGATTTGTTGTCTGTTTGCCAAATTTATCCTGTAGTTTTGGGTTTTCGAATGGTTTTCGGTTCAGAGATTTCGTCGCTTTGAACATAGACGATGCGTTATTTTTGGACTTTTCTATTTCTTCCACTTTTTTGTCTAATTCCTAATAGTTGGTAAGGAGAGGGTTAATGCTATGCGTTTAGTTATAAAATTCATAACATCCGCCACCTGGATATGATGTACCAACGCACAAAACAGCGTGTAACTTTAAACGTTTACAGTTTGATTAATACTAAAAATGGCTGGGTAAAAACAATAACAATGAGCCGAGTGACGTCAATTTTGTTCTATCTATAAAGCGTTTTTATGATTTCCACCATTTTGAGTGCTGGTCTCGGTTAAAGCTGGCTGACAACTCTGAGGACTATTCTTAGGATGAATGGCGAGTGGATTGGATTGAAGAAATCAAAGGCCGTGTTCGTGTTGTATGTATTCTCTCACAAAACTCGAGAGTGGAATTCATAAAAGCGCGAAACGAAAAATGGTAAGTCAATTGTATGTATGAAACAAAAGCTTTAAGAGCAGCATTAAATGTACCAGGAAAGCAAATGCGAATGGAAAAAATAAAATTGACGTCACCCAGCTCTTTGTTATTTTTAGCTTGCCATTGTTATGATCAGTTCTCATAAAATTAAATCAAACAAACTACACATAGTTTTGTTTGTTGGTACGTTATATCCGGCTGGCGGATGTTGTGAACATTTTCGCTAAACGCATAGCATCACTAGGATTGTACAGGATCAGAATATAGTCTTAAAAATACAATCACACAACGTGTTGACCTTTGGTTTTCGTTAAGGCACCGCAGTCAATTAGGAAAAGATATTATGAAGTTTTCATATATAAAACCAACAAAAAAAAACCAAACAAACAAGAAACAAACAAACAAAAAGTGACAACCCCCCATACCCAAACAACAAAACAAAACAAACAAAAGGCAAATAATTGAAGCAAAACAAAATGAAATACATATAATTTAGCTGTTGTATAGAATAATATCGTGATTTTTTTGGTTATGAATCTCTCCCATGTCCACCCAGCAGTGATTGGGTAGCTGGTCCTGTTAGTCTGGCGGGAAATACTTTGAAATAGACTAGTGTCCTATCCAAAGTATAATGAAGGTGTACTGTTTTAAGGGCAAACTATATATTTGAGTCGTGAAGTAGATATACGAATGATTTGAAAATTTTTGTTGATGGATGACTTTAAATTCCTCAAAGTGTATACACATAACATCTCATTCGTCCTAAGTGTTTCATTCATCGGATTTTCTTGATAAAGGGGAAACCCGAAACGTCCACAGTATCTGTCTTCGTCTAATAAATTAAAGCTTACAATTCAATACTTATCTTTATCCAAAGGATGGCAAGCAATGTTCGTTTCGCGCTATAGAATCCGGGATAAACTCCGGTGAATGAGCCTTCATGGCTCTGAATAACTAATACAGGATAGTCGATGCATCAAAAATCGCCGTCAAGTATTCTTCAATAACACTTCTCCCCGCACCCTCCCGTCCCCTTATCTTATGCTCTATATAGTTTTTATCTTGGTTTATATAATTTCATCTCATTACTTCATCTCATTGTCGCCTCTCTCTCTCTCTCTCTCTCTCTCTCTCTCTCTCTCTCTCTCTCTCTCCGTCAATCTCTCTCTCTCTTTCTCTCTCTCTCTCTCTCTCTCTTTCCTTGCACACACACACACAGACACACACACACACATATATACACACACATTTTTACCTATAATGTTTTAACTATTACGAAAGGCCGAAACGTCATTCATTTTGTGTTGTTCCCTTATAATATATGAGTCACATTTACTCATTCTATCTTTCTCTCCATCTGATTGGCTCATTTAGGCACCTCTAGCTTTTGGTTTTACATCAAAAAATAATATTGGTTTCTAAATTTAGTTGTTTATTCGTGTTTTTTTTCTTCAAAAAGAACAAATACGGTTGATTGCGGTTTATTTTTGTACGCTATTTAATTTATCCACAAAATCGATGTTTGTCAATATTATCTGACCTAAATTAATCCCGGATAGAGAGATTAAATCTCACTCCTACAAATCGAATATTCTACACTTCCCTGTATAGGTTGCTTCCACCCACTCGTCCAGACCTGGTTTGTCTCAATTCCAGCCCACATAGTGTTAATACCGATCACACCAGAATCATTATGTCAACTACGCGTAGTTTACATAACAAACACAATGATGTTTCTATCTGTTATGTTTTTATTTATGCCCTTCCGCCACGACATCATAAGATATCGTCGCCTAGGCATTTCACGAAGGAATTTAGATAATACATCAAACAAGATGTCTGATGTCAACAGGAATCACCCGTGTTGTCCAAGTGAGCAAATTTGGGGTAAATAATCTTGCCCAAGGAAAAAATAAACTAAGGTGCCTGAAGCGGGTTACAGTGCAATGCCTTAACTAATCGTCCACTTTGTGTTATGTTTACCGGATGCAAAATTAAAATGAAACAATCGATCTCAGGGTTATGTGGTTTACTGGTATGACACCAGCCTTCGGACTAAGATGCCCATGGTTCGAGTTCCGCTCTGAGCGGCGCATAGTTAGTTGGGCTCTTTACTCACATCCTCCCACCGTATTCAGGTGTAAAATGAGGAGAGTATCTGGCCTTTAACAACGTCGTCTCTCTCCAGAAAAACTGTAATATTGCCTAAGAGTCGTCATGTTTTTGTCCTTCATGTTTAGTTTTGCTGTTGGTTAAGTATCACTTGTAACGCGCTTTGAGCACGTTTAATGGATATTGATCTATATAAATGCTCAAATTGTGAGGTGAACAGATTTCTCTTACTTCACCTTATAGACCAGGTTTGTCTGAATTTCAGTTCATAACGTCTTGTGAATTGATCACACAAAAAATGAAGATATCAATTTGCGCACAAAACAGATATGTTTGACGGTTCCATATCTACTCGATGGAAATTGGCAGATATGTTTGACGGTTCCATATCTACTCGATGGAAATTGACAGATATGTTTGACGGTTCCATATCTACTCGATGGAAATTGACAGATATGTTTGACGGTTCCATATCTACTCGATGGAAATTGACAGATATGTTTGACGGTTCCATATCTACTCGATGGAAATTGACAGATATGT
>NC_088360.1:87202212-87204712 GCF_034508935.2 Berghia stephanieae | reverse complement strand
GGCTAAATGAGAAAAAAAAATGATTTGAAAGTGTTCGATAGTTTGGACCTGGATTGCAGTGAAGAAATGTGACCAGTTAAAAGGTTCTATTTAACTCTATTTAACCTGTAAACTGCCGTAGTGTCGAAATGCACGAATTGAAAAATTTGACCAGAAAACTCGTACTTCAAATATCGATCGATTTAAATGAACTTCATCTTGGCAAAAAATCTCAAACCTGGGACCTCACGAGGACCTACATACTTCCAGCAGAGTGTCATACATACAGCAAGCTAGTCAACAAAGCTGCACTATCAATAATAAATATCATGCTATTAATATTCAGAACTTTAGGTTGTATTTTAGAGAGAGAGAGAGAGAGAGAGAGAGAGAGAGAGAGAGAGAGAGAGAGAGAGAGAGAGAGAGAGAGAATGAGAGAGAGAGAATGAAAGAGTGAGAGAGAATGAGAGAGAGAGAATGAGAGAGAGTGAGAGAGAGAATGAGAGAGTGAGTGAAAGAGATAGAGAGAGAGTGAGTGAAAGAGAGAGAGAGAGAAAGAGAGAGAGAGAGAAAGAGAGAAAAAGAGAGAAAAAGAAGAGAGAGAGAGAGAATTCAGGCAGTCTCCCAAGAGGCTAATGACCCGCCTCTAAAATCGTTCATTGCAGTCGCTGAAGAGTGAAATTTAAAGCACGGGTTAATGAAGCTGTTTGGTGGAGCGATTTTCTCCTGACATTATCATTCTATCAACAAAAAAAAAGTATAAGAGTTGGATGGTCAAAGATGTGCTATAAAGAGTCAGCAAAAAACTGGTTTACAACTCGTGTTGTGACTTTATATGAAAAGGTAACGGAAATGATTTTACTGTTTATTCCTTGACTTTGTTCTCTGCAGTAGTCATAGTTATCAAATGATGACAACATTGAACATATTGTATTTCAAGAATGTAAGAATAAAATATACCAAAACATCAAAACCAAACAAAAAAAAAAAAAGTCAAACAAATATACTGAAAAAAGAATAAACGAACAATGCAAATACAAACAAATCCAACAAAAAACCTACAAAGAAAGAAAGAAAACCCAAACACCCCTCCTCCAAAAAAACCAAAACAAAACAAAACACCCAAACAAACAAAAGAATTCCACCAATAAAAAAAGCATCTATGTCAAGAATATAGTCCAATGTGCTCTAAACATTGTCCATTTTGAGTCTACGCTTGATTTCTATGTATAGAAGATATTATAGTTCTATTATAGACTGATACTGTGTGCAAAATATTCTGAAGGAGGAAAATG
The DNA here is from genome assembly GCF_034508935.2 of Berghia stephanieae. Taxonomy (NCBI): domain Eukaryota; kingdom Metazoa; phylum Mollusca; class Gastropoda; order Nudibranchia; family Aeolidiidae; genus Berghia; species Berghia stephanieae. The sequence continues at coordinate 87,203,438 of NC_088360.1, read as the reverse complement.
GTGATCAAACAGACAAACCCATTTGTTACAGATTGCACAATGTTTAACGTGTGAACGACTTCTTTAATGATGAAGTCTCACATTTGCTCGACTTGCTTTTCTTGATCAAACCGGAATCCCTCACCCCCTCTTTCCTTAAAAAAAATAATAAAGCCACTCTGTGATTACCTAAGGATCCAACCTTTCGCTCAACTAGTAGAACAGCCATCTAATTACCAAAACAGGCCAACTTTGAATCTGGTAATATTGAATTTTAAAAGAAAATATCTGGATCGATCCTTAACTAATTGAGTAGTTAGGTTTGTTGGCGGGAAGACCATCGATAGACTGGTCTTTCATCCAAAGACTAGCAAGGGTTGAACCACGACTGCCTGGTCATTGTGGCTCTAAAAACTACATTGATTAAAAGAAGATTAAAATTCATCCATCCGACCACAAGCGAGTACATCGATACACCAATTCATCAACAAACACAAATCAAATCTCCTTTGATGCAGATTTCTGACAAACACATTTTTCATTTTGGCCAGAAAACTTTAACTTCAAGTTTTTATCAGTTAATCTGTTATCTGCCGTACTGCATCCAGACAGATGCGTATTAAAAAATTTGGCCCGGAAATTCGTTCATCAATTAACGATCGATTTAAATGAGCCTCATCTTGGTAAAAACTCTCAAACCTGGGACTACTTTGGTTAGCAATCCTCAACTTCTTAAAAAGTCCCACAACTGGGAGATCCTTTAGGCTTGTGCAGCTATGTGATCTTGTAGTATGACACTCGCTATCGGATCGGAAGATCCTCGGTTCGGGCTTCGCTCGTCGCCCAGTTGAGACCTTGGAAAAGGCTCTTTACTCACATTCTCTCATTGTGCTCAGGTGAGAAATGAGTGTTTGGCCGTTCGTTAACAGTATTGTCTCTGTTGGTCATGGACCCTTTGTAAAGCGATCGAGCGTGCGCGGACACACAAACACACACACACAAACCACAAACTCGCATATACTCACCCCCCCCCCCACGCCACAAAAAAAAAAACAAAACAAAAAACAGACACAATCGCTCTCTCTCTCTCTCTCTCTCTCTCTCTCTCTCTCTCTCTCTCTCTCTCTCTCTCTCTTCTCTATTATAATATATATATAATTATATATATATATATATATATTATCATCTTATTTTTCTCTTCTTTTTATCTTCTTTTTTTTGTTCTAACCTTCATATTCATATTGAAA
>NC_088360.1:87167212-87199712 GCF_034508935.2 Berghia stephanieae | reverse complement strand
AAACCTTTCTACGTTTTGGCTAGAAAAAGATCGATAAAAATGACGACAAATGAAGTAAAAAGTTATGTATATACATCAATATAACAGAACAAAAAAAAAAGGGATCAGAACCCTTCTTCAGCCAATAGAACTGAATTTTTGTTCCCAAAGCATTCCGTGTTTAGTATTTTGTTCTTATTTGAAGCTGTTATATTCATAATTTGTACTTTACTCTTTACATTCCACGGCTTCTAGCAGATTACTATTCGATATAGATGGAACGAAATTGACGTCATTCAGCCCTTGGTTATTGTTTTTAGACAACCATTTTAACAATTAGTTCTCACTAAATATTATCAATCAGACTATAAACGTTTAAGGTTATATATATCATTTTCTGTGTTGGTACGTTATATCTGGCTGGCGGATGTTGTGAGTAATCTAGCTTAGCGCATAGCATCAATATTAAGCAACAGATTTTTAGCAAAAATATAATAAAGCGTTTTGTCAGGGTACATCAGAATAGGATTACCAGTCAATCAGAATTCAAGTCGGGTTTTTCCTTGTTGTAAACACCTGGTTCCGGAGAACGTGTGAGGAACAATGGAGGCAACAATGACGGCTTTAGAGAATATCATGTATTCGCACGTGCTGGAAAAAACAAAAGGAAATAGTTATCATTTCGAAATAATAAATAAAATAGTGCAGTATCCAGTTGGTTTAAAACCTAAAGAATTAATTGGCAATAAAATAATAACATAATATACGGTTCTTACACTCTTGTTATTTGGAATTCATGAAACGTTCCCAATGGCTGCAGAAATCGTTTATTCTGTCCCTCAATCTATTCTGATTTTGTTATCTTTGTCTGAAGGACATTCTAAAAACACTTATATTATACTTCTTTAAAAACAAACAAACAAATAAACAAAAAAAAAACAACAAAAAAACCCAAAAATCAACAACAAAAAAAAAAAAAAAAAAAAAAAAAAAAAAAAAACAACAAAAATCCCCCAAAAAACAAACAAATAAAAAAACCCAAAGCAAAATGACCCTCCCCAAATAAAAACAAAACAATAATACTGAAGATCCATACAACAGTCGGACACACTAACTAGCTATACAAGTTGTACAAATTAAAATAAAAAGTGACATTCAACAAATGAGAATGAAAAATAATACGAATTATTAAATAATCAAACAGAAACAATCTATCTATTATAAAAAATTGGAAAAGATACGTTTTCAGCTTTTTCTTAAAATCTTCAACGTTGCTCGCGAGCCTTACTGACAAAGGACGCGAGTTCCAAATGGAAGGTCCAGCTTTATGGAAAGATCTATCGCCAAAATTAGAAAACCGTGTTTTGGGCTCTTTTAGTAACTAGATCTCCCATGACCTAAGCTGACGAATTGGGGAGTACAGGACACGTTCTTGAATGTAGCTCGGAGATCGGGAATTTGGTGCGTTAAAACAAAAAAGGGTAATTTTGTATTCGATTCTGGCTCGAACGGGTAACCCGTGTAGTAGGCTATAAGCATAGTTTTCACGCTTGTGCACTGTTGATATTCATTTCGATTTTAATATCATTGACTTTTCTCTTATGATTTTGAGGCTTGTTTTGAGAAATACTCTCATTACAATACTGTGACAAAACTCACAAAAAGCTAACGGCTGGTAAAAATAGGACGAATAGGCACATTGATATAACATATCGTTCAGTAAGAGTATAAAGTGAGAAATACCATTTCGCCAGCAAACCATTCAGGTGATTGAAACAACTTAACGAATCAATAATATTGTGTCGGGTATTGTGATTAAAGCACCAAATTTGGCGCAAAGTATGTCATTATCTTATAGCACAATAATTATTGAATTTAATTAGATACAAGAGAGAGAGAGAGAGAGAGAGAGAGAGAGAGAGAGAGAGAGAGAGAGAGAGAGAGAGAGACACACACACACAGAGAGAGAGAGAGAGAGAGAGAGAGAGAGAGAGAGAGAAAGAGAGAGAGAGAACCGTTGTCCTTGACCGTTAAACATAATTATACATTTATTGTTTGAAGCACTCTCTACATTTGGAGACAAAATATGCCATAATATAGAGCTTTGATTAGCATTATTTATTATTGCCCCTATATTTATATATATTTTTTTGAAATTCAAGTTGAAAGTTTCCAGACGTTCATTTCATCTGTATTGTCGCTTGTTGCATATCAAATTACAGCTTCGGTTTAATCAAGGTATAGGATATCAAACTATAGATATCTTTGTCACGTGCTTTGAACTGAAATAATGCCAAGTTTGTGCAGCTGTAAAGAGCTGAAATAAAATAACATAAAATGTGAAACTAATATTGTCGTAATAAAGCATTCTTTAATTCTAGCCTCGTCTCAATATGTGTTTTAACCAGTTACATTCCGTACTGTGAAACAGCTCGTATTTAAAAAATTGGCCAGAAAACTCGTCCTTCAAATATCAATCGATTTAAATGACTCTCATCTTGGCAAAAACTATCAAACCTGGGACTATTTTTAAATTCGACTTATTCCACAGTGCGGCACTTAACTGATTAACATTTAAATCTTTATTGATATTAACGATGCTTGGTAGCTAGACGTTCCAAACTGACGAAGTTTAGAGGTGGGAACTTACTCAAAAAATACATTTTCTAAAAAATTGGGTAAAGAACCGATTTCTTCAGCAGATATCTACGTCGTATTCCTTTCAATGTGCTGGTATGAAAAACAACGTTTTATTTGTAATTAAAAAATTCATTCAGAATTGAAGACAAGTTTGACTTTTCTTCAATCGAAACCGCACGGCCATCAACGCCAAGGTGGCCGACCATGCTAGTTTAGATCGACTCAGGATTTTTAAATTTATTTTATTTTAGTAATGATCCAACCTTCCCTTCGCCCTGATTTGCTTTCATCTGTACTTTTCAATTACCAGTGATTATCCGTTAGATGTTAATATCAATGATTTTTTTCATAGGATCTGGAGGCTTATATTGAGGATCAGCAGGACGCAAATATATTTCTATAACCCTTTACCAGGTTTTCCTTTAATATACCGGTGCATATCGATTACAGTTTAAAAAAAAATCAAAGTATATTAGGACATGCCCGATAACTCTAAAGACACATTTAGGACAATAACAATACTACGAATAAAGCATCCATTCATCAAGAGGGAGCCATAGATGTGTGAATGCATTAACCTTTGTCTTCTTTAGCCTTTCACATTCAAGGGAGACTGATAATAAGCTATTGATGAATTCTATCCATCTTGACGGGTCTGCTCTGTCATTTCTACTTCCTATCTAGTTCCTCCATGCTGTCCTGTGTCATCCTCACTTCTCTCTCCCTCTAGGGACAAGCCTGTTTCCATGTTCCTTGGGGGTTTAATGTTAATGATTGATAGGCCGTGAGAATCAATGCCCGTCTGGTAAATCGTTAGCTTTTGGATTATAAAGTTGAGGCTTCGAATACCAAAATAATAACTTGGATATAAGAGTCTGCTGGCAATGTATCTTTCTTTTTATTTGCTCATTTTAAATGTAAAGCATCTCTCTATTTCTATTTCTAAATGGTGAGAATTGTAAACATTGATTGGTGACGCCATTAACCAGTTAACTTCTGTACCTTGAAAAGAAACGTATTTAAATATTTGGCCAGAATACTCGTCCTTCCAATATCGCGAGGTCCCAGGTTTGAGAGTTTTTGCCAAGATGGGTGTCATTTAAATCGCTCGATATTTGAAGGACAACTTTTTTGGTCGAATTTTGAAATACGGCAGTTAACTTGTTGGGAATCAACTATCTCACAATCTTGCATTTTCTGGTATTACATAAATACCAACGTTATCAAAGAACAAAACAAAACAAAAAAAAAAAAAAAAAGGAAAAAAAGAAATACGAAAAAAACCCACCACAAAACACAAAACAAACCCAACAACCCCCCCCCCCCCAAATAAAAAACAAAAACAAAACAAAACAAATAAAACAATAATACAAAACTAGACAAAACATGTCGGAGAAAGGTCATAAAGATCTAATATTTATCTCTTTATTGTTATTTTTTATTTGCTATTACTCCTATGTAATCTGGGTAATATGCAGAATATTTCCGACCAATAAAGAATTTTTTAAATTGAATCGAAAAAATAAAACAAAATAAAACAAAACATACAAACAAACAAAAAGTTCTTCTCCTACCTCGTCCTCCTCCGTCCTTCTTCTCATCTTCTATCTTTACCCCCCCCCCCCCCCCTCTCTTATAACAAGTTTCAATTTTCAACACCATCCACTAATTCTCCGCTATCAGTTAATTTTTTCAGGCTTAACCTTTCCCAATCATTTTCCTCCTCGCTTCGATATTCTTTAGGGAGTCATACGTTCGGGTGACTTAAAAAAAAATTATATAACCAATTTACTTTTATTCACAATCGGATTAACAAAGTCAATTTTCTTCATTCCCTCTTTGGCAAATTAGAGAATATATCTTATTTTTGTTTTCACCGCTTGTTTTGTTTGCCGATGATTTTTGGAATTTGTGTCATTTTTTCAATTTTCTTGTATTTGCACTGAAGCAATTTTGGGAAACCTTAATGTAGTGGAATTTTCTCATAAAACTAATCGAGTTTTTCGTTATCATAATGAAATGTCACTGTAACGGTAGTGCGGTGTGCTGGATAGTGGAAATCTTTTACTTAAGGAGAGAAGATTTGAAATTGAGCTTCTGGGGACGATTTTAAAAAATCTCTGTGGGTACTTATCGAAAGTAGAGATGACCACAGAGCAACACCATTGTTTCTTTCAGTAAAACTGTGTATGTGAAGCGATTTATTAGAGGTTCACATACTAAAAGCTATGTAAAATAAATGATTGGTATAACAAAAATGATGATAACAACAAAAATAATAATGATAATCTTGTACTCATGGACGTTAGATCACGAGGCCATAAAACAAAGAACGCTTAAATTATATTTTACAGGACCTTGAAACGTTCTAATAAGTTTTGAGAAAAAATATGGATACTTTAAATGATCACATTTTATTCGCAGGCATATTTTGCACTGATAAAACACAAAATCATGTGTTAATTTGGACGTTTATGGTCTGACTGAGAGAATTTAGCGAGAACTGATCACTTATCACTCAACCGGTGGTCTAAAAACATCAACAGAGAGCACGTTGACGTCGACTTCATATGAACTCATCATATTTTTATTTTTCTCTTCTAATCTCTCTCTTTTTTTTTAATCATATCCAGTTCCTGCTGCGGAAGTGGCTGGAATTATATCAGGGGGAATAACTGTCGTGGTGTTTGCTTCTGTCATTGGAGTTCTGTGCTGGCGATTTCCATCATGCAGGTCTCGGTCTTTCTGGGATAAAAACATCAAACGAGCTCTGAGGAAACTTTATGGTAAGCCAATTTGATTGTAAATATATTCATTTTGAGACTATTTATTATATCTGGGAGATAACTATAGTCTAATAAATATCCCCTACCGCAAATGAAAAGAGGAAAGGTTATGTCATTCTCACTCACAAGCATTGTTAACCAAACTCATGAAAATGAGCTGGTAAAAGACTGGTATAAGAAATATTTCGAAATAAAAAACACACTAAATTTAGGGGTTGTCTATAGGTGGGGATATAATCGTGATAATCAATAATGGGAGCGATCTATATTCATGTTTTCGTCCAACCTAGTCATCAATCACATGGTCTGTTGCTGTACAACGATTAGGCATTTCTCAATGTATCTAAACACGCTGCTTTGTTTATGAAAGTTGTAAAATACCCATGAGTCATGCTATGCAAAATGACCAATTGTAGCGTTCAAATTGTGAACACATTTCACTATGTGGGTCAATTTGTGCAAACTTTCCAATGTGACCAATGACCTCGAGCACATGGAAATGTAATATAGATCGTGCCCAATGGGGATGATCTATATTACCTTTCCATGTGCTCGAGGTCATTGGTCACATGGCAAAGAATGGTCAACGTGACCTCCATAGTGAAAAGTGTTCACAGCTTTTGAAATATCTAACATCCTGATTGGTCGTTTTGTTCCACTTGACACATTGGGCATGTTAACAACTTTCATAAACAAAGCAGTGCGTTTACATTTGTTAAGAAATATCCAATCGTTTCACAGCAATAATCACGTGATTGAAGACTCGGTTGGACGGAAACATGAATATAGATCGCTCCCATTACGATATAAGCAGGACTGGATATAAGGTCATCGACTAAAACAAGAGGGTAAAATCAATGCTGGTATTTTACAGTTATTCGCGAAAAACCAATCCAATTCAAAAGAAAGTGATAAATAGTGAACAAAAGTATGGTGTCAAAAACACTGGTCCTATTTTCATTGGAATTGTAAAAACCACTCTTTCGGAGGACTGGATACATACATTGTGTAATAAATCTGAGTGATGGTATGTTATTTTCTAGGCTCAATATATGCTGATGGTCAATAATGAAGATCATCCATCCTCCCTCTTTTACGTCTTATAATAATAAGAATCTGCCTATACATCCTGCTACTAAGATAGCTATGCCACCCTATGATTCAGTATGTAACCACTTCATTATTAGTCCCCCGAAGGATTGGTTACATACACACTTCCATGGAGTGTGGAACCGGAGGAGTAGAAAGTCTGGCATCAAGACTTCTCTGCCCTGTTTGCACGCTTCCATCCTGTACTTCTCTCGGTTCCTTGGTTGCAGTGCAACGTTTCAAATTTCCCATAGTAAACGCTTTTTTAAATAAATCAATCTTCAATCTTTTTCCAGCACGAATTGAAAATCACAAATTGGCTTATACTCACTCGTTATTTATTCTTTTTAAATGAGTCTCATGTCTGAATGTGAAAATAATGTGTGAACGTGGGGGAGAGATAAAGAGAGTTAGGGAGAGGTAGAAAGTGTTTGCATACATCTATGGACGTGTGTGTATTTGTGTTTGCATGTGTGTGTGTGTATGTGTGTGCGTGTGAATATGGTAGAGAATATGGAAGACAGAGAGAGAGATAGAGAGAGAGAAAGAGAGAGAGAGAGAGAGAGAGAGAGAGAGAGAGAGAGAGAGAGAGAGAGAGAGAGAGAGAGAGAGAGAGAGAGAGAGAGAGAGAGAGAGAAAGAGGTTGGGGGGGGGGGGAGTCATGAATGTTAAAGAAATGTGTGGATGATTGGAAAATGGGAGAAGGTTGCTTATGTGTGAACTTCATTTAATAAATCCAAAACCATACAGTTGATTTCTTGTCTCACTTATTTACGGGTATTTTGTTTCTGTATTCAAAACGATTAGAAAAAGACAAGAAGCAATGCATTATATATCTCAAGCTATATGCCACGTCTCAGTCAAAAGTTTTGAAATATTAACTAGTTAACTGACGTATTTTGGAAAAACACATATTTGAAAATTTGGCCAGAAAACACGTTATTCAAATTTCAATCGATTTCAATTGCCCTCATCTTGAAAAAAACTCTCAAAAATGGGACTTGGGGAAGTCCAAGGTTTGAGATTTTTTGCCAAGCTGAGGGTCATACAAATCGTTTGATATTTGAAGGACGAGTTTTCTGGCCCAGTTTTTAAATACCAGTTTTCCAGAAAACGACAGTTAACTGGTAAAAAGAGGGATTTATAATCTCAAAAGCGCACGCAGGAAGTCGATCGTCCACAATCTCCTGGCTTTACCTAATGAATCGTCTCTTCGAAGTCGATAACAGCTAATTGCGTTTGTATCGATCCAAATTGCACTTAACTTAATCAGCACAATTGTTGTTCTTATGGTCTACTGAAAATATCTATTTTATTCTAAAAGTTATCAAGAAGCACTGGCCTCCTGTCGACCTTTTTTCCTCCTTTTCGTAGATATATAAAATTTTACTTGAATTTAAAAATGTTAAAATAATCAGACTTCACAATATTATATGTAAAATGCCATCTGTACAATTATTGGTATTAGTAAAAGGCATAAAATGGGCTCTTATTTTGAGATGATTTGAATTGGATAAAATAAGAAAAGAATTTTCCAAAATTGGTTGATGTAAACTTTTTTAAAGCAGCAAGTAATATTGATTAGATATTCATGATTCTTTCGTAAATGAGACCTACTGCCTCGAATTGTAAAAAATAATGGGATGCGATGAGCAAGATGCCATAACATGAATTGTAGGTTCTGATTTTTAATTTTGGACACTTTAAGAAAATTATCATAATGTCTTCAATAGGACAATATAACTGAATAAAGATCTGTATGAAACAGTATTGGAAAAAAGCACAAACGCATTTTCATTCTCAATTGAGGATGGAACACAAGACCTCCTGATTACTGGTTAGAATTGCTACCATTATATGAACCCCAGGTTATTAAAATTGTAATTTCAATATTTAGTAAGTATCTAAATCATCCAGACATACTACTCGTATTATACCCGTTTGAGGGCGATGAGTCATAAATACGTGTGCTAATGTGTCCTTCTCGTGCCAGGCGAAGGGCGCCGTACCAGTCGGGTTAATCTCTTATCAACACCGCTAAATGCGTTTATTTTCTACTCACTTCATTTCTTGTCATTACTAACTTGAAATTTGATCATTCTGTTCTTTTGTTTAAAGGTAATGTTTGTAATGACACAACATTATACACTTTTGTTTATACGTTGATAGTTTGTCACTTAACAAAAGTAGTGATGACAAAGTATTTTTTATTTCAAAGAAAAGAAGTCTAATGTGGCGAACGCTATATAAATCGAAACCTGTCAGTAAATGATGTCATTTACGTCACATTACAATAGAGTCAGATGCTGAACCAGTCCTTATGTTTGTCTTTGACACTGCGAGGGTGTCAACATAAATCCACCATTTATCACACAGGAATGCTCCGTTCTTACACAACAAATCCTTTGATTCTCGTGGCACTTTATTTAAACAATTGACTTTTAAACTTGCTTTTGCTCAGTTTAAAAAAAAAAAAGGAATTTGGCGAAAAATAGAGCAAGCACAACTGATGTTATTTACTTACTTATTTCATTTTCTTTTTATTTTGGTCTTGGCATTTTTCTTCAAACATCGATTGATAATAATATTGATGATGATAATGACGACGACGGCGACGATGATGATAATACTAATACTAATACTAATACTACTACCACCACTACTACTACTATTATTATTACTACTACTACTACTACTACTACTACTACTACTACTACTACTACTACTACTACTACTACTAATAATAATAATAGTATTAATAATAATAATGATACTACTACTACTACTACTACTACTACTACTACTACTACTACTACTACTACTACTACTACTAATACTACTACTACTACTACTACTACTACTACTACTACTACTACTAATATATATATAATAATAGTAATAATAATAATAATAATAATAATAATAATAATAATATAATAATAATAATAATAATAATAATAATAATGATAATAATAATAATAATGATAATAATGATAATGGTGATGTTAATAATAATAATCCATGACAATAATCATAATGATGATAATGATAATAGAACTTTGTCTCTTTATCTCGATCAAAAATGACCTACCCCCCCCCCCCCCACCAAGTCAACAAGTCTGAAGCTTCTTTATCGTAATCGTTGACCTTTTATGCAATTGTTTTCTGGCCAAAATTAAATTTAACAAAATGATTTTTTTCAGTGGTCGTCAGCATTGAATTAATAGAATTATTTCTGTGTTTGGGAAGCAAAAATCAACAGATTGTCTTCATCCCGTTTCTGTTTATCTTCACTCAACCATTTTATTTCATGAAGGGAAAGCTTCGGTACACAAATTAAAAAAACAAAACAAAACAAACAAGATTGTAAAGGTGATGAGATGAGGATGTGTTTTTATGGCTTTGTGGTCTTGCTGTTTGGCACTTGCCTTCAAACCTGTAGGTCCTAGATCAAGTCTCGAAGTGGCGGCGTAAAATACTTAGCCTACTTGGAGAATGGTCTTTGCTCACATTTTCTCAACGTTCTATGTCATGTGTCAAATGTGCGGCTAGGTGGTCTACTGGTATTAAACTTGCCTTCGGATGGGAAGGCCCTGGGTTCGAGTCTCGAGTGGCGCATGGTTGAGTCCTTAGAAGAGACTCATTAATCACATTTTTTCACCATGCTCAGGTGTAAAACGAGTACTTGGCCGTTAACTGCGTTGTCTCTGTCCGAAAAAAATGTAATATCCCTAATAGGCGTCATGTCTCGTTCTACATGTGAAATGTTGCTGTTAGCTAGTAAAGCGCTTTGAGCAGGTTTAGTGGACATATAAAAGATCCCGTTTTTAAAAATGAATACCTTGCTGTAATAGGCCCTTTTCAAAGTATAACCAGAAAACTTTTACCACCATTATCGACAGATTAAGATATGATCCTCAAATTGTTGAAAAGCTGTAAACCCTGCAAGATTTGAAATACTAAAAAATAGATGTTCTTTGATTCAATTTAAAATCATGGTTGACAAAAAGCCGCTCTTGATATAAGTAATCTTTTAATTTTTCCCCTATGGAATTTTTACAATTTTGATTTAATGATGATTCCAACAACTTCTGTAGCGTGTATAATTGATTTAGATTAAATATTGTCATATAGATATACCGAATCGTTTTCAAAGATGTTTTAGCGATTTACTACCATCTCTATAAATAATACGTAACATTCTTATTGGGATTACGTAATTATGTACTTTTGTTTATAGAATTTACGGAATATTGTCCTTTTTGAGCCTTAAAAATGGGTAAGTAGTATAGAGCATGTTCAGGCGGATGGTCAGTTCTAAAATCCGCCAAAGACAAGCTGGGTGACGGCATGGATAAAGGAAATTGTGGAGTTATCAACGTGAAAAATTAGGGAGCAGGCACTGGTGTAAAATAAAGATCTGAATTGTGTACGAAACAGTGCCAGACAAAGCAAGAAAGAAAAATACAAGAAAAAAAAACCCATCCCAAATAATCAGTCTTCCTCAACCGGGGTCAAACTTCAGAATGTCTGAGTTCGATCCCAAGTCGAAGAAGACTGATTTTTGGGATGCTTTTTTTCTTGTATTTTTCTTTCCTGCTTTGTCTGGTACTGGTTCACACACATTTTCCCCAGATATTTATCGTAGTGTTATCCACGGCGAAATCACTGTAGGACTGGCATGTTTATGGTCGGTCCCTCGAAAATTTGACTTTGACCAAACACACGATATTTTTATGATAAAGCAATGGATCTTTCGGGACAGTGTTGCACTATGTTATGACACCCAATTTTCTCAGTTCAGGCCTTCTTATATTCATAATTAATTGAAGTAATGTCTTGTAGTTTATATTTAAACGAAATGGGCTTCCGAAACACTTCAATTTGTTACCAACCTGTCGGGGATCAAAGATAGGATAAAGCGTTTATGAAACAGTGCCAGACAAAGCAAGCAAGAAAAAAAAAACGCCAAGAAAACAATCTAAAATATCCATCTTCCTTGATTCGCCTGGCGACAGTTTCATTCACACTTTTTATATCTTTATCTTACACCAGTGCCTTTTTCTATAATTTCTCAAGTCGGGGATCAGCAAAGTAAAGAGATGCTTTTTATATTGAATCAATATGTAGGCTACTTATTTCCAGGTCTGGGAACCCAACATGTTATGAGCTCACTGTTGTAACAGGAATACTCCCAAACCAACGCAAACAGTTGCCTAATACAAGAATGAAAATGTTAAGTCCTGGCGAAATCCAAGTTAATGTTTTAAAAAAGAGGAAAAATCTCTTGTAAAGAAATTAAGTTTAATGGGGTCGTTGCAATTTCTGACATAATTTATCACATGAAATGCATCATATCCATAGAATTCAACATATGATAAAGATAATAATAAAATACACACGATAGATACCAAACACATATAAAAAAGAGATAAATAAAATGAAGAAAAGTAAAAATCAAAATCAAGTTAATCAAAAATCTGCTCCCGCTCCTCTCGAGTATGAAAATAAAACAAAGGAAGAAAATACAATACAAAATGAAAAAAGGGAAAGAAATTAGAATACTTAACCTGTTAACTGCCGCATTTGGAAAAAACAAACAAAACTCTTATTTTTTTTAAATGGCCAGAAAAAAACCCCATCTTGGCAAACCCGGGACTTCTCGAAGTCCTAGATATGATAGTTTTTGCAAAGATGGGGTCATCTAAATCGATCGATATTTGAAGGACGAGTTTTCTGGCCAAATTTTCAAACACGAGTTTTTTTCTCCAGAGTGCGGCGGTTAACTGGTTAAAGAATAAACTCTCAATTCAGTCACGCCAATGTGGTTTTTCTTCATGTGTCAACGATTCCATCACGCCTCCCAACATCTGTTTGCCGTACACCGATACAACGACTTTTTTATTTGTCTGGAAAAATTTACACTTCAAGTATCGATAAATCAAGGTGATCGTCAAAATTTTTAAATCTGAGACTTCAAAGAAGTGTATGGCGTTTTCATTGTATTAAAAACCCCATCCTTGGACTAGTTACGTTGTTTAGAATCGAATTCATTGTTCGATATTTGCCCCAAATATTCCTTTAAACCATTTGATTTGCTCTTTAACCACTTAATTGTCGTACTCTGGAAAGGCACGTATTAAAAGATTTGGCCAGGAAATTCGTCCGTCAAATATCGATCGAATTTAATGACCCTCATCCTGACAAAAACTCTCAATCCCGGGACATCGCGAGATCCCAGATATGGTAGTTTTTGCCAAGATGAGGGTCATTTAAATCGATCGATATTTGGAGAACGTGTTTTCTAGCCAAATTTTAAAATACGTGTATATCCAGAGTGCAGAAGTTATCTGGTTAAAGACAACCACCTTTTATTCTGCCCGACATATTGAATCGGTTTAAAAAAATATATATACAGCTATAGGCTATCGATTTGATTTAAGTAATTATGGTTATAATTCCGAATACAATTCTTCTTGATTGTCAGATATTTCTAAAGATCACCACAAGATGCTTTTAACCTCGAATCCGAAAATGTGTGCAAACATTGATAAAAAAGCGAACTCTTTTAACAACTAAAGAGGAAAATTAGGTTGAGTACATATATATTATTTTACCTCTCTCATTGGAAAACCCTATAATTTCTTAGTAAATACGAACGTTTCAAAGTTTATTCAATCTTAAGCTTCCGCCAATAAATCAACAATTTGATGCAGTGGGAAAAAAAAGAGAGAGAGAGAAAAAAAAAGAGAAAGATACGTAATCGTTGAATATTTGCGCACATTTTATTTGTGTGAAATTAGTCTAGATCTAGATGTAAAAGACAGATGATTGACAATTAAAAATAATATTTTGGTGCGCATGAATACAAATCCAAATTGTCATTCAAGCAGAAGGAGTAACTTACACATAGACTCTAATAATAATGCTAATACCATAACATTGGTTACAAAATTAATGTCTAATAATCTTACTTGGAGGGGTCGAATAAACGTATACTTTCATTTCTTTGTATTTATTAAATCAGTTATATTTTGATCGTTCTATAACACATACTAGCAAGCTCGTTGTGTTATTGGGCACGATAAAAATAACTCGTTTTATAAAGAGATGAAGGAAGCGTATAATATAGAGCAGTAAAGTTAGGTGCCCCAAACGTAAACAAAGGTCTAGAAGCACATGGCAAACCACATGTTCCTGTCTTGACAGCTCAAGTTCCAATGTAAATTATAGAAAAAAATAACCTTTAAAATTTGGCTGTTAGGTGGCAAAAGAAACACATATTCATAAATACTCGATCATGCATCAAATAATGTCTAGATATGGATATTTTATGGAACAAAAGGTAAAATTTATCAAAAGTTACAGTCTATCTATTTTTAGACCAGAGCAAATTATTGCGCCGGTGTGAACAAAACGAGAATTATTCGGAGCCTGATTTTCAGAATAATTTAGTCTTATATTATTATTTCTGCAACTGTTAGATTTTATGTAAACATATTTTCAATACTGAAAGTGTATTGCCTACAAGTCAAACTACAAAATTGGGAGACCTATATTGTGCGTACATTTTTCCGGTCCCTAACGGAAATCACTAGCAACTTGTTATTGTTTACGTTTGGGGCACCTAATTATACTGCTCTATTCAAACACGCTCTTCTGAAGAATGATGTCGTTCACAGCATCATAAAATTCTGAAATTAGAGTTTATCTTGGTTGATCTAACGTGAAACAGATAATATTGTAAAATAATATTTAAGGCCAACCTGTGAAGAAGATTCCGGTCGATCTCAAAGTTCATACCGCCTGATCATAGGTACACATGTTACCAGGTCGCAATTATGGACTTTAATTTACATAGTTGTAATGGACAATATGTTGGATAAAAAAATCAAACAACAACGACCAAAGAAAATAATTAATAAACAAACAATAAACAAAAAAAAAAAAAAAAACAACAAAAAACCCCAAAAAACAAAAACAAACCCAAACAAACAAAACCAACCAAACACACACACACACACACACACACACAATTACCAACCCCCCCCCCCCTTCCAAAATAAAAACACAACAAAATAATCTGAGCAATGTCAATTAATGTGCTCAAAGTGATTTACAAGGGGTCCCTATCAAAAAGCAACATTTAACATGTAAGACGAAACGCCTGTTAGGCGATATTACAATTTTTTCCGACAGAGACAAAGTTGTTTACGGCCTGGTATAATTTCACAGTGTGAGTACAGTGAGAGAATCTGAGTAAAAAGCCTTTTCCAAGGACTCAACAATGCACAACTCAAAGCGGGACTCGAACCCAGGATCTTCCGATCCGAAGAAAAGTGACACAAGACCACATAGCCGCAGAAAAAAACACGAAACAAAACAAACAAACCCCAAACAAACAAATAGCAAACAAACAAGAAAACAAAACAAAAAACAAAACGAACCGAGCAAACCATAGCAATTGAAACCGCTATTAGTTGGGAGACAACTTTGTTGTTTTCTGTTAAAACCAACTTCTTGTTCATTTTGGTGGTAAACCTTTTAGTTCCAAGTCTGAGCTGTCGTCTCAAACGGTTTTATGTCGCGGTAAACCGGATATTTGAAATTCAATTTTGAGCTCCACTCATTTAATTAAGTTAGAAAAAAAGCCTCTATTCTGAGAGTGAGCTTTGATTCATACACTTGAAAAAAATGATTGTTGACTGTGATCACTTTGACTTAAATCGACTCAATTCTCACTTCTTGGTTCCTCCCGACATAATACGAAAACAATTTTAATTATGGTGAATCAAAAATTAATAGGGAACAAAAGTGTGATGTCAAAAAAACTGGTTCCGTCTCATTGGAAGTGTAAAACTACTTTTCTATGGGATTGGATACATACCTTGTGTATTGATCTTCTGGTTTAGAGTGATGGCATTTTATTATCTGGTCTAAATATTTACTGGTCGTCATCAAAGACTATCCACTGGGTGGGGTTCCTGAACTCCCATAGTGGGCAGGGAGGTACTTACTGTGTCTTCTATCTCCCTATATCTGGTTTTGTCCTGGCCCTGGTAGGATATCCTGGCTGAGAGGGAAACAGTCAAATATATTAAAGTTAGTTTTGGGAGATGATATTTTTTTCCTTGTAAATCATCTCTCTGTTATGAACTGCATTATGATTTCTTAACGTATTATATATAATTTGTAAACAATTGAGTGTATTCCTTTTAGTGGGGACCTGTGCTTTTTGTGTCTGGAGGAGATTTTTAGGTGATCTCAAACTTACTTTGATAGTATGCTCTTGGAAGCTACATCTGTTTCCTATTTGAAGAAATTCCCCTTTGTCTTACCTTTTCTTGGCTGCTTTAATTGTAATTCTAGAACTTTTTAATTTCCCGTAATCTTCCTTTTTACTGGAGCTGATATAACCTTAATGTGCTGCAAGCGCCGTAAACACTTAAAAACAAACAAACAACAAAGAATATCCCCCCTCTCTCTTTTACGTCGCGTAATCTTAAGAATCTGCCTATACATTTAGCTACTGAAATAGATATGCCACATTGAATTATAATTCAATATGTAACCTTTTCATTATTAGTCATCCGAAGAGTAGTAGAAAAGGAGAAGCTGTGACGTCACGACTTCTCCGCCATATTTTACCAGTCGATCAAAATGTCCACCAGTTTGTAAACATTTCTTTAAAAAAAAATTCTCACGACTCAAACGATCGAAACTTTTGTTTTCAAGGTTGCGGGTTGGGGGGGGGGTGGGGGGGGGGGTGGGGGGGTTGCTATCTTAATGATCGATGTATGAAATAAAAGTTTCCTGGTCCAAATGAATAAACCACTTTTTTGTCAAAATGAAGCAAAATTGTTCAGAATTTTAAATCCTTTGTTCATCTTTCACCCAGTTTATCATTTCAGACTATTTTTAACTCTCTGATAGGACTCCACCCTTTATTCTGTCTGACATAATTAATCTCTTTTCATTTAAAGGAAAAACCCCACCGATGTTTTTCATCCTATATTATGGGTAAATAATACAATCATTGTCTTGAGGGTGTTTGATGTTTTCCACATTCCTAGTAGAACTGAAATGTATTGCTTTTTAATACTAGTACTGAGAAAGTTAATGTGTAAATAGGTGCGGCTATGTGGTCTAGTGTTATCTTTCGGATCGGAAGGTTCAGGGTTCGAGCCTCGCTCGGCGCATAGTTGAGTCTTTGGAAAAGACTTTTTACTCACATTCTAGCACCGAACTCAGGTGTGAACAGCATAGACTCTGTCGGAAAAATTATAATATCGCCTAACAGGCGTCATGTCTAGTTCTATATGTTACGTTTTGCTGTTGGTCAGGGACCTTTTGTAAAGCACTTTGACAAGTCATTGTCTCAGGCGATACGTTAACGAAGGATACGGTTAGTGAGAGTTTAGTGAAAAATAATCACCCAGCTGGCGCCCTGAGAATCATAGAGAAGAAAAGTCGTGACGTAACACCCTCTACCTTTCCGGTTCCAAAACCATTGGAAGTGTGTATGTAACCAGTCCTTCGAATGATTAATATTGAATTACAAGGTGGCATAATTATTTTGGTAGCCTGATGAACAGACACAGATTCTAAGGATTACAGGAAATAAAAGAGAGAGGAAGGATGATCTTAATTGACAACCAGCATATATTTAGACTAAAAAAATAAGATGCCATCATTCCGAAACTAGAATATCACTTACTGGATTTACACTTATCATGAGATTGGAACAAGTTTTTAGACATCAAACTTTGTTCCCTATTCTTTTAGTCGTCGACATCCTGTATTGTGACGTCATATTAGTCCGTGTCAGACTTTGATTTCACCAAGACTACGTGCCATTATAGCGCCCAGTTTATGGTGATTGGGTCAGATATGGCGGTAAACACCTTTACAGGTTTAAGAAGTTTTGATAAACTGAAGGTCACCTTAATCATTAGACCTTTGCTTTGAATATTTCTGTCCATAAAAACAAACGAAAAAAAGTGTTTACTAAATGTACGGTGGTATTGTCTAGATCTAGATACAGTATCCAGTGTTCTATTTTTGTCTTCATTTATATAGTATTATAGAATTTATTGTGATTGTTCTAGATTCAATTTTAAAATACCGTCTTTTATCCTTTTAAGCATACTGTTTCCTCTCTTTTCAGTTCCAATGTAAATGTTGCTGCTCGAAGCTCGAAGAAATAAATAACAATGTGAAATTGAATGTAAGCTTCAATTTAATTACAAAAACAGATAAAATGGACGTTTCGGGTTTCCCCTTTATCAACAAAACAGGATGAATGAAACACTACAGATGAATGAGATAATGTGGTAGTAGCGTTGTTAACAACGATGAAAATCCCATCGATCTGTCTGAAGCCGCGAAGTTTACATTTTTTAACCAGTTAATTGTCCTGCTCTGGAAAGACACGTATTTAAGAATTTGGCCAGAAAACTCATCCTTCAAATATCGATCAATTAAAATGACCCTCATCTTGGGAAAATCCTAAAACCTGGGACCTCGCCTTCTCACATAGACAGCCGTAACGGTGATGCGACTTGATATCCTAGTCCAAATCTTAATCGCATCGCTTTTACTCCTTTCTTAATGAAAACGGTTAGTTATATTGCAGGTTAGATTGAAATCGAACCCCTCCCGTCAATGCTTAAATCATTATACCCCAAAATTAATTACCCCAGAAACAACGCATAAAACTTCATGGATTTCGAGAACGATTTCAAACAGCTCATCGTTGTGATGAATTTTGCACGGACTAACAAATTCCACACAATAATTCAAAAGTATGACCATTTCAGGCTTTTGCTTTTATATAATCATTCAGGTCTGGTAACCTTTTCAAATTGAACTATATAAAAAACCCCAACAAAAAACAAACAAACAAAAACAAGAACAAAACAAACAAACCCCAACCGTCACACAAAACTCGCTTCAATAGTGACATACTAACAGCAGATTACCTGTAAAAACGCTTAAAGCAAGTTGTATAATGAAATATACTAATTAACTTTAAGCTAATAGCAAATACAAAGACGAAAAGGGAGAAGATATATACGAATACTGTAAAATGAAAAAAAAAAACCTATTAAATTTTCAAGTTTTAAGTGTCAGCATTCCCAAATGAAAATCAGGAATTTTCACGGAGAAACTGGGAAGGTTTGCAGGTCTGATAATTATAATAATAATAATAATAATAATAATAATAATAAAAATATATAATAAATAATATAATAATAATAATGATGATAATAATAATAATAATGCTGAAAATTATATAGCGCTTTAACTCCGAGACACCAGACTCTAACCGTTTAAGACAAGAGCTGTTATTGTATTGCGATCACTAACACTTGTTAGTCGCCATTAATCGAAACTGAAAAACTGGCTCATTGACGCATGTAGATTTTGATTGACAAATTATAATATTATCATTGTTGTTACCTGCGTAATTCTATAATATTCTCGTAATTCTTCCAGCCTAATTTACTAGTTATAACCATCTATGATGATGATGATGATGATGATGATATGATGATGATTATGCATCATCATCATCATCCTCATTGTAATCAACATCATCATTATCATCATTATCATTTTCATCATCATCATTTGCGCTTGAGCACATTTAGTGGATATTGCTCTATTTAAAAGCTCTAAAAAAAAATTATCATTATCATCAAAACCGTCATGGCCTCAACCACGCCCACATTAATCACCATTACCCTCCTTCCTACAAATCTGCTTGTCGATAATAATATATATGGATAGGTAGATAGATCGATAGAGAGAGGGAGAAAGAAAGAAAGAAGGAGAGAGAGAGAGAGAGAGAGAGAGAGAGAGAGAGAGAGAGAGAGAGAGAGGCAGAAAGAGAGAGAGAGAGAGGCAGAGAGAGAGAGAGAGAGAGAGAGAGAGAGAGAGAGAGCGCGCGAGAGAGAGAATAACTATGGCCATCGTATGTCAACCTACATAATATTACATTACTGAGTACCTACACTACATCATATCAGCACAGAACAACCTTGGATTTCTCTGTAATCTCTATTACATAGTGGCTAGAAATGAAACCCATCTTGGTAAACAGATTAGCAATACTGTATATTGTTATCGGCTTCTCTTAATATCCTGATATATTAGAAATCAGGTAAACCGTAAAAATGAGATAAATCAAATGAGTGAATCTGTTCAAAACAAGGATTTTGTTATTGTTGTGATCATATTAGAAGGATACAAATTTAGAAAGTAGACTGGACAAATAAACAAATACATAATATTTGTTTAGAGAATGAGGTGAATAGAAAGAAAGATATATTATAGATGTAGGTACGAACAGAAAGAGAAAAAGAGAGAAAGAGAGAGAGAGAGAGTGAGAGAGAGATGGAGAGAGATAGAGAGAGATAGATAGATAGATAGATAGATAGAGAGAGAGAGAGAGAGAGAGAGAGAGAGAGAGAGAGAGAGTCCATGGTGGTGATTGTAGCTGAAAAGAGGGGTAAAAGGAGTGCCAATAGCATTTTGAAAAAGAGGTAGACATAGAGGTGGGGTTTAAATATTTTCAATTTTCTTTTTAAAAAAATTGATAACAACCCATAAATATTCCTTGGAAATTTCCGAAATATCAAATTGACTGAGTATAAGGTCACCCATGTTAATGTCATAGACTTTTAATGATGTCAGGGCTTGATTAGTCCTCTTGTGTTGTAACAAGATTATAGTGCTGATTTACAAATGACGGATATAAAGATACCGTATAAGGTTCCCCAGCCAGGATATTGATGGTTAATCATGTTGTCATAAGATGATAAGGTTATGTCGTAGTCGGAATCTAGTGAAACCTTATGGCGTTGGTAGGAATGGCTGTTGTATCATGCTGTTTACAGGGTTGGTTGTTTACAAATGCAATATCAAGAGTAAGAAAGAAAGAAAGAGGAGAGAGAGAGAGAGAGAGAGAGAGAGAGAGAGAGAGAGAGAGAGAGAGAGAGAGAGCCTTTGGAGAACGAGCTTGTGAAAAATATGACATTATTAGATAGATAAACAGATTGAAAAAAAATATAAAAGGGATATTGAATGTGTTAATATTTAAGTTTGTACGCGTGTGTGGAGATTGAAATATATAAATAAATAGATAAATAGAAAATTTTATAGAATGAGAGGGTGACATGGTGAGAGAAAAGAATTAAATATAAGCGTAGATAAACTGGAAGAAGCTTATCTGAATTAATCCTATCAGAAACAAATTAACACGCAGAATTTAGTCGTAGATTGATACAAAATATTAGATACATACATAGTAGGAGAAGGTCACCGTGTGAAATTTTTATAGACCTTTAATAATGTCAGGGCTTGATTAGTCCCTCTGTTCTATAACAAGATGATAATGCTAATTTATAAATGTGATCCTTCGCCTCAACACAGTATTAAGTAAGGATGGTTAAGATGTTGAAAATTGAATTTATAGCCAGAAATATCAGACTTGTGTTGAGTTTGTATGTTTTATTGAGGAGAATGGATACCATATTTTAGGGTACTAATGCCAACAATTTATATTTTTGACCACTTTAACATTAAATTCGGCTTTTAAGCATTTGGTTCGTTCCGACATAATACCGTTATGAGACGATAAGTCACGAATAGAGGATATAGTGATATCGTGTAAGGTTTTCCAGCAAGGTTTTCGATGGTTAACCAGTTAAATGCCGTTCTCGGGATAGACACGTATTTAAAACTTTGGCCATAAAACTCGTCCCTCAAATATTGATCGATTTAAATTACCCTTATCTTTGCAAAAACTCTCAATCTTGGGACTTCGTCCAAGATCAGGGTCGCTTAAATTGATCAAAATTTGAAGGACTAGTTTTCTGGCCAAATGTTTAAATACGGGTTTTCCAGAGTAAGGCAGTAAACAGGTTAAACATGTTATGAGATGGTCAGGTTTTGTCGCAGTCAGAATAATATAATGAAACCTTTGAACTTATCGTTAGTAGTCTGGCTGTTGTATCATGGTCATTTAAAGAGTTGTTTATTTACAATAGTTGTGATATAATGTCAAAAGTCATCATTTAAAATTTTTTTTTTGGTCAGCTTTTATATTGAAACAGTTGATTAGCAATAATGTCACAATATGAGAAAACTCTATGTCTGTGTATGCCGTTTTGTGTATCCACCAATCAAACTACATATATTTATAGAGGGGGATTTTGTAGGAAATGCTTGAATGCAGAAAGCGTGGATGCTTTATATCGTTGTGATTTAGGACTCTACGTTTCGAGATTAACTGGAATCTATGCCTTTTCGCAATATGTCACATCAGAAAATGGTATTGACGGCTTTTCTCAAGCGTTTAGTAGAGCAGATTTTAATAGTAAACCCTTATGCCATTAGATAGATAGATAGATAGATAGATAGACAGGATGACAAATAGAAATAGATAGATCGATTGAGAAAGGGATAACTCGCTAGATATATTGATAGATAGATTGAAAAAAAAAAAAATAAAAGAGAGAGAGAGAGAGAGAGAGAGAGAGAGAGAGAGAGAGAGAAATAAAGAGAGAGAGATAGATAGAGATAGATAGATAGATAGATAGAGAGAGAGAGAGAGAGGGAGAGAGAGATAGATAGATAGATAAAGATAGATAGATAGATAGATAGATAGATAGATAGATAGATAGATAGATAGATAGATAGATAGATAGATAGAAGAGAGAAAAAGAGAAGAGAGAGAGAGAGAGAGAGAGAGAGAGAGAGAGAGAGAGAGAGAGAGAGAGAGAGAGAAAATCCTTCACATGGTCAGACATGTTTTGCCTATCTGGCCACAGAATACAAATTAGCGTTCTTTTAATTTATCAAGACGCGTTTGCCCATAAGATATGGAAGGTATTATCGACGACCGTCGCGACATTGTCAAGCAGTAGATTAATCAGTGATAGCATTATTATTATGTTGTCGTTGGTCATATTATTGATAATGAGTTCGGTGGCATTAGCAACGTATTCCAGATGATTATAATGATATTTTGATGAGTTATTTTTGTCATGGGAGCTCACATTTCGTCCGCGTATACTTAGGGAATGACGTTTGTAGTAGTAAAATGATATTTTGATGGAAGTAACGGTGATGGTGAAGGAGATGATGTTGCTACTGCTGCTGATGATATCGACGATGACAGCGAGTGTTAATGCCTGTTGTTTTGTTTGCATTTAGGACTTTTGTCTCGGTTGCGAGACGTTAAGTTTAGTATCTGGAAAAGTAGGGTTGGGGGATAATGCAAAGATTTAAGATCAAGACTGTCTGTGTTATGAATCGCGTAAGAAAAAGTAAGATTATGGACACAAATTCCAACAAACAAAAAAAAAAACAAACACGTGAAAATCCAAGCACAATCTATTCCTGCGTCTAGACAAGTTTCATCCAGATACTGTCAAAAGATGCCCTGCCTGAAGGAAAGTGTAGATACTAGGAAAAGAGATAAGATTTACTTATAAATTACTTGTGTACTTAAGAGAATCAATGATTTGTTTCCATTCCTGCAAAATATGTAAGCAAGGAAAATCAAATATTCGGATTCAAAGCCAAGGAAAGTCACGTGAAAGTGGATTTCTGATTGGTGAAATGTCAAGAATCATTTACCTCCCCGCACGCATGCAGTGAAAATATCTATGATGACTGTGGCATCGATGAATATTACGATGACAACTTGGTAAGCGATGGCTGTGATAATTACAGGTACCAAACATGGAAACAGTAGAGTGGATTGCGAAATCCTATGTAGACACAAACATACTCGCGAAGGTCAAAAAGCCATTGAATTGGAAATGGTCGGGGATTTTCCCTAAATTATATTGACATTTCATCTGTATTTGGACTGAAATCTCTTAGGAATCTAGACAGACAGACTTTTCCCGATTTCAGTGTCGAGTAGACTGAGAGTTTATTCCTTTAGCAGACTACATACTACATATTACGATTTTAAAATGTGAGCGTGTAAAAAAACATAGTTATTAATACGATAAGCGTCGATAGAGCACAAAATCCTCTAAAATGTGGTCAAGCGCTTTAAGATCCCAAGCTAACAGCAACAGAACATGTTGGATGAGTCATGCTGCCTATAAGGCGCTATTAAGATCTTTTTTTTTTAAATCGAAAAATCGAAAAAGACAACACTGTAAATAGCCATGTACTCATTTTTAGAATACGGGTAAAGAGCTTTTTCTAAGGACTCGACTTTGCATCACCAAAACAGGACTTGGACCAGAGACCTACAGGTCAGAAGCCGTGTCTTACCACATTACTACGAAGCCGCGCAGAGCGTAGCCTTCTTTAACTTATAGCCTGACACTAGGACCCACTAGAACTTACATTTTGACGTCATTGTTTAAATTAGGTGCAGCACCTAGTGGGTTGTCATTAGTCCCATCATTGATCTATTGAATACAAATCAAATCACGATTTCGTTTCTTTTGTGTCCATAGACTTGTCTTTTGACGTAGTTTTTTTTTTTTTGGGTTTATGTCCGGCTATGAGTTTGCGGAGGTTACGCGCAGAGTCAGGAAAATGCAGATCGAAATTTAGTTCAGTGTCAAATAACAATAAATAAAAACAGTGAGTGCCTATTCACTTCTCGATATTATGACACAAGCCTTTACAACAGATTTGCAACCCAGTCAGTTTTCGATGAATAGGAAAGAAAGAAAAAGATGATATAACACGGAATCAAATCAGATCCTTTTTGTTTCTGTGACGAGTGCTCTATCAATTGGATTCAATAGTCTGATGTCACGTCGCCCAGCAACGGCGGCCATCGTGGTTCTAAACAAAGAAAATCGGTACTTTTTTATTCTTCATGCTGGCTAGAACTTTTCATATGTCTTTTGATCAGAATGTGTAATAGTCAAAACATGATCAGATTTATAATGTTTTTCCCCCTCTGGATACGTTTTTATGCTCGTCGGAGAAATATTTCATAAAGGCGTCCGCCATTGTTCCGATAGTTTATAGCCAGTTACTAAGTTACCATGCGTCATTACAAGGGAAGTGACGTTACGACTGTTGAAGCGTATTGCGGTTTCAGAATCATGTAGTGAAGTATGCACACAACAAGCAGGCTTGCTGGCCCTTGTCACATTTTATCTTTTAAAAACCATTTCCCCCCCAAAGTACCCAAAATAAAAGAAGAGTTTCAAGAATATTAAAAATGGGACTTTGTTGAATCTGACATCAGCTATTGGAGTTGTTTTACACTTTTTAGTTTCATATAATAATCAAGGATAAGGAATGACATCTTGGGCCTTGAACTTGGAAATGACATCAATGCCATCCTGCCCTCTTCTAATCTGACCCATGCCCTGATATGACATTGTTGTTTCATCATTCTTCTTAAAACGATAATAATATTATGTTCTTTTGTTTTAAATATATGAAAAATATTCTCTGTTCTGGGATAAAATGAGAAGAAAAGTCACTCTATGGCGTTTGATTGACACATTTGACTACACAAATCGCTGGCTAGTTCTAGGTGGTGCATGATTGGATGGAGAGACACCTTACTCCCCACACCCTTTCACCTACACCAGTTTGGAGCCCCATTTATAACAATATGTTTTCCTCTATCATATTGATTATATTATTACTAGCTGTAGCCTACAATAGGATTCAATAGTCGTAACGTCACTTCCTTCCTAATGACGCATGGTAACTTAGTAACACTGGCTCTAAACTATCGGAACAACGGCGGACGCCCGTATGAAATATTTCTCCGGCGAGCATAAATACGTTTCCAGAGGAAAAAAAACACATAAATTTGATCATGTTTGGACTTTTACACATTCTGATCAAAAGGCATATGAAAAGGGAATGAAACGTTCTAGCCAGCATGAAGAATAAAAAGAAATGATTTTCTTTGTTTAGAACCAAGATGGCCGCCGTTGCCGGGCTGCATGACATCAGACTACTGAATCCAATTGGGTTGTACTTCAGCACAATCTTATTAGCATATCGACTTTTAAAAGGCCTTTGCTTTTATGTTTATGTGATGGATGCTGTATAAGGAACTCATCTATTTTATTTGTCGTCATCAAATCAATAAAGTTTTTAGTTTTGTATTTCCTTATAAAACAAATGCGAGATATGTGTAGCTTTACC
Organism: Berghia stephanieae; assembly: GCF_034508935.2. NCBI lineage: Eukaryota > Metazoa > Mollusca > Gastropoda > Nudibranchia > Aeolidiidae > Berghia > Berghia stephanieae. The sequence continues at coordinate 87,174,060 of NC_088360.1, read as the reverse complement.
CATTAATTAACTCATCCCCCAACCACAACCGCCTCCTGACACGTTTGACCCAGACGCTTGTGTCAGTTTTCAGTGGCCGTTCCCATCTAACGACACGTCACTGGAGATGTCGCTATTTGTCCCCTGCCTTGGATTCAGATGGTCAGCTTCGTATTACACTCTGATAATCAGTGCTTTACTTTACATTTCTCCGACAAAACACTTTCTTTTCGCTATGGTCAGAAAACGTTTACTTTAACCAGTTAACTGCTTTACTCTGGAAAAACTCGTATTAAAAATTTGGTCAGAAAAATCGTCCTTAAAATACCGATCGGTTTAAGTGATCAGTTCCTTGACAAAAACTCTTAAACATGGGACTTCGCGAGGTCCCAGGTTTGAGAGATTTTGCCAAGATGATGGTCATTTCAATCGATCGATCGATATTTGAAGGACGAGTTTTATGGCCAAATTTTTAAATACGAGTTTTTACAGATATTGAACGATTACGATGACCTCCAACTGGTCAAAATTGTTAACGTGTCTTTTGACTTTTTTGAAAAATTGGAGTCATCTCAATCGAGATTTTTTGAAGCGTAAAAGTTTTCTGAACAAAGTAATAAATTATGTTTAGTTTTTACTGTCTGTCATTTTTCAAATACAGCTAGACATTGATGGGTATTTTAATGAGATTTTTCTATGAAAGTCTATTTATATTATCGTATTGTTTTTCTCACTCAATCTAAATCTATATGAGTGTAATTTTTTAATAAAATTTTTTGTTTTGTTTTTATTTTTTTTTAAAAAGGAGCTTAACAACTTTTTTGAGAAAGAATTTCAAAAGACCACTATAGAAAGTATAGAATTAAAAGGAAAATAAATAATAAATCCCACGCGCTATTAACACTCACGAGTTTCAGAATATTTTATTTATCCGAAAAACACCTGGAATGTTCAGACTCACCCAATGCAAATAATAGAATCCGACCTGTTTTTCACTATTTGACATATTAAGACAATGTAATAAGTATATTTGATTTTGTTGATTAAATCTAAATATCAAATATATTCTAATGGAGAATGTTTATAATATCTAATCTTCATCGTACAACATTAAGAGAAAGGAGAACGCTTAAACTAGTCTAAAGATGTCCTAATTCCATATTTTACGCGCATAAATTCGCATCTACCCCCCAAATCGAGACGAAATCGTTTGGACCTTTTAAAAAGTTTTCTTTGATAGTGAAACAGCCCGAGATTATTGATATTTTTAGTTGGATTTAATTTTTAAAAATTCAGGTATATGACTTGGGTGCCTGGAATTAACCCGAAGGTTTTTGACCAAGCAAAACGTGGAATTTGTGACACGACCCCTCATACCCGCTCGGACAAATAATAGATAGTGTGAGCTTGGCTAAGAAACTCACAACCTTGCCATCCGGAAATATAACGGATCAACACACAAAACCATGTGCAACATTTTCCTTAAAATTACGGAGAACAATGTGCACTCGTATAATATAACTAGTCAAAAAAATCACAGATGGTGTTTATTATCTTATTTCTTCACGTCCGCTTTACTTGTGACAAAAGGCACGACAAAACAATACCTCGCACTGCCACCAACATTATCTCTGACTTGACAATTTGGTCCAATATGAATTAACCAGTAGATTTTTGACCAATCAAGACATGGAATTTGTAACACACCTTCACACGTGCTCGGACAAACATGGTTGGTTGTTTATAAACAATAACGTTGAATGAAATCGCCCTCTATCTGATCATTTTTATTGTTTTTATACCGCCAAATGGGTGACTCGTTATCACACGATTTTCTCAATCATATTATAAACGTCTAAGTTTACACATAGTCTTCTGTGTTGGTTCTATTTATCAAGTGGTAGAACAGTGGGCATTTTACTTAGACACATACTATCAAATAGTAAAACCTGTGTAGCTCTCTATGTTAACCAATCACTGCCATTGTTTACATTATGAAGACTGTCCGAGAGGCGTGGTTATCTAAGTGTCTATTCTCCTCATGTCATGTGTAAGGATGTTAATATACTCGTAAGATCGTCTACGTTCGTTTGCTAAACATTTAATCACTTACTTTATGAACAAGACTGGATTGTTGAATACCAAAGAATGATGTGGGAAATTAATACCCCGTTTAAAGTAAGGAATAACAGGTAACTCTATCTTTCCATAGAAATAATATCTTTTATTATAAAGAAGTAATTAATAAACTCATTTTCATTCATACAGGAAAATGCCGGAAGAAGAAAGTCAAGGAAGAGAAAAAGAATTTGATTGCGGGACCGGCTTTACGTAAAAGAAGTCGAGATGAAGCACCGTTTGTTGTGCCTCAAATATTTGTGGACTATGGAAGCAGGCGGACCTCCTATGCCTCGGCATCTGATCACATGATGCTTGGGGCACTCGCTCTTGACCTTCGAAGGTCATCAGGAAGTAGCGCTGGCAGCAGAAGAACATCGCTGGCGTCCGATTCCGACAGGTAAGACCTTTCTTTTGTCGAGGACACAAAGCTATTAAGATCTGCTACCATTCAAAGAATCCCACAGGTTTCTTCTCGCATCTGTTAATATTTCATCCCATTGGGAAATGAAAAGTTTTATCTTCTTTCAAGAAAAAAAAGAAAGTATTTTAGAAAAATTTCAGCAATGGACTGAAAAATATCCTGGTTTCATTGGCAGTCACAGTAAGCTATGAGATGTCTGTCTTCACTTTGCCGGCTTCTCACATAAATTCTCTTTTAACAAAACTGTTCTCAATGTGAGTTCCCCATTTCTTGACACAAATCAAATATAAAGTCCAGGGTAAATTTAACACGGCAATAATGCAAGTAGCTAAATGATTTCAATGAATCACAACACATTTGTAGATTGTATTATTAGAGAGATGAAACATGGGTATATTCGTGGAATCCCGAAACATTGATGAGTTTCGCTCAAAGAGATCTCTGTATGTCGTACACATACATTTATCTGACAATTCGATATCATTTTGCAATGGGCAGTTCACGTTGGGACAACAATCAATGCAGAATACAAAAAAATGAATAAATAAAAACGACATAAATTGAGACCAGTTATCAGAAAATGTGCAATCATGAAAATAGTCGTCTGGTAACCGGAGTCTTGTTCCATCATGTTCCATTATGATTCAGCGTCTACGCCATCTACTATTAAATGGCAAATACTATGGCATCCACACTACTCTCCTGGGCCCCTTTTTCATGAAAGCGGACTAGAATTAGTTATTTACTAGTCAAGTAAATAACTTGCTAGTCTTAAGCCTGAACAAAGTAAGCGACAAAAAAAAATAATTCGGATTTCATGAATGTTTCTAGTCTCTGACTAGCTGGTCTCTTGCCTAGAAGTGGGTGTTGTACGGACAGTGATTAATTCGGCTATTTTTGTGGCCGGTAACATCACGCTCTCTAGTTCAGCCTTCATACTTTCCAAAGAGGAAATTAGCAACACATCGGTATAGGTAATATTCGTCCCTTTTCGTATTTTAACTTACTTTTGCCACGATGAATCAAATCACGGGATATTTACTCTAGACTGATAGACTACAATGATGTCAATGGTCGACTGTCAATTCAATATTTAGGTCAATAAAAGTTTCATTGAAACTCAAACAAATTGAACCAAAATAATACAAACAAACAAACAAACAAACAAACAAAAAATAAAGTGTGTTCTGATGAATCACATTATTTCAGTCAGTTACAATGCCAGCAGAATAACTTTTGTCTCCATTATACTTTCCAATCATTTCTTTTATTATTTCCTCTATTAAATAAAACAAAAATGTCATATTAATAATTGTTATTTCATTGATTGTTTAATTAGATGTCAAAAACCCGTCAACAAGTGAATACTTTTATAACGTTGCAGGCATTTATTGTTTTTTTTTATTAATTCAAGAGCATCTTACATAATAATAAATAACTACGAAAGTAACAATTGGATTCTTGCAAACAATTTGTGTGCGTATTACTAAAGGTATGTTCTAAGGGCATGCCAAATTTTATTACTCTCGTTAAATTTTCAATGCCTGTATTCAAGGAGTTACCTTTGCCCATTGGTTCGAATGCGTGAAAAAGGTGCCTCAACTTCAAAGCAATTTCCTCAAAACTTGGTTTTTACACTTTCTTCAATCGGTCATATCTCTTCAATGAATAATCAGAATTTTATAAATTCGGTATCAAATTTTAAGGAATAAAGTAAGCTTTGATTGGGTATAAAAAAAACAAAAATTGAAAATTCCGACTTAATACCGTTTCGAGGCGAAGGGTCACAAATAAAAAAGTCAGGCGATTTTCCAATATATTTTTATTGGTCATTGTTAGTTTTGCAACAGGAGAGGCTTCATGCCAAAATTATTTCGCTTTTTAAAAAGACTAAAGTGAAAAAATCTATTTTTCTACCCTCTCTCAAAACAGTAACGCGTAATGATATCATGTTTACAATAATAATTTGTGACATCAGATTATTCATTGTTAAATTTTTCTAAAAATCAGGTTCTTTAAAAAGAAGTATCATTTAAATGTTTTTGAAGATGTCTTTTATTCAAAGATGACGAAATAGGAATCAATTGATGGGTTGAATAAATTATTTCTTACACTCCCGCGTTTTGGAATTCGAACTTTGTTCCTAACGTACACTCGAAAACTCGTGCAGCGCTTGGGAACACGTCTGGAATTCCAAAAAGCAAGAGTGAAGAATCGTATTTCAGTAATCTACACTAGGATGGGCTATTTCGTACTCAGGACATTGTTTACATTGCTTTTATAATCAATAAATGGCAACGATGCTTTACGGCGTTATATCAATTAAGAAGCACAAATTATTACCGGGTCTCCGTTATTTAAATAGTTCTAATGATGAACTTTAACAAGAGTATCGAGTGTCCTGTACATGATGTAAAGAGAGATATTTGCAACCTACTCCATTGGTTCACATGATACTCTGCGTTTTCTTTAGATTACAACTCCCACACTTGTTCTAATTTAATATGGCAGAGAAATCGAGACGTCACACCTTCTTCCTCTTTTCAAGTTATTGGAAGTGTGTAACCAGTCTTCTGGAGAATGATTATACGATGAATATGTTACAATTTGATTCATAAGTTGACATAACTATTTTATTAGTAGAGAGTATGCGCAGATTCTTGGGATTACGCGGCGTCAAATAACGATGATGGATGATCTTAATTGACGACCAGCATTTATTCATTTATTTAGACTAGAAAACCAAGATGCCATCACTCTGAATCTAGAAGATCTGTTGCACAAAGTGTGTATCCAGTCTCCGAAGACTCGTTTTACACTTCCAGTGAGATTGGAACCAGTATTTTGATATGAAACATTTTGTTCCCCGTGAAGATGATTACAACCAAGTAGTTCCTTTGAGCCAAACTATCCACAGACTCGGAATTTCATCCTTGTTTCCGTTGTGCGAATCAAGACTACAAACATTGATTTCTAGCCCTTGAATCCAACGTTAATCTATCGAAATGCATTCAACTAAACATTTAACTTAGATCCAGCTACATAATCGGCACTGGATGGACAGAGGGGCCAGAAACAAAAAAAAAAAAAAAAAACAACAATATTTTCTAACTGCGATTCTAAATATCATAGCTATTTCTGAATGCCTTTTAATCATGAGGTATTGTTGTAAGGTCGTTTTTTTTTTCTTTCTACAACTGCTATAATTTGTAACATAAGTGTCTTGTTTAGTCCTGACCGAAATTGATTTTTCTCGGAGACATTAAATCTCCCTCCTCCATTTCCAATAAAATACACATGTGTGTACATCGGACAATTAACTGCTCACTGACGACCGAGATTTCAGTATCCACCCACTCGTATTCGGTGAGCAATCTATTACCGTCTTCTCTACCGTACATCATTTATTTACGATGCACTGATCACTCTTCCACACACTCATAAAGCGCGTTTTAAAAATATTGGCCAGAAAACTTTTAACTTCATATATTCACCGTTTCAAATGGCCCCTAACTTGTCGAAAATCCTTATATACAAAGCTTCAGAAGAAGTCTCGGTTTTACTTGTGGCTAAAACTTGTGGCAAGTATGGATCGTAAATTGATTTAAATTAGGTAAGTTATAAGTTTTATTTTCTGACCAAGATATAAATGGACGTTTTGCCAGTACATGGCAATATTGCTTAATACTGGATTGACGTGTCAAGAGTAGAGCTTCCTAATCGTTTTTGGGTGGACATAGGCAGAAAAAGGTGACGCGGTGTAGAGTTTAGTGCTTTTTTGACTGAGCTGGAAGGCCTTCAAATTACTACATTGACGACGTGATTCAACTCTTCGTGATTGTTTTTAGCCAGCCATTTTTATGAGTAGTTCTCACTAAACTATAAATAGTATGCGCTTGGCTAAGAAGCTCACAACATTGACATCCGGAAGTATACCGGTCCAACACACAAAATTATGTGTAACCTTGAGCATTTATATATAGTATGAAGTTGACGTCACTCGGGTCTTTGTTATTGCTTTTTGCCATCCGAGAGTATTCTCACTAAACTGTATTAACCAGACTATAAACGTTCAAGATTACAATAGTTTTATGTGTTGGTCCGTTATACTTCCGGATGGCAATGTTGTGAGCTTCTCAGCTAAGCGCATACTATAACTAGACAGTATGCGCTTGTCTGAGAAGCTCACATTGCCATCCGGAAGTATAACGGACCAACACACAAAACTGTGTAACCATGAACGTTTATAGTCAGGTTAATACAGTTTAGTGAGAATTATTCATAAACGCGGATGGCAAAAAGCAATAACAAAGACCTGAGTGACGTC
>NC_088360.1:87157212-87162212 GCF_034508935.2 Berghia stephanieae | reverse complement strand
GTGTATGCAACCGTGCTCTATAAAGCAGACAGAAAAATGTGATAAAGAAATCAATCGGGGAAAAACCTCCTGCCTTGACTGAGATCGTACATTCCGGTTACCTGTCCGACAAGCTTCCATTAAAGCACAGCTGTTACCTGATAGTTTGGATGGTTTAATTCTTCATAACGATACGCGGACTCTGGGTATTCTGAAGTGAAGACAAGCACACGCTGTTCGCCATCTAGAGGAGAGAACTTGTAGATTTCGCAAAAATCCCTCTTTGTAAAAACACGGCTATGTGGTCTTGTGGTATGACAATCGTTTTCGGATCGGAAGGTCCTAGGTTCATGCTGTGTCCTTGGAAAAGATTCTTTACTCACATCCTCTCAGGTGTAAAATGAGTACCTCGCTGTTAACAGCGTTGTCTCTGTCGTGTTACGTCCTACATGTTATGTGTTCATGTTGGCCAGGGATCCCTTATAAATTGCTTTGAGCACGTTTAGTGGATAATGTGCTCTATAAAAGCTCAAGTTTGTTAAAAATATAATATGGACGAGAATTCCTCCATTTGGTCAATGAACGTTAATTACTTGATCTTTTTATATGTTCTCCTTTAGAGTCACGTCAGCCATGCAAGCATCGGTCTTGGTGACTATTTCTGTAAAATAACTGAGATACGAGTAATTGCCTTCAACCTGATGGTTAAGACACTAGTATATAACACATCCATCCTCTCGTCTCATATACATGTTAGTGTCTTATTCATTGACTATTTTTTTTGGACAAATGGGAAACCGGAAACGTGATTATCTTTAGCGAATTAATTTAAACTATACTTCTACTTTTTCATTGTGTTTTAATCGATCTACATACATCAGCTCCTACCAACTGCTGGAAACTCAGTGAGTTCTGGTGTGTTCGGTTTTTAGTTATAAGGAAATTAGATCTCAATTAAACTCAATACCTATTCACTTTTTGGAGTCAGTAAATACGTCGTGACTAGACATCTCTCTCTCTCTTTCTCTCTCTCTCTCTTTCTCTCTCTCTCTCTCTCTCTCTCTCTCTCCCTCTCTCTCCTTATCACTCTCTCTCACTTTCTCTCACTCTCTCTCTCACCCACACCCACACAACCTCACACACAGGACAGGAGTAGAACAACCAAACCTTGGTAGTTCCGATGTGGACATATTCAAAGCGAACCAGTATTTTTAAATCATCACGTCTTTGTTTACTGACCATCCATCGTGAGTGTGACTGATCACTTATCCATTCCTAACCCGATGAGTTTTACGGTGAGATAGGCAAGGGTAGGTTGATCTTTAACCATGTATCAATTCTATCACTTCATGGGAGCACGAAACGGAGGACGCAGTGCGCCGCTCATGAATTTCAAATGAAGGGACAACAAATGGGAAAAAAACAAACCCAACGCATTTTTTACAACAAAGGAATAAGAATTTGGGGATTACGTGGGTGGAATTCTGATAAGAAGCAGGGGACATGAATGAAATGAATGAATGGTTGAATGAATGAGCTCTTGCATGAGTGAGAGAATGAATGGATGTGACTTCTGAAATTCTAAGTCGTGTTCGCTTTGCTCTAAAGACGAGATTTGAACCCTGATGAGCAGGGTCATTATTATATTACATGTATTCTCCTCGAAATTCAAAGGTTTCCTCGATTTTAAACAAAGGGTAATCATCTATTAAGGTTGTTCAACCTCCTGTTGTGTTGTATTAAACATTCAAAACCAAAAGTTATTGAAAACGAATAGATATTATATTTTCCAGTTTTAATGAGAAGTTAGGAAGTAGAAATTGCTTGCTACTTTTCGGTCAGGACTCTGGTTTATCTCAACTAATTTTCAACTTGTCCGAAAGGCTTAGCAAGCCAATCACTGCTGGGTGAACAGAGGGGTTCAGAACATTATCATATTTTTTGCTTTTGCTTTCTTTTTTTTTCAACCAGGAGAAATAAATATTGGGAGCTTGGTTAAAAAATTGAAGATATGCGCGTTTATACATCCACATCATTTTTATGGACCTCTGGGTGAAGGGATGGAGAGGATAGATGGATATATAGATGGAGGGATGGATGGTTGGAGAGATGGGTGGATGGACAAAGAGATGGATGGATAGATGGATGAATGGATAAATGGAGAGATGGATGGATGGAAGGATGGGTGGATGGATGTAAGGGAAATGCATGATTAAATTAATACCTATAAACAGTATTAATGTGGCCTGGATGGACGGGTAGATTTAAAGCCACAACAAAGGATGCGTCCGTGTATCAAGTCATTTATCACTGTAACTGTGACACAATGTAAAGCATATTGATTCTCTACACCCTCTGGCCAACAATCTTCATCGTTCTCCGTCCTTTTATAAATGTCTTAGGAAAAGAGAAGCGATGAATACATGAATGAAGAAGAAAGAAAATATGAATGAATATATAAAAGTCTGTATAAGAGAACTAGGCGCGAGGGTTTTGGAACCCCAATAAATGGTCGGTTATATTTGGTAACATGTTTAACAATTCAAATGTGAAACCATTCAAATTATGTTCATTCTTTTTATTATACTCGTAATTCTACCCTTAATTTATTTTTTATCCTGTAGTTCTTTAGAGCCATACGGCCCATGGAGCTGGAGTTTGTCTCGGTTTCTATGGTGGCAAACCGACAATAATTATTGCTTGTTACCATATTGATAGAACTGTCGTCTCTCGCAAAGTACTTTCTGCTAGATCTACACGACCCAGTGACCAAGTCCCTGCTATGTGGACAAGGGGGGGGGGGGGGGGGAAGAAGGGGTCTATGAATATCCTAACTTCAATGCACCTTGTATATTTATCTTGACAAAATAGATATATCATTTCAAAACTATGAAATTTATGCGATATTAGATATGTAATTTTGATGTCAGACTTCTCCAAATACATTCTGTTGACATTCGATAATATATTCCCTACTATGAACAATCAAAGAAAATGAGTTAAAGACTACAGGCTGCAATTCTTTTTTTCTTCCAGTCTACCCATACCCTCCTTTTCCTCATTTGACTACCCCCCCCCCCCCCTTTCTCTTCCCATCTTCCCCGCCCAATCTTTGTCTCCCTCTTTGCTTCCTGTTTTCGTCATCCTTACCCCCCCCCCCCCCCCCCGTCGTCTTACGTTGCATCTTTCTCCTCTATTCTTCTTCTTCTTCTTCTTCTTCTTCTTCTTCTTCTTCTTCTTCTTCTTCTTCTTCTTCTTCTTCTTCTTCTTCTTCTTCTTCTTCTTCTTCTTCTTCTTCTTCTTCTTCTTCTTCTTCTTCTTCTTCTTCTTCTTCTTCTTCTTCTTCTTCTTCTTCTTCTTTTCCTCCTCTACCACTTCTTCCTCCTCCTCATCCATTCTATATCACAAGATTCAACACTAACCATAACGATATAAAAAAACATATGATAAATGAAATACAAAAAATATTATTATTACAGTTCTGTCTGCTTTCCTCTACCAACTCACTGAATATGAAAGACATCCAAGTTTTATTTGCTACGTAATAATTAATTGTTCTTTGCTGTTGGATATAGATACAGCCAAATCAATGCGGCTATGTGGTCTAGTGGTATGACACTCGCTTTCGGATCGGAAGGTAATGGGTTCGAGCCTCGCTCGACGCATAGTTGAGTCCTTGGAAAAGACTCTTTACTCACATTCTCTCACCGTACTCAGGTGTAAAATGAGTACCTGGCCGTTAACAGCGTTGTCTTTGTCCGAAAAATTGTAATATCGCCTAACAGGCGTCATGTCTCGTCCTACATCTTAAATGTTGCTGTTGACCAGGGACCCCTTGTAAAACGCTTTGAGCACGTTAAGTGGATATTGCGCTATATAAAAGCTCAATTTAAAAAAAATGCTTTTTTGAGATCAATGATAAGGAGTCGCTCATTTAGTCTAGTTTCCGCATAAATTCCAAGTGCTTTATATATTTATTTGTCCCTCTTAGATAAAACATATAAAATATTTCAAGACAAATCCCTTAACAACAGCACATTGCCTTCATCCCTCGAAATTATATTGAGTAAAACAATATTATTCGTACCAATTCTGAGTGACCTGTGGGGTTTATGAAAAAGTTCTCAAATATATAAAATAAAAATTGTATAGGTCTAAGTGAAATATATGGATAATTTTAATTGAAATAAGCACCCAAAACAGGTTAATACTTTTTATCATACAGAGTCATAAACTCTTTACGATACCGTCTTTTACATGATTTAAAGATTTATACATTTTGCAAATAAATCCATTTTTATATAACAGTTGTTTCCCACATCCGTTAAACTTTAAGATACTCGTACCATGATAGAATAATAGAACGAATTTCAATGACGTCTTTTAATAAACTGATCGGATTTTTTTTTTTCCAGACAAGAATTTGAATCAAACGCAACATGACGTAATTCCAAAACACAAAGTACTGTGACTAGACGGCATCGAAAGAAAGATTTAAGGACTAAATCAAACAAGATTTAAGTCCAGACACCAACGAGTGCTAGAAATAGTTTCAAGAAATTCTAGAAGCTGACTCAAAGACGGAAAAAGACGGTTAAAAATAAAAGCAGTTAAATATAGAGCTGTCTAGGTTAAAAGTCTATCTAGTTTTAGTAGAAGTGCAACAAGTCGGAAGTGGTTGCGTGTAACGTAAACGCGCAGTACAAGCACACCATATATATATATATAAAAATCGTAAGAAAGAGAATATTAAGACAAGGATGGAAAGAGGGGAAAGTTGGGGCTCTGCATATAGGACTTGGCTGCCTATCTAGATTCGAACCCCAGTTTTGAATATTTGATATTTTTTCTTTGCAGAAAGCATAAACAACTTAATCTGCACTCGTCAAGCAAAGCAACACATTGTAGAATATTATATAAACATGAGGAAAATTGACAAGCTGACACAAGTAACGACATTGAAATTTTTTTTTTTTTTTTTTTAATGGGAACATTAGCTCTGAATCTGTCAATATTGAATT
>NC_088360.1:87122212-87152212 GCF_034508935.2 Berghia stephanieae | reverse complement strand
AAGTGCCAGAAGACAATAAAATGAATAAAAATTTCGCGGCGGCGATGGGGGCTCGAGCGTGGCTCTACTAGCTCTCCCCGGCCAGGCGGAGTTGGCGTACCAGTAAGGTCGCGGGTTCGGGCCCCAATCGCCGCGAAGTTTTTATTCTTTATTTATCAACATAAGTGCCTGCTCCATTCACTTTTCTGAATTAACTCTGATCAGTTGCTAAGTACATTTTTCAGACAAGATCAGTATTAGACCCAGATATCACAATACTGATCACTGTGCAAAAGAGACAGAAAAAACCCCAACGCAAATGGTTAAATTATTTTTGTTTCCAATTTAAACATATAATGAAGATGATGAAGAAAAAAACCCACATAATTGTTTGAATGTTAGTATCTTTCTCTCTTATATGAGATCTATTTCCCCTCGTCCTTATCGCTACTCATTTACAAGATAATCACAACGATTTGCTAGGGAATCGGTTATTTTTATTATTATGACAAAATGTTTCAAAAACAAAGTGAGACATTAATCTCAATATTGATAATAGAGGCAATTTTTGTATTTTATGTTATTTATCATCCCGTGACAAATTGAAAGAGTATTCCGATTTTTCATTCTCAAGATCCATCCCTTCCCTGGTTGTAATCCAATTTCTTTTGTTCTCAATTCATTCATTGGCGTCCTCAACAGAGAAATGTAATGTTCTAAGTAAGTTAGAGGGCGGTCAATGGTCCTCAATAATATCTCTCGATCTTCCTCACTTTCTTCATCTTCCTTCCCCTCTCTTTTTCTCTACCCATAGCGCACTCCTCAGATCTTGTTCTCCGTTTTGAATCGAATTTTATATTTTCTTTTATCTCATTGCATGACATAATATTTTCATCTTCCATATTTTAATACATCAAAACCATTTTTCAGATTTTGACGTTAGTTGTCAATGGGAAATATTTATCATGTGAGAAAAACAATTGCGTTTCTGTATTTGAATATCTATTTTAGTGTAGAATAGAATCCTTTACAGACAACAAAAATATAATGAATTAAAAAAACTATAACGCACGAGAACTCAAATGCCATGCCAAATAACAGCTCTTTAGAAAATGGACGGAGATTTTCAATGTTATAGTCCCCATGAGACATTCATGCATCCTCCGAGTTCGGCCAGGTCCGCCATTTTCTCAAGCTTTTAATTCCTACTTTTTATTTTGCACTTTTAGACATTGAACGTACATTGACTAGAGTTGGATTCCATCGGGACCGGAAATTCATAATCATGAAGGGCAGAGTTTCCCGAGACGTGAAGGGGATTTCACACGGGGTTCCAACTAGCGACATATTTTATTTAGATTGGTTGTCACCACTTAATCCTGAGTGGAATACCGCGTTGAATAGAGAAGTGCTTGCGAGAAATGTCTCATTGCGTCAGATGCTACCTATCAAGCCAGGATTTAAACTCTTGACATGAAAAGCATCTTTCTATCGAATTTTAAAAAAAGTTTAATATAATCTGTATGGAGAAAACGATTTTGACGTTGGGTAACAAAGCTCGAATTAAAATGATTTTGATATTCATGATTTCATTTCTCATGTTGCTCGGAAAAATTAATTTTATCTTTAACCTAATTTATGTTGACTTTTATTCATGAAAAATGTCATCCGAGATACAAAAACGGCTACTTTCAAAAATGAAATGACATGCTCTTTGTAAAAAAAAAAAGAGTGGCCTCTTATAATCCTTATCCTGTTGAATCTGAAACCAGATTTTATAAAATTAGAGCTTAAAAACACAGAACATTCCCAATCTTCATAATATTGATTAGTGTTTTTTTCTTTGTTAGGAAAAATAACATGTTTTCTGCTTTTATGTTATTTCATCTCTACTCAAAAATTTCATATTACGTGTTCATTTTCTTACGGTTTTAGTTTGGTTTGATTTCAATTCATAGACTGATAGAATGTCACTGCATATTTACCATAAAACCTACTTCTCACTTTAGCATGTGAAAGGGTGATCTTATAAAGGAAAATGTGGGCTTCTAGTTTAGAAAAAATCCATTAATTAGTAGCACATATTCACAGTTCACGAACATCTTGATGAACTACCGAAATACCTAAATAAATGAGTTATATTTGTTGCTTTACCAATTTGATAGACTTGGAGTCTTACTTTATTTCAAAGCTAAAGAGACTTTTGAGTAACTAAACGGTATGAAAATCAAATATGTGGAAATAAAGAGCATTCCGTAAGTTGAATTCTACTTCGTGTTTTTTAGTCTGGTTGTGTATCACGTTTTATTATATTCAATCTATCTTTTTAGCTCATCAATCCTCAAATATTGTATAATAACAATTACAGCAATAATCATAACAATGGCAATGGCAACACCAATCACAATATCAATAACGGGACATCAAAATTCAGTCACCAAAAAAGAAGATAATAAAATTATTGTTTACAGAATTGCATTCTGTAAATCTTAATTTTAATTAATCTTTGTCTGCCACTGTTCGAGGTTGGTTTAAGGCAAAACGTGATATACGAGTACACCATACATCATACGACACGTTCATTTTTAACTATACATCAAATAAATCATGAAAAATATAATATGGTTGACCTTTTCAAATTCATTTTAAAATAAATATGTACATCATATTTTCCGATCCAATGAAAGGTATGAGAGAGGAAAAGCAAACAAAATCAATACCAAGACAAAGGGAGCCAGCAGGCAGGTGGATGGATAGCTATTGGTGGAGAATACTGTCTTACTCTCACAAAACACAATTCTCATTTTGGTCAGAAAAAAATTTGCTTCAAAGATCGATCGATTAAGATATTCTTCAACTTATCGAAATTGTAAAAAAAATATTAAAACTGTCAAACTTGATGCTATTTTTTTAGAAGACTTGGGTTTGAAATTTTTAGATAATTTTGGCAAATTTAAAGTCATCATAATAGATCGATATTTGAAATTATGTTGTTTTCTGAAAAACAACATCTGTTTTGTACGACAGAATAGACGAAACTGATGTCAGAACATCATCCATTGTTGTCAGACCACATCATCGATGTCATGATGGTCTAGTTATACAGGCTTAATGAGGATGGCCAGATATTGATTTGTTAAAACTATTTTGCTGGCTTGTTTTTTTAGTTTGATGGGTTTGAAACAATAAATGATATACAATATCAAATCTCTTTTGTTTACTGAAACATGATTGTAAGGTGTTGATTTGGCTATTGGTAGAGTTTTCATTCTATTCTTATGGTTTTTGTTTGGTTTGATTTCAATTCTGTTTTATCTGTCCTTGGCCTAGAACGGTATGACGTAGCCTTCGTTAATATGTAGCCTGGCACCGGGACTTGTGTTTTGACGTTAGTGCACCGCCTAAAGAGTTGTGAGTCGTGCTGAAAGAAAGAAATGACCCCATAGGTGAACTATTGAATAGATACAACTCGCGATTTGTTTTCTTTTGGTGGTTGTCGCCTAACCTTGAATTTTGACGTAATTTTTTTGGTCATTGTCAGCGTAGCCATCGTTAACTTATAGCCTGACACCGTAGCCATCGTTAAGTTATAGCCTGACACTGAAACCCAAAAAGACTGGCATTTTGACGTCATTATCTGATGTTTGCACCGCCTAGTGAGTTGTCGTTAGTAGTGCTCACGGAAACAAGTGGTCGCATTGGTTGAACTATTGAATACAACTCACGATTTGTTTTCTTTTGTGGCAAAAGACTGGCATTTTGACGTCATTTTTTGGTCAGTATCAGGCCATAACTTTACGAAGGCCACGGTGTCAGGCTATAAGTTAACGATGGCTACGCTGACAATGACCAAAAAATTGCAGATGTTGTGAGTATTCTACCTAAGCGCATAGCATCAATACAATTGTTTCTTCTGTGCTATGCTGCTAATATAAAGACCTCATTTGCTATCTTATGGCCAAGAGAGTTTAAGTTACAACAACAACACAGCGTTCTTTGAAGCTCATATATCTGGGAGGTGGGGTGGCCGAAATGGTTTAGCAATCCACTGCAACTTGTGGGTTACAACTACAATCTCCGTCTCAATCTCTCTCATGTTTTGTTTTGTTTTCTTTGGGCAAGATTATTAAACTCTAATTTGCTCACTTCGACAACAGCAATGATTTCTATTGATATCCTTGGTTGACGGATTATCCATATTCTTTCAAGGATGCCTAAGAACCGTCATCTTCTGATGAATGGAAGAGCGTAGATTTCTTGAGTTTATCTTTCGCATTTTATAAACTCTAACAGGAAGAACCGATTCCTGTATTTTTAATGGTTATAAAGAATGCCACATGAAAGCCGCTTAGATCATCCCATTTTTTCCTTATCAATAATATATGATTCTTCATGATTTAACATGAGTTTCTCGTGAAATGAGTTATTGTTGAATTTTCTGGGGCTATTACTTAAAAAGACAACCCACTTATGTTACGCATCCACTGAGTTGGGCTCTCATTACAACAATGAGCCCATAACAATTTGGGTAATCAGACCTGCAAATAAGTTCACGTCGGATCTAGCTGATTAGATAAGGTTAGATAAGGTGACTAAAAATAAATAATGGGGCGGTTTTGTATTTATATTCTTTGCACAGCTTCCAATATGGTCACGAGAATGCTCATATATCATACATTTTTCTTTTGATTTTTACAGACGGGGTTCAAATTCCAGTCTTGGCAGTCGGAGAACTTCGTTTGCTTCTGACACCGATCGGAGGGGTTCGGCCTCAAGTCTCGGAAGTCGCCGTACATCCATATTTTCCGACCAATCGGATAGAAGAGGATCTGCGAGCAGCCGGAGCAGCCGGAAGGGATCTGATGGTAGTAGAATTGATGACACAGATGTATCTTTGGCTGGTAAGTTAGAACGATTACAATAGACATAAAGTACCAATTTGTTACCAATAACATTTAAGAAAGATTCACACACGGTCGGATACCTGAGGTCGTCTCAAGGTACCATGAGCCGACGGTTTGTTCTACCTTGGTTTTTATCTAACCAATAAAATCATTGATTCTGAATTATATTGAAATTAACCGCATTTTAATTTGTTGTAAAAACAAAAGAATGTAAAAAAAGTGTTCGCAGATCACGACTTGCAGAACTTCCCTTAAGATGTCATTCTTTCCGATTGTCTATATAAAACTTCCCAATACGCTGCAATCTAAGATATTACAAATTTTCTGCTAGCTACATCAGGTATAAAGACAATCTTAACTACGGTTTTTGTTTGTTTTTGTAAGAGGTAAATTAGAGGTAAACTTACAAAAGTGATAAGTCTTCTTTTTAATTACTCAGAGAAATGTGTTAACTTTTTTGGTTCTTTATCTTTAATGATTTAAAGTGGAAAAATACTTGTCAATTTTTACTGATAGGAATAAATCCTAATTGATTTAATATTTCAAAATTTTCTTGCTGGTTCTTAGGTGTCAAAATTATGCCAGAATACTCGTCCTTGAAATATCGATCGATTTAAATGACCCTCATTTTGGTAAAAACTCTCAAACCTGGGACTTCGCGAATACTCAGGTTTGAGAGTTTTTGCCACGATAGACAAGTTTTCTCGCTAAACTTTTCAATACGTTATTTCCTAGAGTAAGCAGTTGTTTGATTAAACGAGAGTGCTATAGTTTTGACTTATCAGACTTTGAAAGTCAACTTCTCAAATATATATTTAACTTAATTCAATCAAAACCCAAACTCAGCATTTTCAATGTAATGTTTCAAGACTTTTCATCACGTGGGCTGATTTTCTTTTTCTATTGTCGCGACAAAATAAGACTTGAGTTTTAATTCTTATACTTTATTTGTGATTATAATATAATTTCTCTTAAATCCAACTCTAGATTTTTCAGACCCAGATAACATGGACGTGGAAGAACTTTCTCGTTATCCAGGACTTCGGTATCCACCTCGTCGGATTAGCTACGACGTCTCAAGGACCCAGCACAGGGAACACGTACCACCTTACAGACGATCTCACTCCCTGGCAGAACTGCAGGCAGAACGTGAGCGGGAAAAATTAACCGCACAGCAAGAAGGTGAGTATCAAAAATATTATACTATGTTGTATCATTGCCGAATCTCTAGCTAGCAAAATTCGTCAGATTAAAAAGATCTATTATTTGAACATTTAAAAAACCCATTTCCATATATTTAACATGCTAAAAGCCCATCATAATGCTTAATTCATCCCTCCAGAAATCCCTACAGAATCAAATTTCCATTTCCATTTTACAAGTCACCTCTTAGGCTTCATTTTTTATACAATCACTGCCATAAAATCCGTCACTGCTTAGAGTCTGGCGCACATTTACACCTAAGTCGAGTAGAGTACCATAACCAAGGGTGCAAGGACACAAGGATATAATAAATTGAAACTGAAATGAACTTGCTTGATACCCAAAGGGAAATTTATCTTGAGGGTGTATTCCAAGGGAAAAGAGGAATAACCCAAGAGGCATCCTAAGTACAGCGTCACAAAGTGAGCCAGTCCGAGGAGATTTAGCTCATGGCCATGCGAGAAGTATCGAACGCGGCACCATTGGGCTACGAAACAAAGAACGTATCGGTGTACAACGTTGCCACGTTTTTCAGTAACTTACAAACGCATCCACGATTTCATGATATAAATTAGTACCTGACTGCTGGCGGCAACAGATATTGCTATAATGATAATCTCAAAAAACAAAAACAAAACAAAACAAAAAAAAAAAAAACAAAAACAAAAAAAAACCCAACTCCCACCCCCCCAAAGAAAACCCAAAACGCCCACAAAAAAACCCCCAACTAAACAAAATAAACAAAAAGAACCAAACAAAAACAAAACAAAACAAAAAGCAAACAAACAAACAAAAACCCCACAAAAAAAACAAAGATATCTCAAGGCACATTGTAATGACTGACATTATACTTGATCCACTGTCTGACCCTGGGGATGAAATGCGAAACTATAAAGTGCATTGAACCTATCGTAACGGCAGGATTCCTTACATAAATGTGGTATTTGTTTTATCTGTTTATTAAATTCGTATTTTTTCCATCAAATATTGTAGTAGTGAAGAGTTTCCTACCCGTCCAAATGGCTCCTTAGGCGTTTAAAATGTTGTCGTTGGTTAGACAATATGGTATAACCCGTCATCCTCTTTATAATTGTTGGGAGAGGTTTTTTATTATACTCTTGATTAGACTACAGACACCGAGGTGACGTAAGAGAAAAATTAAACACTATTCTCTGAAAAGAATGGTTCAAACACAAATCTGCAACTTATCCATTTTTATAATCGGTTGGAAAAAATATTAATAACCGATTATAAAAATTGTGAAGTTATAGATCTTTGTCATTTCGAATTTCGAGATTGATCATGACCTGAAAATATTTTGAGAAAGTGGAGATCTAGGACTAGATAACCTAGAACAGATAAGAATTGAGCAGAAAAATGGAAGGGGAAAAGGATGAAAATTATTGAGCAGATATGTTATAGAATAAGTCTTGTCGTCACTGAGCAGCAGATGGAGATGGTTAATATATGGCCGACACATAACCCCAAGTATCACCGTCAGACCGGCTTTAGGCTGGAAAAAGAAAGAGGAAATGCCGTGGACATATGAGAGAGTGGAGAGATTTTCATCATTGGAAAAACCTGAAGGTTGGAGGTGCTTGATCAGGATGGACGAAAATATAAATGTCGTTAAAATGGATGAAAACAATTCCATCAACTTTCTGAAATTGATTATAATAATAATGATGATGATGATAATAATAATAATAATAATAATAATAATAATAATAATAATAATAATAATAATAATAATAATAATAATAATAATAATGATAATAAATGTACATTTATATAGAGCTTATGTCGAAGCTTCGAAGCGCTTCACATTGACCATCAGTAAAAAAAACATTACACACTTCAGATTCGGACATGCGAACAAAATCTCGCACGCATCCAATTACACAAACACACAAACACACACACACACACATCTATATAAACACACTGTACATAAATATATTGCTCACACACAAACACACACACATATATATATATATATATACTATACACAATCATCACACACCAACACATCGTATACACGTACACACTAAATATACATATATGCATATAACATATACACACACATACACACACACACACACACAATTAACTCAATGTATACACAAGTGCACACACACTCACATACAGACATACATACATACACACACACACACACACACACACACACACGCACGTATCCAAAAACGTATGCATAATCTTATCTAAATACTTCCCAAAGAGATTATAAGTATAATATATTCTTTTTATGCAGTACATCCTGACATAATGTAAGATTGACACAATAGGTCACGAATGTCGAGACCAAGGAGCCAAAAGATCATTGACATCATTTACCAATGTTTCAAATATTACATATTCATCCCACGAATTTCGCTCTTTTGGGGTAAACTTCTCCATTACCCTCTTCTAAGAACAACAGGGGCCTCATTGCGATAAAGTGATTTTGCCAAGGGTGAATCGCTGGCTTGCAGAAGCTTCGACCCAGTCAGTGACCCCTTAAAGGGTGCTGCCCTGGAACAAACTGACCAAGATAACAAATTAATCATTAAAGAGTGCCGAGTAAATCTTAAGACAATACGACGTTATTCTTACAACTCCTTTCACCCATGCAATCGCACGTTCTAACAACAAGACAGTTACACAAATTACGTGCAACAACGAATATATAATACAATTGTCGCAGTCACAAATGATGTACATAAAGTGGAGGTCACATACCTTTAAATTACTGATGGAGCACTCCCTTGCATACATACAAATATGCACACACGATTTTCTCTACGTCCGATCAGGTATTTCACGGGTTCCATTAAATTCTGCCAAGAAGGCGGTCTATCCATTGAATTGATGCTATGCGTTCAGGAAAAAACACTCACAATAGATAGTATGCGCTTGGCTAAGAAGCTCATAACATTGCCATCCGGAAGTATAACGGACCAACACACAAAACTGTGTGTATCAATGAACGTTTATAGTCGGGTTAATACAGTTCAGTGAGCATTACTCATAAACGCGGAGTCAAAAAATAATAACAAAGACCTGAGTGACGTCATCTGCATACTATCTATATTCGCTAGCCATTTAAAACGTATCAACACCTAATGATGTGCAATCTTTTACGATTATAGTCTCATTGATATAATTTAGTGAGAACTTATCAGCCATCTGGCTGAATAAAAGCAATAACAAAGAGCCGAGTGACATCAGCTTCGTTCTTTCTTTACACTGGCGAAAGACCTGGTGAAATTAATACTGCAAAATGTTTCTTAGATGATTAGATGACATCGATCAAAAAAATGTCATTTCTTAAATAGGAGATTCTTTCAATGAAAAGTTTCACACCACAAAGGAATAGAACCAGGGAATGGTCTTTCTTGGTGTGCTAGCATATGACTTACAGGGTAAGTTCATGACTTCTGTTCCGTTTTTTTATTTGCCACAAACTAAAACGGTTCTACGCAGATAATTCAATAGGTCCAATATCTATTACAGAGGACTGGCAACAGGAAAGATACGACAATATCATCACAGCGGGATAATGAATAAGACAACATTACAATGAACTAAGAATACCATTAGGAAAAGCATCACAATGAACTTACTTAGAAAAACATTAGGAAATTTTTTTCGTGACAACCAGCTTGTTCTCTTTCACCAGAAATACCAATTTAAAGCCTTTTTTTCATTTGGGATTTTTTTCCCGTGGCCTCTGCCAAGGTCATACCTAACTGGGCTCTGCCCTATTTTTCTTCATTCTTGGTCGTGTATTGTCTTATCAGTTTTTGCTTTCATTTGCTGAAAGTATATTGGAAATCGGTAAATTGAATAACTACAGTAATATCATATCTATTACATAAACGTCTATATTGACAATAGGAAATACTATTTTACATTTACGCTTGACCTGTTTCAGAAAAAAAGACTGGAATCAAACACGTAGATAAAGATTTGGATTTTTTGGGTATAATTTATTATTTCCTTATTCCGTTCTTAAAATCGAATTCATTCATCAACGTGCTTTAAAGACAGATTATAATTAGAGAATGAATTATTTCCGCCCTCGTTTCCTTTCTCGGGATGACATCCAGGTCAGACGCTTTGAAATCGTTCTACTTTTTTTTCTGGTAAAAAGGAACGATTTTCCAACCCACTGCATTTAAAGACTTTTTTGATCACTGGTGGGTTTTGAATAAACAAATTACTTTCATTTTTCGAAACTTCAAAATAGAAACATGATTTTTCAAAGATGTCTAAGGTGGTTCGATGAGAGGTGGGGTCGGATGTCCATGCAGACCTGCCTACATGAACATTTCAAAATTCGTAATTCTTTGGGGATAAAACTTGTAGTCGTTATATCTAACTTTAAAAATCACCAATTTTCCTTCACAAGGTTTTAATTACACTTGAAGACTGATTTTCCAAAACTCGTTAACTCGATTTTTCTACTTTTTGAGATTGTCCATCCATGAGATGAATTGAAACGCAAATTTTATTTTGAGCACCAGTTGGCACAAGAATTTCCCTAGATCTGTGTGAATTTGAAATTTAAATGTGATAAAACAACAGATCGAATGAGAGATTTTAGTGGAAATAATCCTCAATATCTCAAAATGGGAAAAACGGAGTTAGGGAGTTTTGGAAAACCACTCTTCACTTCAAAATCCTTAGAATTATGAAGTCGGCATCAGCTTTCATTTTCAATAAGTTTTAATGACTTAGAGATGCTTATGAAGTTCTGAAATTGGAGCACAATTTTCGTAATACTACGACATTATTGTAGTAGTAGGCAGGTCGGTGGATGTAATTCTAACCTATGAATCTGTCAAACATAGATCCCTTGGTGGGGTTTTCTGACCTCCCATAGCGGGCAGGAGGACACTTACTGCGCGGCTATGTGGTATGACTTTCGCTTTCGGATCGGAAGGTTCTGGTTTCCTAGTTGCGCATAGTTGAGTCCTTGGAAATGGCTCTCTACTCACATTCTCTCAACGTACTCAGGTGTAAAATGAGTACCTGACCGTTAACAGCGTTGTCTCTGTCCGAAAAAAATGTAATACCGCCAACAGGCTGTCCCGTCCTAAGTGATAAGTGTTGCTGTTGGCCAAGGAGCCCTGTAAAGCGCTTTGAGCACGTTAAGTGGATATTACGCTATATAAAAGCTCAAATGTTTGGGGGTTGATTTTCCTAGAATGTTGAGAACAGCTGTTTTAAATATTTGGTATTTTTAAACGTGTCATTATAATGGGCCTGTTTAGCTGCTATTATTGTTTTTTTTTCCATTTGAAAGTGGCTGATCTGAAACGGTTCCAGTGATCCTGTCGGTGGGTCTTCTTCCATAACCGTTCCGATTTTCTCACGCACCTCTTGGCTTCATCATCTGTATACCAGGGAGCGAAACGACGATGAATTTCTCTGGTTTTTAAAAGTGCGTGTTTGTCGAGAGTGTTGCAAGACATACGTTCCATTTGTCTACTGTGACGTCGGCTGTACAGGTCATGGAGATCACCTTCCAAGTTTTTTTCTAAATTCACTTATGTCAATATTTCTCAAATCTTGTGATGCTACTTTTTTCCTCACAGTCTTTAATTTTTCATTATTGATATTTATTTCTATTATTGGTGATCTGTCTAATTGACGTCAGTTATGGTTGTGTTGTAGAGTTCTATATTGGATTTTTTGATGACAACCCAGTCGATGATATTCCCCTTGTCATGAGTTGGAGATGACAGTAATTGAATTAATGAATGATGATAAATCATGTCTTTGAAATTGCATTTCCTCTATTTTTGGACTAATGAGACGATATTACGTTGGCCACATCTCGGAGGCCCTCGATGGACACTTTGTGTTTATCACTGCTTAGTGCTCTATAAATACATTGAGTGTGGAGTATTTGCGTTCCTGAGTCGATGTTCATCTGTAAGTGTTCATAATAAAGGAAATTGAACATATTTTTAATAACAATGCGATCATTCATTTCCTTTTTGTAAAATACAATAATTCTACCTTACCGTCCTGGGTGGGGTTCCTGACTTCACAAAGCGGGCAAGGATGTACATACTGTGTCTTCTATTCCCTTATATCTGTTTTCCAACTTGCTTTCTGTCTTTGTCTTGGAATGAGATTACTTGATTTTGTCCTGGCCCTGGCCAGAGTCCTGGCTGGGAGGGAAACAGTCAAATGCATAGTTATTGTTTTTGGTAGATGATATTTTTTCCTTAATAATCATCTCTCTCTCTTATGTATTATTATATTTGTTATTTTGAATGTATAATGTAAGCATTTGATTGTATTCCTCTTTGTTGGATTTTGTGCTTTTGTCCGAATGAGACTTATAGGTGATCTCAAACTAAGTACATTGGTGGTATGCTCTAGGAATCTACATCTGATCCCTATTTATTCCCAGTTCCCCTTTCTCTTGGATGCTTTAATTATAATTCTAGAACGTTTACTATCCCATTTTCTTCCTTTTTACTGGCGCTGATATAACCTAAATTCAGCTGTCCTTTGGTACTGATTTGAAGTTATAGTCATCTGGTGTCATGGCGGTGATTAGGGGCTCGTCTCCAGTAATAATAGTAAAGATAATAATAATGATAATAATAATAATTATGATAATAATAATAATAATAAAAATAATAATAATAATAATAATAATAATGATAATAATAATAATAATAATAATAATAATAATAATAATAATAATGATATAATAATAATAATAATAATATAATAATAATATAATAATAATAATAATAATAATAATAATAATAATAATAATAATAATAATAATAATAATAATAATAATAATAATAATAATAATAACATATTTATTTATATAAAACATATATTTACTTATTTATTTAATTATTTATTATGGCTCATTGACATTGTACTGTGCAGCACGGATATCTTGAATATGGAGAGATTGGCCTCATAATGTGTCATCTTAATCTGGGATTATATCGTAGTAAACTCAAAGTCAAAAACTGAATTTAAGATTTCGATACTGCGTGGTGTTCCTGACCTCCCATAGTGGGCAGGGAGATACTTACTGTCTTCTATCCTTCTATTTGTTTTCCAATTGCTTTCTGTATTTGTCTTGCAATAGGATTACTTAGTTTTGTCCTGACCCTGACTGAAGTCCTTGGCTGGGAGGGAAACAGCCGAATGTATAGTTATAGTTTTGGAAGATGATATTGTTTTTCCATAAAATTCATCTCTATATTACGTATTGTATTTTTTTAAATGAACATACGATTTGTAAACATTTGAATGTGTTCCTTTTAGTGTGGACCTGTGCTTGTGTCAGGATGAGACTTTAGGTGATCTCAAACCATACACAATGATAATATGCTCTTGGAATCTCCATCTGTTAGCTATTTGTGCCATTTCCTTTTGTCTTATTTTTCTTGTGCGCCTTTAATTGTAAATCTATAACTTTTTTACTCTCCCATTTTCTACCTTTTTACTGGCGCTGAAATGACCTAAATGTGTCGCAAGCGCAGTAAAACTCTCAGAAACATAAAAACAAAACAAGATATGGATAATCTGGAAATTAATACAATATGGCATATAAACTTTAAACCATATGTCTTATCTTTGACTATTAATTCAATTTTCTGCATGTAAATGTATGGCCCGGTAGCTCAGCAATACCGTGCCCCCGCGTTCTGTCACTAAAGTCAAGTGACGTTATACGTGGTCCGCTCCCAGAGATGGGTTGTGTTTATGGAATAGTCTGCTCCCGATTCGGGTGTGATTTAGTACATGAGAATAGGCAGTGACGGGGATTGTAAAATTGGTATTACAAAAATGACGCATAACTGACGATTGGGCGATCGATGCTGTATAAAATGAAAAATGGTACCATAAAATGACCTACTGGGGGAATAAATAAATAAAACATTGTGAACGGCATTGAGCATGCTAAATCCATAGAAATGTGCTATATAAACATTCATATTTTTAATATATTTATTATTATTATTGAAACACCAAGATATAATGGCGTCTTATTCGTTGGGTCACACATTGGAGTAGAAAAAGATACTAGATGAAACGAATTTGACGTCACTTAACTATTTATGGGGGTCCCGGCAGCTCAGTTGGTAGAGGACTCACTTCACACGCAAAGGGACCAAGATATATCCCGGGTGCAATCGAGATGTTTTTCCGACCCCCAGTCCACCCAGCAATAAATGGGTAGCTGGGTCTGTTATATCTGGAGGACTGTATTTTGCGATAGACTAGCTTCCTATCCAAAGAGTAGCAAGCAATTGCTATTGTCCGTTTCACGCTACAGAAACCTGGATAATTTCCGGCTCCATGGTTCTTACGGGACAGCTATTTATTGTTTTTAGACAGCCATTTTAATGATTAGTTCTCACTAAATTCTATCAATCAGACACATAGTTTTGTGTGTTAGTACGAGATATCCGTCTGGTAGATACTGTGAGTATTTTATCTAAACGCATAACTTCAATGCCGAGGTGTTGGCATCAAATGATTAGAGCGCAGAAAGTTAAAACAAAGGGAAACCATTTTTAGAGGCAGACATTGTAATGGCGCCAGGAAACAAAGGAAGGGAAAAGTAGGGAGGACGGGAAGTGAGAAGATGAAGACGACAATTGGATTTATGACTTCCGATTAGGCCTGACAGAAACCAGCGTGAGACGAGAAATGCCGGGAAAACGTGAGTTTTGGATTAAACTGCCTGTCAATTAAACAAATCTCACAGGACGCCATGAGAAAGCGAGACTAGGGAAATTTAAATAGATTAGAAGAATTGTCAGTGTTTTCTTGGAAAACTCGTGACTGTAAATGGATGTAAAAGCATATAATGATAGAATTGCCAGATTAATAAATTTGTTAAAAGAAAAGTCAACGTAAAGGAATAATTTTATTTTTGTATAAATATAATAATACCTCTTACGGCCATGTCTTCCAAATGGTAGCAAATATTGGAATTGTCCGATTATTATTATTATTATTATTATTATTATTATTATTATTATTATTATTATTATTATTATTATTATTATTATTATTATTTTTTATTATTATTATTATTATTATTATTATTATTATTATTATTATTATTATTATTATTATTATATAATTATTATTATCATTATTATCATTATTATTATTATTATTATTATTATATTATTATTATTATTATATTATTATTATTATTATTATTATTATTATTATTATTATTATTAACGCTGAAAAAACTGGGATAAAATACAGTTCTATGAATATAGATTTATTAATTTTGTTAAAGGTTTTTGCCGGTGTGCACATATATGCAGTTCTGACATCCACTTATGGGCCTAGTTTAACATTGTTGTAATGGACAGTATTTTGCTCCAATTTTTGAAATTTCCATTTAAACCATAAATCATAAGGAATGGTTTATCAGACCTGCAAGAAAGTGCACGTCGAGTTTTGCAGTATTTTAAATATTGCCTCGTCATACTGAATGACATTTTATTCGAACACCACTCCGTAATGTTATAGAACGCTTTAGAAAGAAAAAAAATAGAACGCTTTAGAAAGAAAAAAAAAAGAACGCTTTAGAAAACTTTTTGGTCAGATAAATATCGCTTCAAATATTAATCGACTAATATAACGCCCAATTTTGCCGAAATAATTCGAGAATGTTTGTAAATGTTGAGTTATTTAATTGATTTTTACTGATCTATATTTACTTGCAGGTGGAAATCCCAAATTGTTATGGTTGCATCGGAAATACTCTCTGACCAACGCAAAATACTGTCCATTTAAAACGATGTTAAATCTATCCCATAATTGCGTTCAATTATCAGAACCCTCTTTGCATGTGCACATAAACTGATACGTTGTTATTTTCTTTTCAAATCAATGTCAAGGTCGCCAACCAGCGTACGCAGCCAGCAGCTCAAGAACGACGGAGAGAAGGTCCACTTTGTCTAGTCTGGTGTTTAGCAGTCTTGCGGCTTTTGACCAGACCGGAAATGCCGTCATCCCATCGTCCTACAGTAAGAAGAAATCCAAGGTAAGGAATCATTGAATGGTGATTGAATAGGGTCGTGGTAAAGGGAGGGGGTCTGGGGGAAGACAGACGTTTTTGGGGTTTGGAGTTGGAGAGAGAGAGAGAGAGAGAGAGAGAGAGAGAGAGAGAGAGAGAGAGAGAGAGAGAGAGAGAGAGAGAGAGAGAGAGAGAGAGAGAGAGAGAGAGAGAGAGAGAGAGAGAGAGAGAGAGAGCGGCTTGGTGGAAAGCTGGATGTTGCGTTCGCTCAATGTTTAAAGCATTCGATTTAGAAGCAAAGGAACCAGCATCAGTCACAAGTTCAGTCGAGGTTTTATGCTGACTTCCCGTCGGGTTTGTCTGTTCGAAATGTTCTTTGTGATGTACCAGTGTCTTTTTACAAAGAGTAGCAAATAATTGTTACAGTCCTTTTAACGCTTCAGAACATAACCCGGGGCAAGATCCAGTCGGTTCTTGTTGCTCTAAAGAACCGCTAGGAGGATGGATGGGGTAAAATAATGAATGTGTTATGATAAAACAATAATACTCGGATTTCAAGCAGGGCTACCAGATTCCCAGGATTCCTCGTGGCCAGTTTTGACTCCAAAAGTGGCCAAATAGAACCTCGCGTGGCCAAACACTGCCAACACATTTGACAAATCTTGAAAAATCATCGGTTTTGATAGACAAAAATCTCGACCAAAATAGGAAAAAGTGTTCTCTTGAATTAAAAAAATAATAGAAACGATATTCTCTGTTTGGCCAGTCATTTCCTACGGCGCTCCCGACATCTTTTATAACTTGTAATTTCTTCAACTCTACTTTTCATTGATATAATCTCGCAACCTTTCTGTCCTTATTCCGACTCATAATCTTCCCGTAAAAATCACCCCGGAGAATCAGCGGCTTTTTATAGCCTAGAGCCAGAATAATGCCGTGTGATGTTCCATTCTTAAGATCTCTGTCTTTTTTATCCTTCTTCTTCGCATTTTATCTTTGCTCGTATAAAATGACAAACATTATTTCTCTCTATTCCTTATTTCGTCGTGACGATGATTACCTATGTTGGTGATGATGAGTCTTGATTGACGATGACGATGATGACGATGATAATGGTGATATCAATGATAATGACACTACTAAATACTGCGACTACTACTACTACTACTACTACTACTACTACTACTACTACTACTACTACTACTACTACTACTACTACTACTACTACTACTACTACTACTACTACTACGAATAATAATAATAATGATGATGATGATGTTGTTGATGATGATGATGATGATGATGATGATGATGATGATGATGATGATGATGATGGATGATGACAATGTTTATATAATCGATAATGAAAATAACAGCAGCAAAAACATTAAATCGTATTATCATCATCATCATCATCATCATCATCATCATCATCATCATCATCATCACCAGCATCATCATCATCATCATCATCATCATCATCATCATCATCATCATCATCATCATCATAATCACCAACGAAACTTTTTTCTACTTCCTTTCCCTCCTGATAACGCGATATGTGTACAACCAGAATGAAACATGATAATATTTCAGAGGAAATTTTGCCCACGGAATGAATTGACGGCTTGTGTTTCCTGACGATATAAATTACAGCCTTAAGGGTAATCAACCAGATTGATTGATATATTTATCACGACGCTGGCCAGCAAGGATATTCTCAATAGATACGGAATTGCAATATCACATAGGTTTGTGGTGAGGGGCTACATTGTAATTAGGGGTGGATGAAAACAAATTCATGATTCCCCCTGTTGTAAGCGAACAATAAACTGTTCTTATTACAGAACGTGCATAAATGATGAGAACCAATTTTTGCATAGACTCTATACGTATATTTATGACCCACCCCCTCAAATGTGATCAATCGTAATACTGAGGTTAAAAATAATAATAACAATAATAATAATAATAATAATAATAATAATAATAATAATAATAATAATAATAATAATAATAATAATAATAATAATAATAAATAATAATAATAATAAATAATAATAATAAATAATAATAATAATAATAATAATAATAATAATAATAATAATAATAATAATAATAATAATAATAATAATAATAATAATAATAATAATAATAATAATAATAATAATAATATAATAATAATGATGATGATGAGGTGGATGATGATGATTATGATGATGATGATTATGATGATGATGATGATGATGATGATGATGATGATGATGATGATAATAATGATAGTAATAACAGTAATAATGAATGATGAAATAGATAACTAAATAAAGGAACATCAATTCCTAGGAGATAAATAAAAGAAAAAAAAACTAGATAAATGAATAAATATCATCGAAACACAAAAACATTACTTGAGATGCCGATGTGCGCGAAAGTGTTCGACTATTTAAGGACCTGAATCATTCTAGTATTAATAATAAGCTTTAAATAGCGCAATATCCGCTCAATGTGCTCAAAGCTCTTTACAAGGACGGGACATGACGCCTATTAGGCGATATTACAATTTTCCGGACAAAGGCAAACTGTTAACGGCCAAGTACTCATTTTACACCTGAGTACGGTGAGAGAATGTGAGCAAAGAGCCTTTTCCAGGGACTCAACTATGCGCCGAGGGCGAGGCTCGAACCCAGGACCTTCCGATCCGAAAGCGAGTGTCATGCCACAAGACCACCTAGCCGCACAATAAGAAACACATAAATTGATAACTTCACTCTTCTTAAAGCCTTTCGCCTCTTAATCATCAGATCCGGCTTCCTCTCGAATTGCTGCGTCAATTCCTTCCACATTTCACGATCTTTTTCTGTCAACGCTAATGTCAGAGGATCCTTTTTTGATTTTAGATCTTGAAGGTATTTTAGGTCTTTTCGTGTATAGATCAATGTGAATTGACGTTGATGGTCTGCTCTTATATGTCCATATATCTTCAGGGTTTTTTGTTTTACATACATAAATACCTTTATAAAAAGACAATACTATTAATGATAATTATTTTTACATATTTGCCGTCACACTTTGCAAGAGCCCATATTATGGTAGTTTTTTTATTCATCCATTCATCCAGTCATCCAACCACCGATCTATCAATCTATCCATCCATCTATCCATCCATCCATTCATCCATCCATCGATCCATCCATCCATACATACATCTATCCATCCATACATACATACAGACATCCATCCATAAATCCATCCATTTATCCATCCATCCATACATCCATCCATCCATCCATCCATCCATCCATTCATACATACATACATACATACATACATACATACATACATACATACATACATACATACATACATACATACATACATACATACATACATACATACATACATACATACATACATACATACATACATACATCCATCCATCCATCCATCCATACATACATACATACATACATACATACATACATACATACATACATACATACATACATACATACATACATACATACATACATACATACATACATACATACATACATACATACATACATACATACATACATACATACATACATACATACATACATACATACATACATATCAAGCCACACTGTCTGACTGTATCTATTTAACGTCGCCCTCTTCTAGTCATGTCAAAGCCCCATTATTTTCATAAACGTCACACAATATTGATCGAGCTTGATGAAGTCTCCCCTGATCAGACTCCTCAACTTCCCTCGTTAGTTTTATCCAACTCACCTTGCCTTTTGAACAGACGGCAGCTTGCTAGCTATTGACATCATTGTGTGGACACCTCTACAACCAACACGGTCGTAAACTGACAAAACATATTTTTTGTCTTCCTGCCAGAAACCTTCTACAAATTTACTTTAAGTGGTTTTCTGATTCAGCCGTATGGCATTCGGCTTGTTTGTGGGTCTAGGGTTCGAATCTTACTTTGGACGCCTCAAACTTTAGTCCTTGCAAAATGCCTCGTTGCTCACATTTTCTCACCATGCTAAAGTGTAACTGGTTACGTTAGCTTGTATTGGCGTGGTCTCTCTGAGGGGGAAAACAAAGCATTATAGGCTTCGTGTTTTGTTCTGGAATATTTTATGTGTTGCTTGGGACCCTTTGTAAAGCGTATTATAATTTTGCCGTATTCTGAAATCCCCCCCCCCCCCAAAAAAAAAAAAAAAAAAAAAAACCAAAAAAAAAAAAAAAAAAAACCCAACCACATTCTAAAAATATTGGCCATACAAAAGTCCTAGATTTGAAAAGCTTTGACAAAATAAGAGCAATTTTAATCGATTGATATTTGAGGAACCAGATTTCTGGCCAAAATGGTTAACAGGTGTTTTTAAGAGCACGGCAGAATTACCATGTCAAAGAGTCTCAACCCGAGAATTCTCTCTTAAGTTTGAGACTTTTTGACAAACGAGAGTCATTATTGCTATATCGGGAAGTGAAATAAACGTTTTCTGGCCAAATTGTTAAAAGGTGTTTTGTCATTGCATTAATGCTGACAGAGAACACAATATATTCAATACAAGTTTACCAGAAAAGAAATACACAAATGTTGACACACACACACACACACACACACACACACACACACACTTTTAAACAAACAAAAGACAAACATAAAAAATACAACAGTGATTTTTGGCCAGTGAAAGACAATTTGGCAATTAAGACTTTTCAAAGAATCAGTTGATGTCAAACTGCCATTTATTTACTTTTTAAATTTTTGCAGCCAGGTCAGTAATAATAAGTCTTGAACGCTTGACTGGGAATTTCGGAGAAGTTCCCACCTATGCCGCTGTCGGCGCATCGGAACGCGCAGTGGAAACAGGTTAGAAATTTCTAACACAGGAATCCCAGAATCTTATCATTATACATCTCCAATGTTGGACCTCAACCTATATCATTTCATAACATCAAAACGTATTTTTTAAAAAAATATTACAATTATTGGTTTTTGAATGTAACAATTTGACATTAAAAATATTCATTGTGGATACCCAGAGCAGATGATGGAGCACATCATTAGAGAATGCCAGGATGGGCCCAGCTGCTGCACTGACCATGACCTAAGGATCTGCTCCATAAATGCTTTGGAGTGGGTTCGGTGTTGGAGCGACAAGCTATGGTGATGATTGTTTTAAAGATATCATTACGTGTCAAAATCTATTTTAAAAAAAAAGAAGCATAACCAGATTCGTGTCGGAGAAAAAAATAAATCAACACCTGCGTTTTTTTTTCTTCTTTCCAAACGATAGTAACAAAATAGTTATGTCTCATAATGTTTGCTATTATACTATAGTAAATTCAGGTTTTTTTTTTCCCAAAACGAAAGGGGTATAATAATCAATTTTCTCTACGTTCTCTTTAACGGATTATAAGAGATTAGCGTTATATTACGTATTTGTAACGGTTCCAAATGTTTGTTTTAATTTTTCCAATTAGAGCTGGTCAGCATAATTTGACAAAGTGGTACTCGTATAACTTGAATTCAACAATAATATTATTATATTGTGTGCCCTTTCTTTTAAAAGAACGGTCCTCTTATCTTTACAGCTCGGCTTTAATTTGCATTTTGTTTGTAAAGATGGTTCTCCAGCCAAGCATCATCATCATCATCATCATCATCATCATCATCATCATCATCAT
The DNA here is from genome assembly GCF_034508935.2 of Berghia stephanieae. Lineage (NCBI taxonomy): Eukaryota > Metazoa > Mollusca > Gastropoda > Nudibranchia > Aeolidiidae > Berghia > Berghia stephanieae. The sequence goes on along the minus strand of NC_088360.1, from coordinate 87,130,402 downwards.
CATCATCATCATCCTCCAACCTTCCTCCTCCTCCTCCTCCTTCTCATCATCATCATCATCATCATCATCAATACCACCACCAGCAGCACCACAACTACCATCACCACCACAAATACCACCGCCACCATCATTATAACACATCTCCATCCATTAATAACGCTACAGATCGTATATTGAAGACACCGCACATAGACACCCAGTTATAACACCGCTGACAAAGAGGCCAGAATCGCCCTCTAGACATGTAGTAAAGATATCAAAACATCTAGAAAATGTCAACGTCTTTCATCTTACACGTATTGATTTCTACTTTTAACGAGTTGGAAAAAGAGAAATAATATCTCCCCAGGGCGTGTTAAAAATATAAAAACACAACTTGACATTTGCCTGGTTCACTGTACTGGCCATACACCATGGTGAGACCACTGTGGTGTGGGTAGTATTTTATATTTTAAAAATGAGATAAGATTCCAACGATTAACCATTATTGATCTTAATGTGAATCTCCAATCGACAGAAGACATGGACTGTAACTGTATAACTTTTTTGTTGTTGTAAAAAGTGTTGATCCAAAAAAGAAAAAATACAACAAAGTAGTTTGCCCCTTTTTTAAAAAGCTCTTGTCTCATTTTCCCCCTAATATTTTATCTCAGCTATTTTTTTTATTATTATTATTATTATTATTATTATTATTATTATTATTATTATTATTATTATTATTATTATTATTATATATTATTATTATTATTACTATTATTATTACTGCTAAAATGCGATCTTCCAACTAAAGTCATTACTTATCCAGCTTCTATCATCAAAGATTGTTAATAAACATATCACATTTTCTGTTTAAATACGGAAAGATCCCCTAATTACTAAATTGTAAAAAAGTCGGTGTCTGATGAATTTATTTTAATTGAGAAGGAGGAAGAGGATCTGGGCCCAAAGTGCTTTTCATCGTTCCTTTTTCCTATCCTCATTTAATCAGACATTCTTTAAATTGTTAACATTAGGATAATGATTGTCAAGGTTGTTTATCTTACAAAGAATTAAACTGCTTTATAACGTCAACGCATATCACTGCTTTGTTTTGTATTTTAAAACGGATCGCGTCTTATTTTAACGTGTATAAAACGTTGCGTTAAGACGATAATGGTGTTGGAAAAAAAAAATAATAAGATAATGTACAACCGGAGGGTTCAATCATCATCATCATCATCATCATCATCATCATCATCATCATCATCATCATCATCATCATCATCATCATCGTCGCTGTCGTCGTCGTCGTCGTCATCGTCGTCGTCGTCATCGTCGTCATCATCATCGTCATCATCATCATCATCATCATATCATCATCATCGTCACCATTCATCATCATCATCATCATCATCATCATCATCGTCACCATTCATCATCATCATCATCATCATCATCATCATCATAATCATAATCATCATCATCATTAACATTACTAACATTATTTTGTACATTGTTGTACATGAAGAGTTATGAGTTTTATTTCTTCGTTATGTTAATGTTTGATAGATAATGCTTTATAAGTTTATTATCCTTTATTTTCATTCAATGACTAACATTTGCGGTTTTGTAGACCTAATTTCAATTTTCTCATAATTATAATATTATTATGAAACGCAGACCTTCAAAGACCGAGATTAAATTCCTCTTTCGACCCGGGGTCAACTCCGTATTAAATTCTTATTAACCAGTTTATTGCCATACTCTGGAAAAAACACGTATTGAATAATCTGGCCAGAAAACTCGAACCTTCATAGATTGATCAAATAAAATGACGCTCATCTTGGCGAGACATTATCAAACCCGGGGGTTTGCGAAGTCCCAGGTTTAAGGGTGTTTGCCAAGATATGTATGTAATATTGATCAAAATTGATCAAAATGTGAAGGACAAGTTTTCTGACCAAATTTCTAAATACGTGTTGTTTTTTTCTCCAGTAATTAACTGGTTAACGACAAGCTTTATTATGTTTTCTGTTCATTGTGTAAGGGTTTTCTATGTAAATAGGAATGTTATTTTTTCAGAATAATATTATCGTGAAAATTGTAATAATATGAAGCGGATGTGAGCAGAGGAAATTGGATGGCATTGCACTAACATCATGATCTCTATTATTAGTATTACCATCTTGTTTTGTTGGTATCATTTTCCATTTTTTTTTCTATTTCATGTACGTTGCCATCACATTTTTGAATTATTGGTGAAACAGTGAACAAACTATCTTATCTTATCTTATCTTATTAAAGGCTTAATAGGAATTATCCTTTAAATGCCTTATACAATAGTTTATAAATACAGAATCTCATATAGCTTGTATTGTATCATTTACGCAGTTTTACACAACTTTGAATGTCAAGAAAAATGTATCAATCAAAAAATACAATCATAGAATACTGGTAATTGAAAACTGGTCAAGATCGAATGAATCATAAATGTACAAAGTTCATTGTAAAATGAAATATTAATGACAAAAATAACCATGAAAGCAACAACGATAATAAAGCAAACATTAGTCTCTGATAAATTATTATTTTACATTGTTTCAGATGTCATGCATTTTACTGGTCAACATTTACAAACCAGTCTACAAAATCATGAAATTAATGGAAACAGTTATATCCACATGACAATTTAAAGTTTAAAAGATAAATAAATAAATGGATAAATAACTACCGAAACAAACAAACAAATAAATGAATAGATAAATAAATAAATAAATAAATAAAAATTAATAAGATCAAATTAAATTTAAAAATTAATCAATTAATTAATTTATTATTATTACTATTGTCACTACCATCATCACCATCACCACCACCATCACCACCATCACCACCACCATCACCACCATCACCATCATCATCATCATCATCATCATCATCATCATCATCATCATCATCATCACCATCACCATCACAATCACCATCACCATCACCACCGTCACCACCATCACCCTCACCATCAATAGTATTGATTTAAAAAACCCCCAAAAAACTAGAAACTAGAAAATTAAACCTTGTACTTTATATCCCACCCCATAAAAATAGGAGAAAACAAAACAAAACAAAACAAAAACAAAAATAAAACAAAAGGAAGTCAATAATTTTCTACACTCTCGACAGTTGAAAAGTCCATTTAGTAGGTTTTATATCCGGATATTATACTAGCAGTGATTTATTCTGCACAACTCCATAATTTACTTCTCCAATAAAAGTAATATTATTTCAAATGTGCAATAATCATATTAGACTTTTTTTTTTACGGAAGAAAATAATGATATACTCATAATATCATCGTAATATTATCATAATTTATCCATTTTGTGGCATAGATAAATTGAAAATTAATACAAGTTTATAAATTGCATTGTTTTAACATTGTGAACAGTGATCAGAATCACTCTAGCTAAATATTTCGGCAAAGAAGCTCCCACAAAATAAATATTTCCTTTCTATAGATGCTATGCGTTAGGGTAACATTTTGTGTAGCACTGTGTGCTCTTGTGTATGACACTCGCCTTCAGATCAGAAGGTTTTTGGGTTTGAATCCCGCTTTGAGCGGCTCATTGTTCCATACCCAGGTGTAACATGATTGTCTGGTCGTTAACATTGTTGTCTCAGTCAGATAAAAATATTTTAATTTCGCCTAACAGGCGTCATGTCTCGTTCTACCTGTTAAGTTTTGTTGTTAGCTAGGTACCCCTTGTAAAGCTCTTTGGGCACGTATAGAGTCTATTGCATTATATTATAAAAGCTCAAGTCATTAAAAAAATAATCCCTTCAAAGAGTCTACGTCAGTACACCAATAATAAAGACATTTTACCGTCTCACTTAAGTTAGGTAATTCAAATTTAAAACAAACTGCATATAGATAATATAATTTATCCTGTTAAAAATATATTCCATGCTATACATGTGTATAGGAGAGGGGGGGGGGTCCCTTTAGCTCAGTTGACAGAACACTCGCTTCACAATCAAAGGGACCGAGATCGACACCGGTGCAGTCGGGTTTAATTTTTCTGACCCCCGTGTCGAGCCAGCAGTGATTGGGTAGCTGGGTCTGTTAGATCTGGCGGAAAGTACTTTGCGGTAGACTATCCAAAGGGTAGCAAGCAATTGCAATTTCATGCTTTAGAAACTGGGATAAACTACGGTTCCATGGGTCTAATGGCTCTGCACGACTACAAACATTTGTATAAATTTGGCTAGGTTTGCATAAAAGTCTCAAAGGCCAAACCAATGAGAATATTTTTTTTCCGACCAAGCTGGTCTAAATGCCATTATGTTGAGATAATCATGCCATTTATAAACAACATCAATGAGAACAACACGAAAATCGATTATTTAAGATGTTTAACAAAAGATTATTATTTTTGTAAAATAGAACATTTCGTTGATGACATTTACAGTAAAAAAGGAAACGAAATATTTCATGGAACAATGAACTCTTAACGCAAAATCAATGCTGAAGACAAAGAGGCAAGGATGTCTGAAAGTTTACGAAAAGGCTTCCATTTTGTTTGCAACTCCAAAAAAAATGTAAAGGATTTAAAAGCCCGGAAAATTTTGACATGACTTCACCTTTAAATGCATTCAATAAAATTGAAATTTTATATAGGGTTTGCGCTAAAAATTAAAAGCTATAACATCATGTCGTTAAGCCTTATTACCATTATCATCATGATTATCATCATCATCATCATCATCATCATCATCATCATCATCATCATCATCATCACCATCATCATCATCATCATCCTCATCATCAACATCATCATCATCATCCTCATCATCAACATCATCATCATCGTCATCATCATCATCATCATCATCATCATCATCATCATCATCTTCATCATCACCATCATCATCATCACCATCATCATCAGCACCATCATCATCATGATCATCCTCATCATCATCATCATCATCATCATCATGATCATCATCATCACTATCACCACCACCCATCACAAGCCAGCATATAAATCCTCCGTAATTTCCTTCCATTGCCGGATCTGTAGTCAATCGATAAATTCCACCTTACTATTATATTATTGTGTCCAGCTTTTCTAACTCTTAAGTAGTAACCACAATAATACTCGTATATCACTCTGTAATTATCAGGACACGAGGAAATCTTCACTGGATGGAAGACGTTAAATATCGGAACGGAGTATCGATCAAATATCTTCTTATGTTTGAAAATGCTTTTTATATCTTAAAAAATATAGAACTAGGATATTTCCTCTGGCAAACTCACCAACCTTCAACCCATACACACGTGTGCCTCGCCTACCCCCCCCCCCCCCCCCCCCCCCCCCCAACAAACATTAACACATTCACACACACAAACACAAGCACACACACACACGCACACACGCGCACACATACACAATCACACACGCGCGCACACACACACAGCCACACACGCGCGCACGCACACAAACACACACACAAACACATACACACTCTCATGCAAACATGAACACAAAATAATCCCTTCTATTTCAATCAAAGAATCCATGGAAGCTATAGGTAGATTTAGACTAAGATGAAGTACATGTGACAATTTATTATCTCCGAACGCTGTCGACGTCATAGGAAGAAAAAGAAGCAATAAAGTGCATGGAACAACATTTGCACCACAGCATTTTGACTTGAATGAGGATTCATGAGTTTTAATTGTTTACAGAACAAGTCTTGTGTTTAGCGCCTATTTTCAATCTACGTCCTTAATAGAAACAGAGTTTAGCGCTGCGCCTATAGAAGGAACGGAATTGACGTTAACAGCTCTTTTTATTGTTTTTAGACAGCATTTTGGTGATTCGTTCTCACTAACCTATATCAATCGGACTATAAACGTTCACGGTTACACATAGTTTTGTTTGTTGGTTCGTTATATCCGGCTGGCGGATGTAGTGAGTATTATACTTAAACGTATTGCATCAATTTCTATTGCATGAAGCGGATTTAACAATGATTTAATGTTTTATTGTTCCTTCTCCTTTTTTGGGCAATTGTTTAATTTGTCGTTCTCTGGCAACGACTCCTTTTTCATTTCGACCTAAAAACTTTCACATCGCTATCAATGATTAAGATGACCCAAAAAGTCTTAGCCTGAAGTCTTTTAAAATGTCGAAGATTTGAGGTTCTTTGACGACTTAAGGCTAAAATTAATCTATTCGATCTGTTTAAAACATGAAGATAACATTCTCTAGCCAATATTTAAAAAAAAAAGTTTATTAATTTTTCTGTGCACGCAGTATTCTGCTATACTCTGAACAGACAGAAAAAAAATGTTGGCCAAAAAATCTCGCCCTTCAAATATCGATCGATTAAAATGACCTACATCTTGTCATAAAACTATCAAACCTGGGACTTAGAAGTTTGTGCATTTTCGACAGGATGAGGGCCATTTTAATCAATCGATATTTGAAGGACGAATTTTAAGCCAAAATTTTAATGTGATTTATTCAGAGTACTAAAGTATCGTAAACATATTACTGTCAGTTACTGTTGGACCCACCAACCCATTCAATTTCTTCTGATTGGACTCGAGAAGGGGACTGGCGCGGGTTGGGGGGGGGGGGGGGGCTTTCAGAAAAATGTATTATATTTTTTTTTAGCTGAATCGATCGTGATTGTTTCATCGCAATTTTATTATGTCAGTTCTACGCACTTGCATTTGAACACATGAGCTGACTCCGTATCGGGCATGTTATACGTTTGGTAGTTTTCTGGAATGAAGATATCTTACCTTGTGTGTTGAGATACTTTGTGTCACAATGCTAAGACATAAATCTTGAGAGGAAAAAATAAACAGCACCAAACAATAAAAAAAACCCCAAACAAAAAAAAAAAAAAGAGGACATTTAAATAAAAAAAAGAAAAAAGAAACAATTTAAAAAATCAACAACAACAAAAAAGAGTACGTTCACTTTGTAGCCTGGTGGTATGAAACGTTTGTCTTGTTGGTTGAAGGAACAAATCCCGCTGTGAAAGTAAAATCCAACAAAGACGGTGTTTTAATCACATTATCTCACCGTACTCGGGTTTAAAATGAGAACCTTACCAACAGTGTTGTCTTTGTCGAAAAAAAGAAAGAAGTTGTAATAGCGTCTTAAGGGCAACTAAGTAAAGTCTCACACTTATTTTCCCCAAGGACTTACCATCTCCGTAGTTGACAAATAACTAACTAGGCTCAGTTTCTTCCGTCCTCAAAGAATCCCAATATTAAAAGTCCCATCTGTTTGTTAGTCAATGTCTCTGCTTTATTTTATATTTGTAGAGAATAATATTTTGATTTGATGAATGGCAAATTGAATCAATATCATGTTCAAGTTAGATGTCCGCCTTAGTGGATCTTTTATTTATTTATTTATTTTTTGATTTATTAATTTGTACCGGAAGTCCCAATAGTTCAATTGGTTGATCCCTCGTCTCACAGTCCTGAGATTTTTTTTTCTGAGTCCTCTGCCTTAGCTGAAAGGTTTTATTTATTTGCGATAAACTTCTAGCGCTCTATCTGAAGGAAAGCAAGGCTCCATGGGTCTTTTGGCTCTGAATGACCGTTCTTTTTAAATTCATTATTAGAGTCTTTGCGATATTAGCCACCATTTGCAACGCCCGACGTAAGACGTATCACGTTACATCATCAGCTACGGGAATATGGGCAAATACCTTATTACGTATGCTCAATGTATAGATAGTATGCGCTTGGCTAAGAAACTCACGGCAATTTCATTCGGACGTATAACTGATCAACACACACAACTCTGTAACCATGAACTTTTATAGTCTGGATAAGTGAGAATTACTCATAAACGTGGATGGCAAAAAAAAAAAAAAACAATAACAAAGACCTGAGTGACGTCAACTTGGTTCTATTTATAGAAACAGCGTCACGATGAATACTTGTCATAAGAATCCACCTCTCCCCCTAGTCTAATTAAGCAACCTCGTGATGATTACGTGACCCTTTTTGCTAAAAGTATCTTTTATCTATCTTCACAAGGATTGGAATACCCATCGAACGCTCCAATAGTTTTGCGTTTTGTTTTGAATTGGGGTCTTTCATGTTTGTTTGTTCGTACTTTTTTCTTTTTTCTTTTTTTTTCGCTAGAAACACAAAGATGAATAGTACTTGTGTCC
>NC_088360.1:87109712-87117212 GCF_034508935.2 Berghia stephanieae | reverse complement strand
ACCTATATCTTAACAAACAAAAACAATACTTTAAGCCAAATATTATATCTGATTTCAAAGACAAAGGGAAATGAATATCAACGATGAACCAGCTCATTGACCAAGCTAGACAGTCTTGTAAACATTGATATATAAACTATCGGCTATTTGGAAACATGTACCTCAAGGCAGGTCTCCGTACTCCGAAAAAATAAATTGGCCAGAAAACTAGTCCTGCAAATATCGATCCATTAAAATGACCCTTATCTTGTCAAAAACTCTAAACCTGGGACTTCGGTCAGAGTACCATGTCTGAGAGCTTTTAACAAGACGGCTTTCATTCTAATCGATTGATATTTTGAAGAACAATTTTTCCTGCCAAATTTTTTTAATGTATTTTTTTCAGAGTACGGCCTACTGTGTCTGGTTTGGCAGAGATAAGGCATAGTATGATGAAGCGTTTTAACAGTTTGCTATATACACTGACAAATCACCTTTTTTTCGTTTTGGCTAGAAACCATTTATTTTATATTAGCAATCGATTCTGATGACATTTTTTGTCTTGTCAAGACTGTCTCAAACTCGAGACTTATTAACCAGGTAACAGGTTTGAGAGTTTTTGCCAAAGTGATGGTCATTTAAATTGATCAATATTTGAAGGACGAGTTTTCTGATCAAATTTTCTAAAACGTGTCGCAGTTAACCGATTAACCAATCTGAATTTGTAGTAAAAGATTACTGAGTAAAATATGTATAATATGTGATTGGTCAGAGTTTACCAGAATCGCGTTTCGTGGGTCAGAACGATTTAATCCTGTCCCAAAGTAATCCTGACAGATAAGCCTGGGACACTTTTTATCTTTTCGTATCATACATACTACTATTACCTAGAGATTAAGAGATTACTCTCCTATTATATATATATATATATATAATATATATATATATATATATATATATATATATATATATATATAAAATATAAATTGTCACTCACATTATATGGCCGAGACATTCGTTTCTGTGGGTTTATTCCACGTCCTCAATCGGCGTAATGTCAGAAGAAAAAATTTGTATTCCATACGCGGTGCTTGTCCTTGCTTCCGTTGTGTAGTGGTTATATATATATATATATATATATATATATATATATATATATATATATATATATATATATATATATATATATATATATATTCTTATTTGCAGGTCTGATATCCCAAATTGTTATGGTCTCGTTGATGTAATGGAAATCCTCTCAAATCAACGCAATATATTGTCCATTACAACAACGTTAAATCAGGCCGATAATTGCGTTCGGTTTTCAGACCTGCAAATATGTACAGACACATTCTTTAGAACGAAGGCACCAACTTTTAATTAGGATGAAATGGTTTGAATAGGGCGTTGAACTTGAATGTTTCATTTTGTTGGAGTTTTGGTGATTGTATGTGATTTAGACTGAACGAATTTTATGGGATTTTTGTGTTCATTATTCACAGATAGAATAGAAACATGGCTTTTGGTCTAGTTGTAATGCCTTTCTCGCCCGGCAAGGCGATTAGTGCCATCTTGTGTTTGGGGAATTCACCAAAGAATTATGATTTTTACTCTGTCTTGCTTTTTTAGCTTGTTCTTATGGCACGAGATGGCTGTGCCTTAGGTACCGCCCACGGGTTAATCACTTTTCGTTGATACAACAGAGTGTCGATATATAACCAACACAATCGCAAAGGGTCACCGTCGTAGTATTCGTCACTCTCATCCCAATCATCATCACATTTACGTTTACGCACACCATAAAAGCGACTATTACCAGTATCACCACCTTTCCCTCCTTTCTTTTCTACTCCTCCTCACAATGCTGCTCCTGCTGCTACTAGTACCTCAACCACCACCACCACCACCACCACCACTACTACTACTACTACTACTACTACTACTACTACTACTACTACTACTACTACTACTACTACTACTACTGCTACTACTACTACTACTGCTACTACTACTACTACTACTACTACTACTACTACTACTACTACTACTACTACTACTACTACTACTACTACTACTACTACTACTACTACTTTTATCACCACTATTATTGATTCAGCTAACATTATCAAAACTAAATTACTCATTCTACTCTTCCACCCCTCATTGTAGTTGTTGTCGTCGTCACCACCATGATTATCATCTTCATTATCAACATCACTGTCGTCATCGTCATCATTATCATCTTCATAATCATTATTATCATCATCATCATCATCATCATCATCATCATCATCATCATCATCATCATCATCATCATTATCACCACCACCACCACCACCATTCACAACACTTGTGAGGTTATTCCGTGTCCCAGTCTTGCGGACAGTCATGTGACAGCGTGGCCATTCTGAAGGAATGTGCCCAAGGGGTTGGTGTAATTCGTTGGTCTTGTCGCCTTTAATTAATGTCTGGACGACCTACGTCACTCTCCTCGCCATCCTTCTCCTCCTCTTCCTCCTCCTCTTCGTTTTCCTCGTTCTCCCTTTTCCTTCAACTTATCATCATCACCATCATCATCATCATCCTCATCATCATCATCATCATCACCATCATCATCATCATCATCATCATCATCATCATCATCATCATCATCATCATCATCATCATCATCATCATCATCATCATCATCATCATCACCATCAGCACCAACATCATTATCATCATCATCACTACTACCACCCCCACCACCACCGCCACCACCACGACAACAATCACCAACATCGGTTTCTCATTATTTCTGATTGATGGAAGGGGAGATAAGTGATCATCCGCCACCATCTTTCCACGTCATCAGTTGACCACCGGAAGTCTTAACGACTAATGTCCATTTCTTTTGTTGACGTCGTCTAAGCCTTACAGTACTAGAAGTGACAAACATAAACTACCTATTTCTGACTAAACGCATTTTTAATTTTTCTTTTTTAGAAATTAAAATTCAACTTCGAATGTCGATTGCTTGAAATAACCCAACTTTTTAAACGAATGAGACTTCTTTTTTTGACAGGTTGAGTGCCATTTAAATCAATAAATGGCAATTGAGATAATATTTGTTACAATATTTTTTAAAAATCTGTTTTATTAGAGTACAGCAGGCACTCGTACAGTAGGGAGGAGAATGCGGGGGTCTCGAGTGGCATTCCACGGGGAGTTTAACTCCTGGCACTTGGCTATACTTTTGTTTTATCTCAACTAATGAGTAGGCTGATTTTTTAACCAATTATTTTGTATATAAAGGAAATACCCTCAGAGAAATCCTAATTCAAAGAACGCTTTAAACTCTTTGAATGGAGTTTAATAATAATAATAATAATAATAATAATAATAATAATAATAATAATAATAATAATAATAATAATAATAATAATTAATAATAAATAATAATATAATATTAATAATAATAATACAATATTAATAATAATAATAATAATAATAATAATAATAATAATATATAATAATAATAATAATAATAATAATATTAATGATGATGATGATGATGATGATAATGATGATGATGATGATGATGATGATGAATGATGATGATGATGATGATGATGATGATGATGATGATGAATTATTATTATTATTATTATTATTATTATTATTATTATTATTATTATTATTATTTTATTATTATTATTATTGTTATTATTATCATCATCATCATCATCATCATCATTCATTATTGTTATTATTGTTATTATTATTATTATCATCATCATCATCATCATCATCATCATTATCACCATCATCGTTAAGCCCAGGTCGAGTTTATAAATATTCATTTGAGTCAACGGGTGTTAGAATTAATCTTTTTTTACCATGTTTTGGAAGCTACTCAGTATCCAAATTCATAATCTTTAGATTTGCCAGTAAATCTGTACTCGTTGACAAAATCCCCAACCCTATTTTTGGAAAGAATAAATAAACACATAATGTCACAAAGATTCATTTTAAGCTCCATTTAAAGCATAAGAAGGGGCAGGTTTTTTTAGATAATAGCACTGACTGGTGACATCTGAATTAAGACAGAACCTCCTATTACCAGCTTAGGGTTTGAGACACAAGCCTCAGTAGATTTTATCGGATTTTTATTTATATTTTCCATAAAACTGAATCATTTGTATTTCAAAATGTTCACATAGCCATGATGTTATCGAGCAGACCTTTTACTGAGAAACGGCTTTTAACGCTTCCCGCTGCTAATTTTACTGACGCAATTTCCGAAGATTCGATGAACCTACTCCGGCCAAGATTGGGTAGATGGAATTAACCAAATTGTATCAGAGCCTGGCGCCCCCTGGCGATGTAAGAGGGTAAGTCACGTCTTCCGGTGCCGTCTCCATCATGTCAGGCTGATAAGAGAATAAAAATCTATTGTCGATAGATCTAGATACGGTGACAGCTTCAACTAACAGGAGACTGAAAATTGGCGCCAATGCCATGGGGGAGGTTTCGTATCCGAGTCAGCTCATAGAATTTCCTCTGGCCTCTAGACATGGATGGCATCTATTACTTTCTTGTAGGTTGGCCTATCGCTTAGAAAGCTTTATAAGCTTCCGTCAGGTTTTATAAGTTAATGAACACAACAAGTACAAAGGGACATCTTTTTGTTTATAGTTTGCTAATTTTATAGACTACAGTGCGAAATAGTGTCCTTGTGGCCCATATCATAAGTGTGTGTGTGTGTGTGTGTGTATAAATTTAACATCTAGGGTAATATTATTTCGCTTAAGTTGACGACGACACATGCTTGATCTACGAAAAGTATATCTCGTATAAATTTAGGATGAAACGTGTTGATCTACGATAATACGACTGCGTATAAATTGTCCATGACACGTGTTGATCTACGCTAATACTACTTCATACAAGATCGATATATATATATATATATATATATATATATATATATATATATATATATATATATATATATATATATATATGTTGACGATTACAGGTGTGGGTCTGCAAATCTACTTCTAAGAAATTGACGATGACACGTGTTGGTCTATGAGAATACTGATTTGTATAAATTGAAAATCTTATGTCTGATTTACGATGATGATTTACGATAATGCCACATGACATCTTATGAACTGGCAATGACGCGTGTTGATCTACGAAAATACTACTTCGTATAACTTTATGATCAAAGTTACGATCTACGATAATTATATTATGGAAAAGAAATATTACGAAAAAGCATTGCTATTCCAAAACCGCCCTAGTCTTCTCTTTGGAAGTCGGGATCAGATATTCATTGTAAAATGTGTGTCCGATGCCGTTAGAGTTCCCATTTGAACAGTTATTACGATTTTAGCACCCAAAACAAAACATTATTGATTGAAACGAGAAGGACACAAGACATTTTCAGTTCAGACTTGACGTGATGATATTACACAATATGTATCTATTATGGTTCTCCTTCATCAGAATGTCGATCCCATTTGTATTATACTTTTTTTTCTGTTTGTTCCCATTGTTTACTTTACCGGTTGTCAATGGTATTATGTAACTTGTAGTTATCTTGTCATTTCACGCACTTCATCTTGATACAAGACGTTTCTTTTCACTCTGCAATTTAGAATTCTAATTAGATATTCAAATCAATGCGTGTCCTTAGAGCACCGATCTCACTGGAAACGCTTTCGAAATTCCAAGAAGCAAAAGTGGAAGAATCTTAAATCTGTTTACTAACGCAAAGATGCCCACTCTTCAAAGGTCTCCTTTTGGTAATTTTGTTATGTATGTATTTACTCATTTATTTAATAATGATAAATTGACTAAGAAAGAAGCTCAACTGTATTCACTGTTATATCGTCACGTATTAAATTTATTTTTTCACACAATGCCTTGCAAAAAATTATCAATCAATTGTAGTTAACTAAATATATCCTAAAAGAGTACTACTATCAACTTCTTCTTTTACAAAGAATAATACGTTTCCCCATAAAATGGACATAGTGGTAGTATGCGCACTCTTTTGACTTTTTGCACCTGAAGAATGTTTAAAAATTAATTGTTATCATTCTATCCTCCTCGTAAATAATATCGAGTAATCATATTATCTAGCATTAAATTTAAAGGAGTAGAGTTTTTAAACATTTCTTTTATTCATAAAAAATGAAATTGAAATTGATTGAAGGTAGAATAAAAGATTTCTTACACTCTTGCGTTTTGGAATTCGAACTTTGTTCCCAACGCTCACTAGCAAGCTCGTGTAACAATTGGGAGCACGTCCGGAATTAAAAAAATAAATCAAGAGCGTTTGAATCGTTTACTCCCCCTTCTTTCTCCCTCTTCCCCACCTCTCCCGCCCTCTCTTTCCTCCACCCTCTCTCTTTTCTCTTCCTTTTTAGCTCTTCTACATCCGTCAATGTGTAATGAACGTTTATATGAAAATTCAACTAAAGTGTATCCATATAATATCCGTAATGCTGTGCTGCGTAATGCGTGGTCCGTATTCGAACAATAGAGCCATCATTCGAATACGCATCACGCGTCTACACGGACACTTGAAGCTAGAAATTACAGGGCAATTCCAAGAACTACACGTGTGTGCTGTTTTGTTTTAAACACATCGATTAAAAAAATGCTACGGAATTTCGTTCCAGAATATGTTCTGGTTCAATTATGTGCTTTGTGTGAAAGACCGCAACATTGGTGGTGTCTTTTTCTCAATCTCAGATACTAATACATAACAATTGAAATGTCTTTATTCTCATCTTCTTGTTTCTGAGTTTTGGACAAGCAAAGAGCCATAACTAAACTGTAATTTTAGTGCAAAGAGAACAAACTGACGCAACGCGAATATTAATATACACGCACACATGGAAACGGGCAATACGCACTACGAATTACGCAAATCGCATTGCGCCATTACGGTACGTACACTTAGAAATATGGCTTTGGATATAATATCTCTATTTTATATTTTACGGTTTTGCTTATCAATTTTCTTTAAGCTGGTCGACCATTTTAATATCATTTATTTTGCTACCTATCTATCTTCCTAATATGAAATAAATATGTATCTGTATAGTGACATGTCATACTATATTCTGTATCATCTTGATCGCTACACTTCCCTTTCTATCTACTCGTTTGTTTCTTTTACTATCGGATTCAGTGTTGGAATAATGCGCTATTGATAAGAGTTTTAAGGGGCGAGATTAATCTCTCTCTCTCTCTCTCTCTCTCTCTCTCTCTCTCTCTCTCTCTCTTTCTCTCTCTTTCTCTCTCTCTCTCTCCCTCTTTCTTTCTCTCTCTCTCTCTCTCTCTCTCCATCCCTTCTGTCTTCTTACTATTTATATCCCTTACTTTTGCCCTTGGCGGTTGTGTCTATTTATAATATATATATATATATATTATATATATATATATTATATATATATATATATATATGTGTGTGTGTGTGTGTGTGTGTGTGTGTGTGCATGTGTATGTCTGTTTGTATTC
>NC_088360.1:87087212-87104712 GCF_034508935.2 Berghia stephanieae | reverse complement strand
CACACACACACACACACACACATATATATATAATATAAATATATATAATATATATATATGTATATATAATATATGTGTGTGTGTGTCACTCCCTCTCTCTTTCTTTCTCTCTCACTATCTATCTATCTATCTATCTATCTATCTATCTATCTATCTACTGTCTATCTGCCTATCTCTCTCGCTCACACACACAAACACAACACACACACACACATACTTTCTCTAGATATATATATATATTATATATATATATATATATATATATATATATATATATATATATATAAGAGAGAGAGAGAGAGAGAGAGAGAGAGAGTGACAGAGATAGGGAGGTATATAGATAGAGTGAGAAAGAGAAAAAAAAAAGAAAGAAAGAAAGAGAGAGAGAGAGAGAGAGAGAGAGAGAGAGAGAGAGAGAGAGAGAGAGAGAGAGAGAGAGAGAGTTACGGATGCATTTAAACAGCTCAATATCTATTTTTTGCTGAACTAAACAAAATGATGTTTATAATTACAACTATCATTAAAATGCATTGTCTCTTTTTTTTGTTTGTTTGTCGTTCAAATAAAACTTTTCAAATGTTCATGTTTGACATAAAGCCTTCCGCTGCTAGGAAATTAGACATCATGCAGCTTAGTTATGGGTGTTTTTTTTGTTTTACTGTGAGGAAAACTATCCATTTGTCTCTATACTTTGCCATACATCTCAGATTTCCAAAGCTTTCATCTATGTCAACGCATTGCCATTAAATTGTGTTAAGCTTTTATCAACAATCTAACTCCCGTGCTCCAGAATGATCCGTAATTAAAAAATTGGTCAGAAAACTCGTCCTTCAAATATAGATCGATTTAAGTGACCCTCATCTTGGCAAAAACTCTCAAACCTGGGACCTCGCAAGGTTTATTTTATTTGAGTAGGACTTGATCATCGAACGTCCTTTTGCCTGTAAAGTGATTACAAGCTAAACTCGTCCAGTCTAGTTATGAGTGTGCTAAAGTTGTTTTCAGTGCCATACATTGCTTCTATCCTTTCTTTTCATGACCGCTCTCTAACATGTACGTTTTTTTTTTTTTTATTAGGCCAACAGTCTGAGTTCAATCGAAAAAAAAATAATGCTCGATGTGCATTTGACTTTTATATAAACAAAACGGAATATAAAAGCTTCAAAAGAGAAAATAAAAAAGCAAACACGGAACGTTTCCGGCTCAAAACCCATTTTCAGTCAATAACAAACACAATAAAAACATAAATACATAATAAAAAAGCTGTTATATTCACTTTTGTTTATTATTGTTTACAATCAACAGCTACTAGCATTTTAGTTACACTATTTTAAAAAAATCTAATTGTTGTCTACGGAGCACGAGTTTATCTAAGTTCTGAAGTGTGTAATGGACAGAAACAATGGTTTGCCAGTCCGGCAGATAAGTCATTAATTTAGTTCATTACAATGCTTTACAACTAAAAAACCACGTAACAATTTGACATGTTAGTTTTTAAACACCCCGTATTAGATGACGCGTTCATCACCACGTGAATGGTCTTTTCCATCGATTCTCAAGGATATAATATTTGCTTTGTTGGAACAATTTATTTCTCATTATCTTTTCTTATTTTCCTAATCAACCTTATTAGGAAGGGCAAGACGAAACACGACTGAATTCTTCTCACATAACCTATCTCTTGTTCTACAATGACTTTCTCATTAACTTTGTTCATATCATATGATACACACGTTCTAAATGATGACTTTGACAAAGAAGGCGCAGATGCAAGACGGAACATTAAGAAAGCAGATCCTAATTACCAGTCATTCGCCCTTCACTATCAATACATATCTTTTCATTTTGGCCAGAAAAACCGTTACTTCAAATAT
This sequence comes from Berghia stephanieae, assembly GCF_034508935.2. NCBI lineage: Eukaryota > Metazoa > Mollusca > Gastropoda > Nudibranchia > Aeolidiidae > Berghia > Berghia stephanieae. The sequence goes on along the minus strand of NC_088360.1, from coordinate 87,102,838 downwards.
CAACCGATTAAAATGACACTCAAGTTGTCAAAAAATACCAAACCTGAGATTTCAAAGAACTGTCAAGTTTAAAGCTCTTTGTGGAGTTAGCGGACTTTTAAATCGATCTATATTTCAATTATTTTTTTTTTTTGGCCGAAATTAAATAAAACATTTTTTTCTCAAAGAGCGTCAGTAACGTCATTACTTCACTAAAGATGTGCCAATTACTGTACCAAGAAACTGGCAGAGCTAAAGTAGAAAGTCACCCAGTGGCATAGCTAGCAGTTTGCTGAAGAAAATAATATCCGAAAAACTATTATTTATGCTAGGACAATGAAGGAGGGTAGCCATAAGGCGTGACGCTGAGTTTTACTTTATTCCAATTTTAGTCGCTCCTTAACTTTTTACCTCTCCAGGTCCCCCTCGGTTACGTATATATATATATATATATATATATATATATATATATATATATATATATATATATATATATATATATATATAATTATAAAAACGAAAACCAACAGTGCTCAACTTTTTGATAAAAGGAGCTATTTATGAAATATTTCAAGTATAATTATGATCAACTTCTACAATATTGTTTCGAGCATTCTCTCTGATCAAGAAATGATTATGGACCATAATCACGAAGCCAAAAAAAGTACGATAAACACAACAATCTACTTTCACTTCCTTATGAGAGCGAATGCTTGAAACCATATTGTTAAAGTTGATCACAATTAAACTTGAAATATTTCATAAATAGATCCTTTTATCAAAGAGTTGGACACTATTATTTCATGGTTTTTGCATCGAAAATGTATGATAAACAATATTGTAGAAGTTGATCATAATTATACATAAAATATTTCATATAATAAATATATATATATAATGAGAGAGTGGGAGAGAGAGGGAGAAAGAGAAAAAATAGAGAGGCACACACACACACACACACACACACACAGAGAGAGAGAGAGAGAGAGAGAGAGAGCGAGAGAGAGAGAGAGAGAGAGAGAGAGAGAGAGAGGGAGAGATGGGAGGAATTGATTGGGGAAAGGAAAGGGAATTTTGACATCAGTGAGATAAAAAAAAACAAGAACAACTCGATCCATCTAATTCTGGCTTAGTTTGTCTCGTATTCATTTCAAAATAGCAGCAAGACTTCAAATTACGAATATAAATATCGTCCTTATTTATTCCCGGTGGAGGACTTAACGAGCCGCCAAATGAGGAATGGAATTATACTCGAGGCTGTTGTTGAAATTAGCTACAATCATTACTATTGCAATCTCAACGTATATTGGTTACTACAACAATAGGTTCATTGGTCATTTTATATTAGTAAAGATAAGGTTTTATTTCAGTTTTATTTGAATCAATAGTTTTTGTTTTAAATGATCTTTTCGTATTTTTATTGTTTCAGTGAATATTAGCGTGGGGCTAATGTCCATTATCCTATTACAAACCGTGCTTTTAATGAAAACATTAAAATTCATTTGACTTTTAAAGTTTTACAGGCGTGGTTGGATGTGGCCTCGAAACTATAATTGAATTTAAAACAAATCTAAACCAGTGAGGTTGATCTTTTTTTTATGACTGCACTTTATGATGGGGGTCGTAGCCTTACCCAGATAAACAGTCTATTCTATAGTGACACTCACTTTAACCAAAGAAAGGCTACCCTTTTCAAATTTGTTAACTAGTCTCAAATCTGAGGTTTATGAAAAGTCTCGGGTTTGAGAATTTTTACAAAAGAATGATATTTTTATTTTTATCGTTTGGCGACAGGAGAGAGGTAATACTTGGTAAGCAAGCAAGTATGAAGATGTCTCAAAAGATGATTCTTAAGTCGCAACCAGGGCGTTTTTTTCCTTACTTTCGCCTCCGCCAACCAATCAGAACATGGTAGAATTATTAAAAATACACCCAGCACACTCATCAATGAATGAACTGTTGATTGGTCTGCAGTTATAACAAGGAAATTATTTATCCCAATTTTGATGAAACAGAAATCAAATTTCGATTTCTGTTAGGTGTAGTGATTTGTCAAGCAAAATTATAAGGGTTCGCGTATGGTGGAATTAGTTCAAGTAATTTACTGGATTGCCTGATTTTTTTCGGTGAAAGAGTTGTCAGATTGGTTAATAAAACTCTCAACATTTGGTGATCAATAAATCGGGCGATACTAACCTATTGAAATTCATATCTGGTTGAAAGTATAGTTATGATGATATAATGGTGATTTTTTCATGTCTTAATTGCAGTATAAAGTACTTTGTCCACTAAATTTCTACTGGTATTGATTCGTGTTTTAAATGGCTAGAACCAATCAATAATATCTTCCATATCAGACCGGAATTTTGATTCCCGACTGGTATATATCACAGAGTTACCTATAGATGGAACTAAATTAACGTCATTCAACTTTTTGTTATTATTTTTAGACAGCAATATTAATGATTAGTTCTCACTAAATTCTATCAATCAGACTATAAACGTTTAAGGTTACGCATAGTTTTTTTTGTGTGTGTTGGTGCGTTATAACCAGCTAGCGGATGTTGTGAGTATTTTACCTAAACGCATTGCATCAGTAAACCGATTGGCACTGCCAGATTATGTCACTGCATGGTGTCTTAAAAATAGAAAATAAACACTCAGTCCAAAAAAGTCCTTATTAGGTCGTTCTCCTATTCTGTTTGATTCCACCCACATTCTCCAAATGACGAAATGTTTATCCAATTCACCCCTGGCAACTTGCGAAAAACATACGCTTTTTCCGAGTTTGAGAAAAAAAATTGAATCTTTTCTCCTCGAGCTATATTGATATATATTAACCCTCTCCTTACCAACTATAGGAAAATCGTCACATTCGTTAAGATACAACCAACCTTTTTCTTATTCAATTTACTTTTGTACATAATGAAAATTAAAGAAAATGAACAACGTGTTGTAGAACATGTTGTGCTAAAGAACTGTGTATCGCAAGAATGTTACTGTTATTATGTCTTGAGTGATAGAAATCTATTTTTGTGTTAGTTGGGTTTGAAGTTTTGGGGAAAATCCTGAAAATGGCTGGTAAGGATAGGGTTAAGCTAATATTCAAATCTCGTTGAAATTAATTATACATTCAAACAATAATTACGTATATCATAAAGCATTTCTTTGTCGTTTATAATAAGAATTACAGCACTTTCAAAAACATTTTTGGAAACATTTTAATGAAATTTATTACGGGATATATTTGGTAATAAATATTGATAATAGGACTCCTGAATATTACGACGTGTCCCTTATTCTCAGCGCGTCCCTTGGAATAAAACGCAGTTATGGAGTGCAGTAATCGATTATCCGAACACGCTCTCTCTCTCTCTCTCTCTCTCTCTCTCTCTCTCTCTCTCTCTCTCTCTCTCTCTCTATATATATATATATATATATATATATATATATATATATATATATATATATGTATGTATAAGTTACGCCCTTTCTATATATATATATATATATATATATATATATATATAATATATATATATATATATATATACAATTTTGCAAATCCGTTTTTTTGTTCCACTAAGGCTCCAGATCCACCAAATCTTGCATGGCGTTTACAATTGACCTGAAGATGGTTTTTGTGTACCTTTGAGTTTGATTAAACAACGCCTTGATTTTATATTTTTTAAAATCAATTGTTTCGTCAAAATTTCTTCGAAAACAGACGCCATCATTTTTAGCATGTTGGTTATGGGTTAAACTTCCGGTACACGAATAGAGCAGTAAAGTTAGGTGCCCCATACGTAAACAAAGGTCGAGAAGCACGTGGCAAACCACATGTTCCTGTCTTGACAGCTCACGTTCCAATGTAAATAATAGAAAAAAATAACCTTTAAAATTTGGCTGTTAGGTGGCAAAAAGAAACACATATTCATAAATACTCGATCATGCATCAAATAATGTCTAGATATGGATATTTTATGGAACAAAAGGTAAAATTTTCTAAAATTTATCAAAAGTTACAGTCTATCTATTTTAAGACCAGAGCAAATTATTGCGCTTGTGTGAACAAAACGAGAATTATTCGGAGCCTGATTTTCATAATAATTTAGCCTTATATTATTATTTCTGCAACTGTTAGATTTTATGTAAACATATTTTCAATACTGAAAGTGTATTGCCTACAACTCAAACTACAAAATTGGGAGACCTATATTGTGCGTAAATTATTCCGGTCCCTAACGGAAATCACTAGCAACTTGTTATTGTTTACGTTTGGGGCACCTAACTTTACTGCTCTATATGGCATTTAGATGTGAGTACTTTCACTAGACCGATACCAGGTATGGTTCCTCTCATTATTTTTAATACAAACAATTTTTTAAAGTTCCATCTTCTGTTTTAAAAGTTGGGAAATAATTCTACTTCATGTGCTTGAAATATTTAATAATTTGACCAAGTGGTTTGCTAACTTTTTGATGATCACTATATCCGATTACAAACAATAACAATATTATATGTCAGCCGGTAAATGCCGGGTTCTCTAACTCAAGGTAACAATGGCGTCACACGTCACACTCACATATCGAAAGCTGCCTCCTTCTCTCTTTTTACACAATAAATATGACAACAGATTTAACATTTCATTTTAAACAATCTTGTGGCTTTAAACAAACAAACAAAAAAAAAAATTTTTGAGCATAAGGATGCTGCTTTAAATTGTAGCTCATCGCCACGCTAATTTTAAAAATAAATGTTTATATGTCGCCCACTTTTAGATATATTGTGTACTGTTTTTAAAAATTCTATTTTTAAAAAAAATCTATTTCTTATTTATTTTACATATGTAGATGAGATCTCCAACACAAGCCCTCTTTTTGTGTTTTCAGTGTTGTCTAAGATTGTCAGCGCTACCGCCACCACTGGCTCTTGGCTCCTTAATTTGCATCAGGCCAGAATAAAACGCAAAATATCTGATCTATGTGGAAAGGGGGGGGGGGGGGGGGGGGGGGGGGGGGGGGGGGGGGGGGGGGGGGGGGGGGGGGGGGGGGGGGGGGGGGGGTTGAAAGATTCCATCCAAGACTATATCAGTCCGTCGAAAATAACATAATAATGAATAAAGAAATTAATTTACTAATTTTCTTTAATGAAAAAAAAATGAAAGAAGTCACCCCTCCTTTCAAATAAATCTCCAAAAATGAAAAAAAGGCGAATCAAGTAACTGATTATTGGCAATTTAGAGGCGTCAAGCAGGGACCATTGTATTTTTAAAGACCTTGTCTTCTTACTCGGTCGCTCCACACCTTTTTCGAAATTCCAAATGATTCCTCTTTCATGCATTCACAACACAATAACACACAACAACAACACACACACCAACTATTATATTAATATAATTATATAATAAATATGTATTAATCTTAATATAATAATTATATATAATAATATATACATACATATAATAGAAAAACGCGCGCTGCGCACACACTACACAACAACACAACACACACAATACACCAGAAACTCCAAACATGACGCGAGTTAGCAATAAGAATTACACTCGCCACATTCAGGCACTATTACACATTCATACCCCCTCCTCACCCACCCTTTCCCCCCCCACACCTCTTTCTTCTCAACTCTCTCTTCTCTAACTCTCATCCAATCTCTTCTTCTTTTTCTCCTTTCAATCCTATCATTAGCTATATTCTACTGCCTTTATGTCTATCTATCAACTTGCCTTCCGATCCTCTCTCAATTTCTCTCTTATCTCCTATTGATTTCTAACTCAGCATGCTTACAAACTCCTTCATAGAAAACATGGTTTATTTTCAAAATATTGTTTTAATTCTTCTCGCTCCTGGTAGAATGTGTTAAACCATAGCTAGCTTTGGAATCTATATATATACCTATTTGGAGCTTGAGAGGGTGAAAGAATAAAATTTATAGTGAACAAAAATTTCAGACTTTGGACGGGCTCATCTATCTACTATAAATGTTTTGAGACGCATTTTGAATGCTAAAAAAATATATATCTCTGTGCATAAGTAAAAAGCGCCGTGGAGTTATCTTACTGCGTTAAAAACGTAATTATCTATAAATTGGACCATAGACAATGAGTTCAGTTTTCTTTTCGTCACACTTGAATTTTAAATTCTTATTGATCAAACTATCAGTCCGTTCGTTGAAACGGGCACACATGTCTTTATTATATATAATTATATATATTTAATTTCGAATAATATTATAATATAAATATTAAATGAAACCCGTCATCTTGGCAAAATGCCTCAAACCTGAGACCTCGCCATCGCGAGATCCCGGGTTTGAGAGTTTTTGATAAGATGAGGGCCATTTAAATCGATCGATATTTGACGGAAGAGTTTTCTGGCCAAATCTTTAAATACGTGTTTTCCCAGACTACGACAATAAAAGTGTCAATACCGAATTTTCTCAATTTCTCAATCGTCTTTATTTAAATGTTTACGTGTTTGTGTTTGAGAAGAAATCAACTCATGGCTCGTCAAACTTTGGCTGCTTATTTGTTAAATGTTTTCATTTCTCATAAGTATTGATATAATAAGTACGCCCTCTCCCCACTTTTCCTTATTGTTTTTTGTATACTTAATCTCATTACGCATTTTCTATAAATGGGATTGTGTAGAACGATAAACAAAAAATCATAAAGTTAAAATCAGGTGAATGCTTTTCTTGTTTTGAAGAATCTGCCTTGCGTGCTACTTTGTTACAATAATGTTTGTAGAATAAAACAATAACTTCAGATGAAATTTAATCAAACAAGAGTAGACACAATTGCATAAAAAAATGAAGCAACGGCAACGTTTCAGAAAATTGTCCCCTCTAAAACACCCGAGGCTATTAATTGGCTTCCAAGAAGATTAAGTTGGATTAAAAATGAAAATAAGCACATAGAAGGGGAAGATAAAGGACAGCTAAAAAAATCTTTTCCAACAAAAGAGTGCACAACATCACGTTTCTTGTTGCGGTCTGCGGAAACTCCAAATAGTTTGTGTTTGGTACCGTTAATGTAATATATCAATTATACGGGTTGTGTTGAGTGTAAGACAATAACGTTACTGTATTTGAACGACAGGCAAATCTACTATCCCTGCTGCCATACTCTGAAAAAAAAAACCCAACACAGAAAACTTTTCCCTCGAAATATCTATCGTTCAAAATAATCCTCATCTTGTCAAAAACGTTAATAAAGTCTCAGGTTTGATGGTTTTTGACAAGGTGAGGATCATTTCAATCCATGAACATTTGAAAGGCGAGATGTTTTCTGGCCATTTTAAAATGTGTTTTTTTTTTTTTTTGCAGAATACGGCAGAATGCTCATCAAATATTTAAAAATGAAGTATTTCCAGAACCACGTGACTTCAAATCAAAACAAAATAAGAGAGCTCAAGTTTTTCACAAAACAATTGGCACTTAATTAGAAAGTGAAATGTGTTTTAAAATTTCATACTTAAGCTACTTCCTTTAGTAGTAGTAGTAGTAGTTGTAGTAGTAGTAGTAGTAGTAGTAGTAGTAGTAGTAGTAGTAGTAGTAGTAGTAGTAGTAGTAGTAGTAGTAGTAGTAGTAGTAGTAGTAGTAGTAAGCTTCGCAGTCCGAATGACGCTTACTGAGAATTGTGTGATTCAGTCATGGTCGATAAGTATAGCTGCTCTCTCCATCTATGTTGTTAATTGTTTCCATTGGTTTCGTTCCTGGGTCAGAGTTTTGAGGGTGTCAAGATCTTGTTGTGACTTTAGTGCGGAGGGCACTGCAGTATTTCTTAGTTCTTCAGGGATTAATTCGGCCTCATCTGAATCCTGAAATTTCTGATATGTAGAGTGATCCTGGTTCTTTAACTCATTCATAATTCCATATATTCTTTAATGTTTCGAATAGGATTGTTTGTACATAAATCTATTCAAAACTGTCAAATATCCGTGATATCCGTGTGGAACATTTCTATTTCTGGGGGCGGTCTTCTGCTTCTGGCCTCCTATGGTGTACAGGGAGGTCCCATGCTGTGTCTACTATCCTCGATATAATATTGTTTTGATACGGTAGGTTTATATAATAAAATGGAGAACCTAAACCACGACCTAATGTACAAACATGGCATCGACATAGAGACAAAAATATATATGTTGACTTCCTTTTATTTCTTTTAATTTCATTGCCTTGGTGACATAAAATCCGTGGGCACTTATAGGTTACCGAGATGTTTAAGTTGAAAATGAGAATGTGAGCAGACACCCGCCGACTAGCGGAAGACAGCGAAAAAGCCCTAACAATGAAACTGTCCAAACAAGGGTGTACATAATTTATTAACATCACGCTTCTTGTGCCAGTTGGAGCAAACTGAATAAAATGTCTATCAATGCTACTGAGGCTGAATTTGATTAAAGACAAGGGTTTGTTCTTGGTAGAAAGGAAGGTTTTTAAATGGTAACCTAATAAGCCTGTGGCAGTAGGTCGTTTTTGTGACAAAAATTCTCAAATTATAAGATATTATTTTGAAAAACTAAGGGAAAAATTCGTTATCAACAATTTCTATACGTTAAATACCATAAAATATTTTTTAAACAGCACACACACAAAAAAACAAACAAAAAAAACAACAACAAAAAACAAAACAAAAAACAAAACAAAAACAAACCCCCCCCAAAAAAACAAAACAAAACAAAAAAACAACAACAACAAAAAAAAACAAAAAAACCCCAAAAAACTAAACAAAAAAACAAAACAAAAACAAACAAACAAAACAACAAAAACTGATAGATTAGAATAATAGAATACCAGAAATAGTTTCTCAAAGATTAAAAGAAAAGTACAGAGTATCAACTTGGTCCAAACTTCCTCGGCTCCTAATAAAGCTATAACTATTTTGATACTAGATCGCTTGGTTTTGTTTTATTTTTCATCGTTTAACCCAGGGAAACACCGATGACATGATTTTTCTCCGTAGTTGTTTTTCTAAATAATCTAATATTGGTGTATAATTTTTGTTACAAAAACGACCTTTTGCTACAGCCTTATATTATGCAGTCTTGGAATTTGAAAAACGTTAACAATGACTATTTCCTTGTGTCCTCTCCGTGTTCCTTTGTGTGTCCTTGTTCTGGATTGATATTTTGTCGTTTTGCTTGCGTTTTGATTGGAGCCTTTTGCTAATAGGGAATTAATCAGATGATTTATCTTTCTTTAGACTTGGTGAGAGGTTGAGGTAACCTTCCCCCCCCCCCCTTGCAGATCTATAAAATATTGATAATTTCATAATTACATTTACATGCTGTAAACATTTAATTTGAGTAAGACATCTTTTGTTGGAGGTCCTGTGCTCTGTCTGGAGGGAATTTTTAGATGGTTTTGCACGTTGAATTGCTTCTGGGTCTTTTATCTATGTTTGAGCTAATCTTTTGTCAATACATTTTTACTGTTTCTTTATACCCTTTTCACTGGTGCTGTAAAACGCCTGAACGACCAAGTTATTAGGATTTTAAATAAACTGGAATGGAGGCAGTGCTACAAATATACACAAATGTGACCCACTGTCTCAAAACGGTGTTATGTCACGGTTACTTAATTTATAAACTAAAATTTAAGACAATAGTGAAATATGTGAAACTTGTGGTATTGTATATTTGCTTTTTTGAGAGCAATAAATTAATTTCGTAAAGTGAGAAACACTAAAAACTTCCATTTCTTTACATTTCAACTATTACATTTACTCTGGCATTTGGGTCACTATGGAACAACACAAATTTTAGACGATAGGTCAAAAATAGGAAAGGGCCGCAGAGCCCATTAATTATGACATATTATTCACTAAGCTCCTGGTTCATCTTGATGTTTTTTCTCTCAGAAACTTCTAAAGATATTTTTCCGGCGGGCCTGTTTATATGCTCCATTTAGGGTCAATGACCCTCGCGGCACTTTAGGCTCATTTCAGCACCAGTCTTCTCTCATGAGATCAATGAGTTAATCAGTAAATCTCACCGAAAACTCTCTTTTTGGCCAATTCCTTTCACACTTTTTTCTTTAAAAAATAGTTCTCTAACTCCCACCCCTCAAACTCTCTGTCACAATGAAAAAAAAGGAAAATAAAGAAAAGAAAAGTAGTAAAATGTCATTCCTTTTTAGTAACATCACTTAGTTTTCGGGTACTATAATAATATGCCATTTTGTCTTTTTTTTTAAACTTATGAAAATGAACTGAAAAAAATGGCTGTTATGGAGCGAGCTCTCTAATCTTTTAATATCATTTTTAGGGGGGACTGAGTTCAGGAACTGAATCCGCCCACGTCTTCCGTCGACAGGATTAAGGAGTAATTTGAGTCTTTTTACCACTCCGAGCTATGCTACTCATTCATGACAGAGTTGACATCTCTGTCCGAGAATTATTTCGGAAGAAAAAGCATTAATATCCATGTTTTTTATCATTTCGTGTCCTAGCTATTCCCCCCCCCCCCCCCCCACTTCTTCCTCTCCAATTCTGATTTCCAAATTTGGTAGCAGCTCCTTCTTAGACAACCGACAGTCGTATAATACAGTTGGTGCCTTGCACAACGTGGTGTACACATGTTAGAATTAGATGCCATTCAGAGTTATGAGGAGCTGGGATTAATCTCGGTTTCTGTGGCGTTAAGATTATAGTAACCACTGTCTTACGGTAATGCACGAGTCCATCGCAAATGAGTTCTTTGCATCACATCCACTAGGCTTCAGCTGTGCAAATTACTGCATGGTGGATAAAAAGGAGAGGAAATGATATAACCGAATACGAAACAGATATGTTTGCTTCAGTATCGAGTACCCTGTGGAATGAGATATTAAGCCCTGCACGATGTTTGTGTTAAACCTTTAAAGACATTGTACGACTCTACCCTAACTCAAAGATCCGTACTGCTGAACTATGAAAAAACAACAACACGTGTTTAAAATTTGGCCAGAAAACATGTTCTTCGAAATCGAACAACTTTCACATCTGGGACTTCACTGACGTTTTTAACAAGATGAGGGTCATTTTCATCGATCGATATTTGAAGGACGAGTTTTCTGGCAAAAAAATGTTAATACGTGTTTTGTTTTTTTTAGAATACGGAAGTCTAGGATCGCTTCCATTAAGAGAGCAGTCACAGTGAATCCAGCTGGAATGACTTCTTACATACTGTTTTCTTTATATAGACGATTGGGTATATTGTTATAATCCGATACGAAAAAGAAAATTTTATGATCTGAAGTATTCAGTCTCACCTTTAAAGGGTTAATGATGATGGTAAGAATCGTCCTTTGGATACAATGCTGATATTATGCAAATGAATGGATCCTCACTGCTTATTGATATGTTAGTGTCTTGCACCCTGGCAATTGATTTCCCTGTTTCTTCAACCCGATCTTTTTGTTATTCTACAATCGATAATACTCATACATAGATAATCTAGTAAAATAGAATAAAAATAATTAGAACAGAAGACAGGGTACATATGATATTACTTTTGTCATGTAAATGCTGCCTTGTGCCTTATCATACTTAATGCACGTAAGAGAGCTTGAATTATAATATGAAGAAACGAAGCAAATCTTTTTCATTGCCTCAACTTTTCTGGTTCCCCTCTGCCAAAACATTAATCATAATCTAACAGGAATATCGAACATTTCTTTTACGCTTTAGAAAATTAATTCGTTGACCATAATAAAGCAATCCAATCCCAACTCGAATTATGCATGATGGCAAATTTTGTTTTATTTTACGTAACTTTTATCCATTTATTATCTCCAATACATTCTAACGCTTTATCACTTAAACAAAATATACTGATTCTAAGTGGGGATACGTGAGTGTAAGAAGAGGGCTAGCTATAACAGACTATCAAGATAGCATGAACACCGTCCTATCAAAATGGTGGCAATCAACTAATCAGTTCTTTTAAAAAGGAAATAAACTTTGATTCCACGGACCCCAAGGCTGTACAGGATGGTAACCATTTTTTTTTTACAAATTGGGCATTTCTTGAAACAGCAATGACAAATAATAAAAAAAAAGCCAGTTCTATAAGACGTGCTGACCGATTACGCCCTTCAATATTAACCACGCCAAATGGTTCTTGAAATGATAGAGCAGTGAGCTGTAGCGCCCTTGTTGGTCACCTTGAGAATTTAGGGGCAATTTGAATCGATTCTGATTCAAGGCCTTTGTTATAAAAACACATCAATAAGTCAAATTGCATGGTGTTACATTTATTCCCGGTCAGAATGCAGATAAAGATATGTAAAATATGTGTATGAACAGTGCCAGGAAAAGCAGAGAGGATAATACAAGGAAAAAATCCCGATTCGGAGTGGGGTTTTTTTCTTGTATTTTTCTCTCTGCCTTCTCCTGGACGCATATCTCCACAATGAAAATGTTGAAGTTGAGCATTAGCTACAGTTTAATCAATACAGTCAAGTGATGTCTTTGTATATTAAACTGAAACTTGCATTCAACATCACTAGTACTTTATTGTATGACTCGTTGCAAAATAGGCACTTCCCTATAATTCTTGTGTCTGATCATCATGTACACGAACAGTTCCGTCCATATCAGTTCTGCGTATTAATATATTCAATCAAATAGTAGAGCTACTTCACGGCGGGTCTGCTTCTGACTGTTGACTGTTGAGCGTTATGCTTATTCTTTGTTCAAGAGATTGATACTTGGTATAGTCTAGCGATTTGGTTCTGGATGAGTATTCAAAGAAAAAATAAACTTGAGCTTTTATAAAGCGCAATATCCACTAAACATATTCAAAGCGCTTTACAACTGGTCTCTGGTCAACAGCAACACTTAACCTGTAGGACGTTACATAACGTCTGTTAGGCGAAATTACAATCTTTTTCGGACAGGGATAACGCTGTTAACAGCCAGGTAATCATTTTACACCTGAGTACGATGAGAGAATGTGAGTAAAGAGCCTTTTCCAAGGACTCAACAATGCGCCGAGCGAGGCTTGAACTCAGGCCTTCCGAACCGAAAGCGAGTGTCATACCACTGGACCACATAGCCGCAAAAGCCGAGTAGAGGGCGAACACACAACAGTGAAAATTTTGAGTTTTATCTCCCAGTCCATTGTGCAACTCTAATAAGAAATTGCAGGCATTTTGAAAATAAGTCCTTAGTCTTACTCAGTGGATATAATCCTAATAAGAAATTGCATGCATTTTGAAAATAAGTCCTTAGTCTTACTCAGTGGATATAATCCTAATAAGAAATTGCAGGTATTTTGAAAATAAGTCCTTAGTCTTACTCAGTGGATATAATCCTAATAAGAAATTGCAGGTATTTTGAAAATAAGTCCTTAGTCTTACTCAGTGGATATAATCCTAATAAGAAATTGCATGCATTTTGAAAATAAGTCCTTAGTCTTACTCAGTGGATATAATCCTAATAAGAAATTGCATGCATTTTGAAAATAAGTCCTTAGTCTTACTCAGTGGATATAATCCTAATAAGAAATTGCATGCATTTTGAAAATAAGTCCTTACTCTTACTCAGTGGATATAATCCTAATAAGAAATTGCAGGCATTTTGAAAATAAGTCCTTAGTCTTACTCAGTGGATATAATCCTAATAAGAAATTGCATGCATTTTGAAAATAAGTCCTTAGTCTTACTCAGTGGATATAATCCTAATAAGAAATTGCAGGTATTTTGAAAATAAGTCCTTAGTCTTACTCAGTGGATAGAGGAAGAAAAATATAAACCTCAATAATAGTCTGGTGCTATCATTGCTCTTGTGGCTTGAGGAAGTGTAAGTTATCTAAAGAAGAGAAAAATAAGCTAGACGCCTTCAAAGCATATAATATACCAAAAATAGACGATTTGGGTAAAATGGCAACAACACGTTATAGATGAACTGATATGAACAGGATGAATTCTTTAAAAGAATAAAAAAGAGGAAGTGTTGTGGAAAGAAAGAGATTTGGATTGGACCAAGGCCGTCTATATAGTGCTATATAGAAGGCCTTGATTGGACGCATTTTCAGGAGGGACGAAATGAAAAACTGTGTTGTTTAAGATGAGCCCAGTAAGTGAGTGTGTGTGTATGTGTGTGTGTGAGTGTGTGTGTGTGTGTATGTGCGTGTTTATAAATTATATATATATATATATATATATAATATATAATATATATATATGTGTGTGTGTGTGTGTGTGTGTGTATACGCAGATCCTGTAAGTTTAAGCTAGAGGCCACCTCATCCGGAGATCATTGAGCGACTGAAGCTCAATACGATAGTTATGATGCTATAAATGGCCACCTCTCTAATGATAAGATACCATAACCCATTAGCAGTGTCACGTACTCTCCAGTACACGGGCAAAACGTCTTTTAACATTTAATCGTTCAAACGTCATATTTTATACAACGATCTTTTAAACAAACTCGCGATTTGTCAAAAATTCTTAACATTTTCAAGAATTTGAAGTCTCGGATTTTATATTGTTGGCAAGTTGAGGATAATTTAAATCGATTGGTAAGTGAAGTAACATTTTTCTGGCCAAAATAAAAGGGAAGTTTTGTGAACACAACAAGAGCCATTACTTCTCGTATCTGTAAACACTGACTAAAGAATATAAGAATAAAAATCATTGCCATATTATGAGATAATTGCTATCTTTTTTTTTTATCCAAGAAACAAATCTACACCAACAAATTAAGTTCTGTGATACAGCTATTGATGCTCTCGGTATAGGTAAAATATCACAACCCACCAGTCGAATATACCGTAGAGCTAAGTGACTTCAATTTCGTTATAATTGATGGGTATTTGAAATAAACGTTTTAAGGCCAAGACGTAATAAATATTTTGTCAGAAAACTTTTAGTAAACACTGTTTTATAATGTTGTAACACGTAAAAGAAACATGGAAACACGTCTACATCTATATATAAAACTATACAGCAGATATATTAACAGTGAAATGTCACCCCCACCCTCTCTCCCTTTTTCAAAAGGTTTGTTAATGCTATGCGTTCAGATAAATACTCACAACATCCGTCAGCCAGATATAACGTACCAACAAGCAAAACTATTAGTAACCTTGAAAGTGTGATTGATATAATTTAGTGAAATCTAATCGTTGAAATGGCTGTCTAAAAGCAATAAAAAAGAGCTGAATGACGTCTAAGTCGCTCTATCTATAACGCTCCCAAGTCCAATAACCACATATCGCACCTCTTTTAGGGGGCAGCGTGGCTCAGCGGTACTGTCTTTGCTTCTCACCCAAAAGGTACCGAGTTCGATCACCTGTCGCTGCCCTGTGTGGCCTTGAGCAAGTCACCTCGCCCTAGCTCAATTTGCGGCGCTGCACTGCGGCTGACGACTGGGTTATTTCAATCTTCCCTTGGAATAGACCTTAGAGACAAATTTCCCCTCTGCGATCAATAAAGGGAATTTTATTTATTATTTTAGATGTCTGTAATGTACCAGTGTCAAGGTAATATGTTTTCCCCTTCCACATGAATATCACCAGTGATTCCTGTTGAAACAGGATGCATTTTTGATGAGTTCTTTATATAATCATTTCTCTACCCTTGCTCCAATGGAAGGGAGCATTTTTTCTCCTCTTCCCACTATATTTCAAAAGAAAACA
>NC_088360.1:87062212-87072212 GCF_034508935.2 Berghia stephanieae | reverse complement strand
GAGCTCAAAGACTAAAGTTTTATTTGAACTTGATTGACTTTAAAATTTAGATTTTAATGGACGTCTATTTATGACGAGTATAGTTTACATACTTCACACATTACAGCCGGGTTCTGGCAAAACACCTTTTTTGGTTTAGTAAGAAATTTATTACTTCAAAAATCGATGAACAAATTCGAGCTTTACTTGTCAAAAAGCATTAATTCCGAGTCTTCAAAGAAACCACAGGTTTAAGAATTTATAGACAAGTTTATGGTACTCTGAAGTAATCTATTATAGACATCTTAAAAATTCTGGGTAAAACCAAAAAAAAAAGCGTTTTCTCATAATGTGGCAGATTATTGTAGCTGTAAACAAAAATATTTGTGATCTTTCCTTTTAAATCAGTATTTATCGGGGAGAATGAGATGTTAAATGGAATTTTACTGTCAAAATAACGAATAATGTGACATTTTCATTTTTGTCACTTTACGTAATTGTATCTAAATTTCTCGATTCAACATAAATGTAAACCAACTCTCACTTTTCCCCGTTTTATATCTAATTTTTCCTTTGCACTAAAATCATTTCGACATGATACTGATTTGATGTCATGGGTCACATGTTGTGAATCACGCTCAGAAAGGATTCTTGTAACAATCCAGTACTAAAATAGGCCTGAAGAAAAATGTTTTGACTCGGGACATAAAATGGTATTGTTTTCAACATGCAATATGGCTTCATCAATTCAAATGCTAAATGAAATATGCGTTAAGAAAAATGTCGTGAATATAAGTTATTTTTGTATCCCAACTGCCAAATAAATATGTGTTTTTAAAGGTTGCCACTTCAAAACACCTCTTGTCTCTGAATAACATACCCTTACACTTAGACTCTATCTAAAACTAGAAGCGTGAAGTGTTTACTTGCAATTCTGGTAGCTGTTTTAAGGAATCTAATTTTGCTTTTTTCGGATCCTCTCATTTTTGTTTTGATTTGTATGTTTTTGTACATATGTGGTTGCTTAGGCGTTCCTTTAACCACTTACCCGGTCTAAATGTGTATAATTTCTCTTCAGACAAGTAGTCAGGAGAAGACAGCTTGGATTCATAACAACGCATATCTATTTACAAGTCTGATAGCCCAAGTTTTAATGGCCTCATTGTTGTAATGGAAATACTCTCAAAACAATTAATATATAAATATTGTCCATTGCAACAATGCTGTAACGGGCCTATAGTTGCTTTCGGTTATGAGACCCTACAAATATGTGAACGTAGAATTATAGCCAATCAGCTGTCGATTAAATTTGGAAATTTTTACCATTATAAACCAAAGAGTTGAACAACCGATTAGTAGGTAGGCTTATTTTGCAGGTCTGATAACCCTAATTGTTATGGACTCCTTTTTGCAAGGGGAATGCTCTCAAACCAACGCTAAATATTATCCATACCAAAAATATTAAATTGGGCTCATGATTGCATTCGATAATCAGATCTGCATATATGTGCACGTCAGTTTTAACCACCCTGCCGTATATTGACTTTTTAATATTTTGGGCAGAAAATATTTTACGTCTGTTATCGATGAATTAAGATAAACTTTCAATAGTCAACAAATATCCTTAAATGTGAGATTCTTTGAAAACTCAAGCTCGAGATAAGTTCAAAGGAATTAAGTCCTTCCGCGCGACGTTGTCAGATGCCGTCGCCTAGTATTTCCGTAAAGGAATATAGCTTACAACTGGAATCACCCTCGTTGTCCAAAGTGAACAAAATTGGGGTTAATAATCTTGCCAAAGACTTCGCAAAGTCCCAGGTTTGAGAGTCTTTGCCAAGATGATGGTCATTTTGATCGATCATTATTTCAAGGACGAGTTTTCTGTCCATGCCCCCCCCCCTCCCCCTCCCATCAGAATACGGCTGTAGAGCTCTGGAGACTACTTTTAAATTTGTTTATCAGAAATGTCACTCATTGGTTTTCGAAAATCTTCCAGTCCCAGATTTGAAAGTTTTTGCCAAGATGAGAGTCATTTTAAATGATCGATAGTTTTCTGGCCAAGATTTTAAAATCTGCTTTTCCAGAGTACGACAGTATAGACAGTATGAAGTTGACGTCACTCAGGTCTTTGTTATTGATTTTTGCCATCCGCGTTTATGAGTAATTCTCACTAAACTGTATCATCCAGACTATAAACGTCCAAGGTTACACATAGTTTTGTGTGTTGGTTCTTTATACTTCCGGATGGCAATGTTGTGAGCTTTTTAGCCAAGCGCATACTATCTACAAGTCTGAAGGGCTACTTATAAATTCACTATTTAGGAATATCACTTATTGATTTTTGTACATCTTTCCCAGGATCCACTATTTTTGGACAAATTCATCATCAAAGATCTCATTCCACCTGGTACAGACGAGTCAGAGGATTATGCTTTAGAATTCCAAGTGTATTCGTCTCATCACGTGAGCAGACGCCATCTAGTGGGTGTGACCTCGATTAGACTCGCGGATGTAGACGAACTGAAATCGGGGCAGGTGGAACTACTTGTTACCCCTCAGACAGTATACAGAGTGAGTATCAATATTGCTTGTTTGACTCCTGGATCACTCCTACGAGATATTTTTTTCTTCCAATCTATCAATCATTTTTTAAATTCGGATGCAGGTGTGCTTTATAAGTGTTGGTGTGTGTGTGTGTGTGTGTGTGTGTGTGTGTGCGGGCGTGCGTGTGCGTGTGTGTGTGTGTGTGTGTGTGTGTGCTGATTTGGCAATACCCGTCGAATGTCGCACGAGCTAGTTTTGAGATTCGAGTGAATAAAGGTGAAAAAAAATATCTGCATGATTTTTTTTTCACCTCATCGTTTATTTTATTCATCCAACTACATTCTCACGAAATGATTTTACAATTTCAAGCTGATAAACAGTTTAAATTTATTTATTATGAGCTCAACCGAAGAGAATACCATCAAAAGTGACCTAATATCTGCCTCTAAGGTAGAGGATTTCAATTCAGCGCCGAGAACAGAAAATTTTATCAAAACCCCGACTCATTATATATCATTCTTTTAATAATTGTTCCCTCTTTGAAATGCAGTCAGTACGCTTTAACACAAGCTACCATTAGTTCAGTATAATGACTACGCATAGCTATAGATCTAAACAAAACAAGTAGCGCAATTAGCATTAGTCCAACATTCCATTTACTGCCCTGTGTAAAACATTGTTTCATCAATACAATCATGCGACTAACTCCGCTTCTTTTAATTTTATATCACAATATACAATATGAAATATCAGAAAGTCCTAATAATAAAATAATTAGACCCTAATTAAAATAATTACAAAATTCAAACTTTCAGAAATGGTGCCTCTATTCGGATATATAATAATATTTGATTCGAAATTTTCCGACATCCGACGGGTTTTGCCATTTCACTATATAAATATATATACATATATATATATATATATATATATATATATATATATATATATAATACATGACATTTATAACGCGCATTTTCATCACTGGGTGATGCTCAATGCGCGAAACAATAATACAGTGACATTATTATACAAATGAAACATTATACAAACTACATCAACATAATATTATCATTATACAACAATGTAATAACTAAACATAAAGTCATTAATACAAGATATGTTATAATACATCCACATGCTATGTCAAATACGGAAATAATATAAAATAATGATATAATAACATAAACTAAATTAACCTTCATATTGGGGTCAAATTACACAGATGCATTAATCAAGATGTGTTTTAACAAAGAGATGGTGTTTTAACTTTGATTTAAATATTGATAAGGACTGCGCTTCTCTTATTCTTTTAGGAAGAGAGTTCCAGATGGAAGGTCCGACGTGACTGAACGATCTGCCGCCGTAAAATTTATATTTATATTTATTTGTAACAATTAATTTTGTAGAATCTAGTGCAGAACGTAGACTCCTCGTTGGCTTATAAGTTTCTAAAAATTCAGTAATATACAATGGTGCTTGATCATTAAGGCACTTATAGCACAATACTGCTAGTTTGAATTCGATTCTCACTTTAACTGGTAACCAATGCAGCTCATACAAAAGTGGCAACGAGTAGGATGTTATCTTCTTTCTTAAAATCAATTTAGCAGCCGCATTCTGGATACTTTGAAGGCGTGATATTTTATCGTTGCTTACATGCGAGATTAACGAATTACAGTAATCTATTTTAGATAGTATGAAAGATGTTGTTAGTTTGCATGTTACTTCTCTTGTTAGGAAAAGTCTAACGGAAGCAATTCTTTTTAATCCTATTGTCAAACTTCTACATAGAGAATCAAACTGTGCCTGCATAGTCATATGTTGATCTAGCATTACCCCGAGGTTTTTCACACACGTTGAGAGGTTAATTGTGCACCCATTTATATTTAGAGTAAACTTCAGAAAATCATCTTTCAAAACACTTTTTCTACCACACACCATCACCTCTGTCTTTTCATTATTCAGCTTTAACTTGTTAATTTCCATCCAGCATTTAACATCTCTAATACAGTCTTCAACACGGGTAATCAATGATGGGATATTACTAGGGATATCGCTTACATAGATCTGAGTGTCATCAGCATAGAAATGATACATTAATTTATTTTTAACAAAAATATCCGAAAGAGGTTGAGTATAAAGAGTAAAAATAACAGGACCAAGGACAGACCCCTGCGGAACGCCGTAATTTAGAGGAAATGTTTCTGATACTGCGCCATCGATCAGAACCGACTGAGATCTTGATGTTAGGTATGATTTAAACCAACTAAGCGCAGTGTCTCTTATTCCAAAAGTAATTTCTAATCGTTTAATAAGTATCTCGTGATCAATGGTGTCAAATGCAGCCGAAAGGTCCAACATAGTCAATAAACAGACATGATTTTTGTCAATACTATTAAGAATATCAGTGCATACTTTTAAAAGGGCAGTTTCAGTGCTATGATGTGATTTATAGGCAGATTGGAAATTTTCACTTAAATTATTTAGATGGATATGATACAAAAGTCTTTTTAACACAATGCGTTCAAGCACTTTGGATAGATATGGAAGGTTGGAGACAGGTCTGTAATTTTTCAGTTCGTTTACATTTAGATCGGACTTCTTTAATAGTGGTTTAACAATGGCACGTTTAAACGAGTCGGGGACACTACCTGAGACCAACGAATTATTTATAAGTTCAGTTATTGTTGGTAACAGTTCTTCAATACAAGTCTTAAGAATACTAGTTGGGATGGGGTCTACTAAGTCACAATATTTTGATGGGCTATCTAACATGGCTGACTTCACTTCATCTTCAGTGGCTGGATCGAAAGCATGTAGTGGCGTTCCATGGAATGGTCCAAAGCTCGGTGACGATGATGATGATGTATTGTCTAAGTTTTCCCTAATGGATTTTATCTTGTCGTGGAAATAGTTGGCAAAATTTTGAGCTAGTTCGGTGTTATTTCTAGACGCTGGAAGGGGTGTGGATTTCTTACTGCCAAGAAGGTCGTTTGCGGTGGAAAACAGTTCTTTGCAAGATGTAATGCTTTGAAATTTTTCGTTGTAGTGGGCCTTTTTTGCGCATGTGATGGCGTTATAAAGAGCCGACTTAGCTGCTTTGTATATATCCTTAAATACCGTTAGGCCACTCTTTCGCCATTTCCTTTCAGTCTGTCTCTTTTTTTCTCTTTAATTCCTTTATCTCGGAATTGAACCATCGCGAGTGTGGTCGATTCGATACGACCCGACGTTGTGGCGGTGCCTCACGGTCAATAATAGATCGCAATACTTTGTTGAAGTCGTTTATATTTTTAACCTCATTTATGACGTCACGAATGCTATCTTGTAAACCACTGATATCAATTTGTCTATAATTCCTTGTTGTTATGTTTCGTTTCGGGAGATCAACTTTCTTTAATGCGATATCCACAAATAAAACTTTGTGATCGGATATCGCTAGGTCAACAACTTCGGTCTTTCTTATTCTATTACTTGACACAGGGGAGATGACCCAATCAATTATGTTGCCGGCCTGGTGTGTTGTCTCGGTGATGTGCTGGTGTAAATCGTTGTCGTGTAGGATTTTCTTGATTTTGGTGACTGTCGGAGAAGTGGAATTAAAATGTATGTTGAAATCTCCAATAAAAATATATGGTGAACTTTTAAGGTTGAAGTCTAAGATATCATTTTGAAATTCAGCTACAAACTTAGTATTGGATGTATTCGGCGGTCGATAGATAGTAATGATGGAGAAAGTGGTAGAGTCGGATTGGAAGGAAAGGCATGCAGATTCGTAGTTTTCTCTTGTAAGAGGAGTGAAAGTGGTGTTGGTGATAGCAAGACTATAAATAAAGGCAATACCACCCCCTTTTCTCCCAGGTCGTGGTAGCGATTTCCAGGTATGCGTATTGGGACAGGCGGTGGTAATGTAGTGGTCATCCTGTTTATCCTGAAGCCAGGTTTCCGTAATGCACAATATATCAATATGACGATCTATAATTAGGTCATGGATCTCGTGACATTTGTTTTTTATGGATCTTGCGTTTATGTGGACGAGACAGAGGGGTGGCCTGTTGTTGATGATGGTTAAAAGATTGCGCGGTCTTTTTGACGCTTTTTTAAAATTTCGCTGTATGTCTACGTGCGTTTGAGTAAACAGGAATGTTATAAGACGGGCTGAGTTCTTTTTAGTGATTTCGGTTAGTGGTGGTGATGGTGATGATGATGATGGTAGCGACATAGGTGAGGGAATAGTGGTAAGAGGGCGGCTTGTTGTTGAGTTGGTCCTGTTGGTACTGTTGGCGGTGATGGTGTGGATGGTAGTGGTGGTGGTGGTGGTGTGTGTGTCGATACATGGTGTGGATAGCGTTGGTGATGGTAGTAACGACGGACTTGGTGAATGGGATTTCTTCTTCTTCTTACCTCCCCTGGTTCCCCTCTTGTATTTCTTCACAAAATTATCACCACATTTTGGGTTTCTGATACCTAGCTTTGAAATGTGTGTGATTAGTGCATTAGAAATAATGGTCTTATGGTGCGATATTGTATCAATGCACAGTAACTGAGCTTTGGTGTATTTTATAAAACAGTTTGTATTCATAGGGTGTTGGAGAAATAGCGATCCGTGTAGCGGATGTGGTTTTTCTAGGCGAGGGTTGGTGAGTTGCTGTCAGTTTGAATGATATCACGCGGCGTCATTGTTATGGATACTCGTATGATGAGGTGGTTGGGGGAATACATATATATATATGTGTGTGTGTGTGTGTATGCGTGTGTGTGTTTGTGTGAAATTTCTCTATAACAAAAGCAATTTGGAATTAAGGGAATAAAAAGAAAGACCTCACTTTCAATAAGTACCGACTGGCATTTTGGAAAATAATAGACGCCCGCAAATAAACCCATGTTGATTTTTACAATAATTTGAATTCTGAAAGCCAACATTCTCAGGGACGAACTCCTAAAAGCAGCCTAGTTATACAATATTCGACTTTCATAATAAATCATATTCACGGGATGCCCGTAATTGTAACTGCTAAAATATTGTTTTTGTCTCTGTCTGTTTGTTTATTTAGGCATCTTTCACCTTAGTCACTTAAAACAACACAACACGTCAAGATTTATTGCTGATCACAGAATTGCGTGATGGAAATCATAGGCTGCCACGTGACAATGACATAACTCAGTGCACGCGTTTACACCCCGTCGTCACTCAACTTTCACATTCAATGTTAAACAATATGACAACAATAGGATTTTTGAAATCAGTATAAAGAAATGAAGATTTTTGTAAAAAACAACATTCTACCTATTGACAAAAACCGTGCATTGTAATGGAAAACTATGTTAGATTAATCTCCACATTTCTTCTTGTGTCATATCCCTATTTGGCCTACTCTATGCCTACAGGCGTTTAGATATTGGCATGATATGATATTGGATTAAAAATGGATGGGAATAAAAGTTTATTATTTTGTCGGAATAATTACGAAGGAAAATTTTCCGAAGAAGCAGATATGATGATGTTGATGATGATGATGATGATAGATAATAACGATGATAATGATGATAATAATAATGATAATGATAATAATGATGATGATAAAATAATAATAATAATAATAATAATAATAATAATAATAATAATAATAATAATAATAATAATAATAATAATGATGATGATGATGATGATGATAAAAATAATAATAATAATAATGATGATAACAATAACAAAAAATGATGATGATAATGATGATGATGATGATGATGATGATGATGATGATGATGATGATGATGATGATGATGATGATGATGATGATGATGATGATGATGATTAAAGGTCCTCATTGACGTCTGAGTCGGTTTAAAGTTATAGGCCGATAAATGATAGTAAGAATAATGAATGAAATAAATATTTTTTTTGGCCGTTAAAGGGCTTAGACTCGGGCCCGTTACCATGACAACACAGAATCTAAATTATGATTAAAGATATACAGCTGGAAGATATGAATTACCGAATATGTTTTCATTTTTTATTAAGATCGAGGGATGCACGTTATAATATTATTCGAGACAGAGAATCAAAAATGGAGTCTAGGCGCTTCATAACTTTTATATAATCATTCTATTTTATTTCCATTACGTTCGCGATCTCATTAGATTAGAAAGGCTGTTATCTTAATTGAGTATTTTTTATGTAGAACGATATCCAGTAAAGTTGAACAAAACGCTTTACTGAGCTTTCCAAGCCCGCAGAAACTCTTAACATGTAAGACGAGTGGCGATTGTATGGCGCTGTTACAATATTTTCCCGATATAGACAACGCTGATACCGGTCATATACTTATTTTACACCATAAAACAGTAAGATAATGCGAGTAAACAGTCTTTTCCAAGGAAGTATAAAATTAAGAAATGAAGAAGCAGGCACCATTGTAAGATAAATATATGAACAAGTGTGTATGAAAGGTGCTAGACAAAGCAAGAAAGAAAAATACAAGACAAAATCTATCCGACTGAGTTTTTGTTTTTTTGTTTTTTTGGGATGTTATTTTTTTCTTTATCAACTGAGCTAGTTATTGATATCTTTAGTCCAATTAAAATGTCCAAATGCTCACAGAGAACGACGTGGAGAAGGGCGGTGAGTTCGTATTAAGATTTTTTTTCTGTCCTATTTCCATGAACTTTTAAAAAACTACCATCGCATTCAATACTCTGATTTCTTGTTTGTCTGATTTTCTTGCCATCAAAGCGGTTGTTTTCTAAACCTAATGAAGATAATAAATTATTCATAATGCGCTCTTATTAGGCTTGACGTGGAAACATTCCCAAATGGATGAAGATTTCCATTAAGGATATTATTTGGTTTTAATCAATACGTAGAGAAATAGGACACTAAGACAAAATATATTTATAACATTATTAACTCAGTCAACGCTAACATCGACTATCACGGTATTTGGTCCTGCTTGCTTTGATTCCATTATTATTTACATATTTCTGAGAGAAATTAATGGCGTTTTATCCAAGTTACTGTTTTAAATATTTACATGTTCATGGTAGTTAGATATAACTATGCACATGCCCATTTTCTTTTAAATTGAGGAAATTAGTATATAAAAAGACCCCCCCCCCCCAAAAAAAAAAAAAGAGAGTCAAAGTGGCAAAAAGAGGCGATATAATTATAGCTTCATACTGAATCTATGTTAATTTTTTTTTTCATTATTCATCAATTAATTGTGTCTCGGTCTATCATCTATTTTCATATTCGTTATTGATTTTAAAACATATTTTTAAAAAGTTAGATCTGGGTGGGGTTCCCGACCTCCCATAGTGGACAGAGAGGTACTTGCTTTGTCTTGGAATGAGATTACTTTGTTTTGTCCTGACCCTGGCCGGAGTCCTTGGCTAGGAGGGAAACAGTTGAATTTATAGTTATAATTTTGGGAGATGATATCATTTTCCTTGTAAATCATTTCTCTGTTCGGTACTGTCA
>NC_088360.1:87027212-87057212 GCF_034508935.2 Berghia stephanieae | reverse complement strand
ATGCGTTACTATTTTGGGAGAGGGATGGAATAAAAGAAGTTATTTTATTCTACTTTATCATATTATTCGCGACGCCCACGCCTCTATCGACATTAAGACAGTGTGAAACAGATTGCGGGGGAAATAAACTTCCAGTTAAAATAATCAGAAATATAAAATAATTAGATTTTGCAGATGAAAAAAAAACAACAAAGAATGTCAATTCTTTTCGATAAAACATATGTTATTTTGATCAAAGTAAAAATTTTTCAGCATAAAATCGATTTTCATCATTTAAATCACCTCACCCGAAGTTTACTTAATATGTTGTTGTTATAGAAATTCTATCAAGCCAACACAGAATATTGTCCATTACAACAATGTTGAAATAAGCCGATAATTCTCTTCGGTTATCAGACCTGCTAATATGTGCGCGTTGACCCCATCCGGCATAATACCTTTTCGAGACAATGGGTCACATTTACATCCCATTTTCGAGACGAAACCCCCGAGTCAGTTATGAAAACAGAGAAGAAACCGATGCCGTCCTCAATCCGACATTAGTACCTAAAAAATAAAGGACATTATGTGGCGAGACAAGAAACTGCCTAAAATCTCGAAATGATGAATATGTTGCGAACCTTGGCTGCCAGATGGCCAGCATTCCTCATGGTCAATTTCCACTTCAAAAGTGGCCAAATAGAACATGTGACCAAACACCCCTGACTCCCTTTAAAAACTAATCAGTTTCGATATAAACAAAAAATCGACTAAACTAGGAAAAAACTCTTGAAACATAAAAAAGGTAAATTAATGCCAAAAACACGATTCTCTGTATTGCCAATTTTGGCCACGTATGTGGCCATCTGATAGCCCTGTTGCTAACCCTGAAAGGAAATGGACGGAATTAAAATTATAATGCCTGTTATTTAGTCATTTAAAGGCCGTTCTTTTTTTATTTTGCGTCAGTTGTAGCGAATAGCGAAAGAGAAATTACTATAATTTACAAAGTGCACCCAGGAATATGAAATAGAAGAAGTGAATGGGCTGTTTTCTCAGAATTATTTTTCCTGTTGGAATCCTCTATGCTGCTGACTCAGGAAAAATATATATTTAGTTAATTTTGACCAGAAAACTAGTTTTTCAAATATCGATCGATTGAAATGATCTTCATCTTGGCAAAAACTCTCAAACCTGTGATTTTGAGAAGTTCCCGGATTGAGAGATTAAGCCAAGATGAGGGAAGTTTTGATTTATCGATAACTGAAGGTAGGGTTTTTTTAACGTTCTTTTTTTTTTTTTTTCAAAGTACGTCAGTATACGGATTAAACCTCAGGCTCATATACATAGTAAAAACGAAATTCCGAACGCGGAGCTAGAACCTGATTCCCCGAGAGGTAATACAGTTCCTTATCCACGCGACCATCTTCCCCCCTACCCCCGCCTTTCCCATTCACCTGTATATTATGGGTGATTCCCATGCAAGTTTCATGGATAATCTGTACAACAACGCCATTCTAACATCTCTCAATTCAAGTCCTTCAGAGTCGTAAGGCCCATAGAGCCGGAGGTAATCCCGGTTTCTATCGCGTCAAACGGAGAAAAGCAATTGCTTACTACCCTTTGGATAGGGCGCTAGTCTATCGCAAAGTACTTACCGCCAGATCTAACAGATCTACCTAACCATTTGCTGCAGGGTGGACAGAGGGATCGGGAAAAAATCTCGACTGCACACGGGATCGATCTTGGTCCCTTTGCGTGTGAAGCGAGTACTCTAACAACTGAGTTATCGGGACCCCCTCTACATCTCGCATTTGTCATTAGTATTTCATTCATCATGTTTTGTTGATAAAGGGGAAAAACAAAACTTCCACATCGTCCGTCTTCGTGGATTAAATTGAAGCGTCTATTCCATTTCCAATTGTCATTTATATCTTCGAGTTTCAAGCAGCAACATTTTCAAAGGATAATCTGTATTAACTCTCAACAAAACCCTTTGCATCGACCTCTGGCTGTTCGCTGCACGAAGCGACTGGACCGACCTATACATAATTGCAGGTCTGATACCCCAAAGTATTATGGTCTCATTGTTGTAATGGAAATACTCTCAAACCAACGTAATATATTGGAAGCAAGCCCATAATTGCATTCATTACCAGACCTGCAAATATGTCAACGACGAGCTGAACCCAAATAAACAATTTGCTTAATACCATTCCACGATTTTAAAGGGGAAAAAGTGAAACGAGTTGAAAATGGCATCTAATTTTAAAATAGAAAAAAGAGACATTTAAAACCAGACATGTCTTTTAACATTCCATTACTGTGTCCACCATTCATGTCAAAAGTATAATTGTTGTTTGTGTTGTTGTTGTGCTCAAACTTAGAATCTGGATTAAACATAACAACACGAGATGAAGTGAGTAGAAAAGTGCCAGAAGACAATAAAGAATAAAAAATTTTCGCGGCGGTGATGGGGGTTTGAACCCGCGACCTTATTGGTACGACAACTCCGCCTGGCCGGTGAGAGCGTGACTCTACCGTATGAGCTATCCACGATCCCAAAAAAAATCGTATCTAACTCAGGTCATTACTAGAGCTCTCTCTCTCTCTCTCTCTCTCTCTCTCTCTCTCTCTCTCTCTCTCTCTCTCTCTCTCTCTCTCTCACCGACTACATAACGTAACGCAACTAAAGCTCATAAAAAATAGTTGACAATACTGCCATACACAGACATTACACTCGTCATTTTAAGTCTTGGGTTTATGAAGTTTAAAAAAATTATTTGGGGGGGGGGGGGGGGGGTCCAATTGGTAGAACACTCGCTTCACACGCAAAGGGACCGCGATCGATCCCTGGTGCCGTCGAGATTTTTTTTCTGCCCCCCCCCCCCCCCCACTCTCCACCCAGCAGTGATTGGGTAAATGGGCCAGTTAGGTCTGGCTTAAAGTACTTTACGATAGCCCAGCATCATATCCAAAGGATAACAAGCAACTGCTATTGTTCGTGTTATGCTATAGAAACCGGGATGAACTCCGTGGCTCCGGGCTCCGGGCTCCGGGCTCCATGGGTCCAATGGCTCGGAAGGACTACTATTTTCACTAGATAGGGGTCATTTTATTGGATGGATATAGATAATATACGCCTGGCTTAGAAGCTCACAACATTGCCATCCGGAAATATAACGGACCAACACAAAAAACTATGTGTAACTTTGAACGTTTATAGTCTGGTTAATACAGTTTTGTGAGAAGTACTCATAAACATGGATGGCAAAAAACAATAACAAAGACCAGATTGACGTCATCTTCATTCTATCTATAGGAGGTAGGAAATATAAAACAGGCGTATTGTCTTTGTGCGATAGAACAGCATTATCCCATTAACCTTTTAACTGGCGTACTCTGGAAAGACACGTATTTAAAAATTTATAAAACTCGTCCTTCAAATATCGATGGACTTAAATTACCTTCATCTTGGCAGCAACTCTCAAACTTGGGACCGTTTTAAATACGTGTCATTTCTAGAGTACAGCAGTTAAACGCTTTAAAACAAAACAAAACAAAACAACAACAACAACAACAACAACAACAACAAATATAAGAAAACAACAGGACATAAAATACGCAGCCGTCCGTGAATTTAATCCGAAAGGAAACACAACAGGATTTTCGTGTGATAGAGGAGCCTTCTGTTTTTTCTATTCTCTTTTAAAAAGAAGCAGGATTCGAAAACAAACATTTTAGATCGTGATGTAAACTGATCAATGTTTGTTTCTTTATTTTTTTTCTCTCAATACGATTCGCTGTAATGGCAAAGATTGTCAACAAAGCACAAGCACGCTAAATTATGATGTTTTAATGCCGAGTTAACCTTTGAACCACGGGATTAGATTTCAACGGAATCGAATAAATGCTTCGCAGTATTTGAATCAATGCTCTGAACGTGCTGCATTTTCCAAAAAGACCTTTTTTATATGAATCAGACAAGCATATGTCATACTGTTATTAATAAATTTTACTATGATATAAGACCACATATGAACATTGAAAAATTAATTCTCATGGTTTCTCATAGTTTAATTGGCCTCCCAATGCTTTATATATTCCCCTAGCAAGTTGGGTGAAAACACATTTCGATTTCATACAGTTCAAATCGTCTGTTGTGTATTTTATACTAGCACTCTCTAAATATCCATCAGTATGCAATGTTTCAGTAGGATTTATTCTCACTTCTCACCTAAGTCGAATGGGGAAATGTGTTTAACGTGCCTTACCCATTGCCACAACGAAACTTTTGCGATTATTGACACCCATCAGGTCGCTGACAACGCTCAACATTTTGAATATATTGTATTGCAATGTCTTTTGAACGTCGAAGAGACTAATTTTAATTGATTTATAACCGCAAGAGAAAGAAAGTAAGAGAAATCGCCGATAAAGGGTTATAACCAAACATGCTAGAAGCAAACTTAAGCTGTTTGCAATTTGGAAATCAGGTTGATTGATTGCAGAGTGTTTCGCCATTGTCCAAAAAAAAAAAGAAAAAAAAGATATAAAAAGAAGTGAGAGAAGGTTTTAGACTGTTATGATTTTTAAAAAAAAAAAAGATATCATTAAAGTGCCAGAAAAGTATAAAACTAGATTTTATTTCAGATCCTGTGTCTCTTTAACACCACTCATTCATTATTGGGGGCCCCAATAGCTCAGTTGGTAGAGCACTCGCTTCACACGCAAAGGGACCGTGATCGATCCCGGGTGAAGTTGAGATTTTTTTCTGTCCCCCTGGTCCACCCAGTGGTGATAGGGTAGATGGTGGGAAAGTATTATGCAATAGACTAGCGTCCTATCTGAAGGGTAGCAAGCAATTGCCATTTTCCGTTTCACGCTGTAGAAACCGGGATAAAATCTAGCTCCATCGGCCTTATAGCTCTGAAGGACTACTTTTTTTTGTCTTTTACTTCACAATGACTAACTGTGTGAAATGTTTTTCCAGTGCAATTCATGTCGAACTTATATCGTTCGTCCTTATTTTTGATGAAGTTAAATCGTAGAATCTGTGCTAGATAAATAAAGTCAAAATAAACTTCAATTATTTTTTTTTTGCGTTTCTAAACACAAGGCTGCATTCTACTTTGGATTGCCATTTGGAATTTTAATTACCAAATACAAGATAGATACAATCAATTTTATTGCGAAAAAAAAATTCAACAAAAAAACCCCCTCTGCATTGCTTGACGGTCTTTATGTTTGAATTTTTCCTTTATCAAATTACTATTCTTATGTCTATAATTCACAAATTAACGATACAACAATAATTTAGCTGAGGTTTACATGTATACCGTAAGACATTTTGAAAAACATCTTAAGACAAACACACTGGTGATTGGATACGAAAATAATGTATTCTACTTAAATGTACGTTTAAATATTTTAAACACCGATTCTTTGGAACTTTTTGGAATTTTTACATTCCATTTATAATGCAATTAGACTTAGACCTATCTATTTGGTGTGTTTGTTTTTCCAAAAAAACAATTTGACAATTCTTCATAAACTCCCTTGAAAAATCAGCAACATTGTTTCATTAATTTCTTTCTTTTTAAAGGATTTATTTATCTGTTTTGATTTATTATATTTTTACTTTTAAAATTTAATTTTTCAATTTGTAAAATTTATCTTTTTTGTTTATTCCTTATAATTCTTATTCCATTTCATTATTTAAAATAATTTATTTATTAATTGGTTTGCTCTTGGTTTATTATTGGTTTTACAATTCTAATTTAATCATTAGAAATTCTAAGTTAACGTGGGATTTATATTGGCAATTGCCTAAAAATAAACCCTTGATTTGAATTAAATATTTCCCAACCATTTACTTAACACCCACTCTCTCTCTCTCTCTCTCTCTCTCTCTCTCTCTCTCTCTCTCTCTCTCTCTCTCTCTGTATCCACTGAATATGATTTAAAACTTATAACCACCCTACGAGCAATGAAATTCCTCTAGCAGAAATATAAATAAGGTGGAGCATATTTCTAATGACATGTTTTTACATTTAACATTCTGCTTTACATGAGGGGATTTCATAACAAAAAATATGAGAATTTCTGATTATGAAAGGAGAAGATAAGAAACATTCGTATTTATTTAGCTCAAGTCAATCGTTGTAATCAAGATTCAAGCTTTATTTTTGGCAGTTTGCCAATACATAATTAACATAAAATGTCCAATTAACAAATCCAAGATACATTCACGCAGTTAAAAAAAAACTATCTAGGTCTAGACTCAAATAATAATCGTCTTATAAATTTATGGGCGTGATTATGAGAAAATATTTAAGTTTAAAGAATTTTTTAAAAAATAGTGGCCGAAAATTGTGCCGAAAAGTGACTTTAACATGAAAAATTCAGAAATTCTTTTTTTTTTTTTTTTGCATTTTAATGAATTATACTCAGCCTCCATCCTCCTCAATAAAACACATAGACTTCACCCAAGTTGAATGTTTTTGAGTATAAATTCGATTTCATCATTGAAAACACCCGGCGACAAAATACGGTTTGAAGTGAAGGGTGACCGATGTGTGTTAAAGACTTGCTGATAAAGAAACACGTTTAAAATGAGAATTTGGCCAGAGAATAAGTCCTTCAAATATCGGACCGGTTAACCAGTTGACTGCCGTACTCTGGTAAAACATGTATTTTGAAGTTTGGCCAGAAAACTCGTTCTTCAAATATCGATTGATTTAAATGACTCTCATCTTGGCAAAAGTTCTAAAACCTGGGACTTTGGCGAAGTCCAATATTTGAAGGATGTATTATCTGGCCAAATCTTTTTTAATGTCTTTGTTTCGGAGTACAACAGCAATGGCATGCATTTGTTAGACTTAAAACTTGAGGTTTTATATAGCACAATATCCACTAAACGTGGTCAAAGCGCTTTACAAAGGGTCACTGACCAACTGAAACACGAAACATATATAACTATACGCGACGGCTTTTAGGCGATATTACAATTTTTTCGACAGAGACAACGCTGTTAACGACCAGTTACTCATTTTACACCAGAGTACGGTAAAAGAATGTTAGTAAAGAGCCTTTCCAAGGACTCAACTATTCGCCGAGCGAGACTCGAATCCAGGAACTTCCGATCCAAAAGCGAGTGTCATACCACATGACCACATAGCCACAATTTCATGGCCTTTCATCTCAAACGGTATTTTGTTGTGGTTTTTTAAATCAATCGATAAGCGAAGGACGAGTTTTCTGGCCAAATTTTAAATACATGTACTTTTTTCCAGAGTACGGCAGTAACTAATTAAAATGACCCCTCGGCTTGTCAAAACTCTCAAACCCGACACTTCATTTAAGACTTCTTTGACGTCCTAGGTTTGATAATTTTTGACAAGATGAGGGCCATTTTAATCGATCCAAAATGCGTGCAGCTATGTGGTCTAGTGGTATGACACTCGCTTTTGGATCGGAAGTTCCTGGGTTCAAGCTTCGCTCGGCGCCTAGTTGAGTATTTGGAAAAGACTCTTTACTCACATTCTCTCACCGTACTCAGGTGAAAACTGAGTACCTGGCCGTTTACAGCGTTGTATCTGTCCGAAAAAATGGTAACATCGCCCAACAGGCGCCATGCCCGTCCTAAATGTTAAATGTTGCTGTTGGCCAGGGATCCCTTGTAAAGCGCTTTGAGCACATTTAGTGGATATTGCGCTATATAAAAGCTCAATTTTAAATTGAATTGAGATTGTCTGGAGAACATTTTAAAATATGTCTTATTTTTCAGAGTAAAGCAGATTCGTGTTGTCCGCAGGTGCACTCAACGTCTTCTAAGTCTTGTTCTATAAAGTTGATTAGTGCCCTACGGGGCTTCATGACTACCGTACTAAAAGAACACGATACACAATTATACAATTTTATCAATTATCTACATAATCAAACTTGCATAATGAATATATAGACGAGATTACATCGTTTAATAGGCTGTTAACCATTCCTATTCTTTATTTCACCTCCTCATTAGAAAATATCAATTCAAACCCAGTGTCCAATGAAATAATTGAGCAAGGCCTTAAACATTTGAAAGGAAATTATATTATTTTTCCGTGCGCTTCCTGAATCCATATTGAAAATTTTGCCTATTTGCGTTGAATACAACCCAAAAATAAAATACGTTGGCGTATTTTAAAAGATTCTAATTTTTTTTAAAACAGTGTTTTTTTTTTCTCATAAAATAATCATGGATTTATTTCATTCCAGTTTGATGTAGGCGATTAATTATATTGGTGTAATATAATGAAACATTATGAAAAAAATCTTTCACCTCCAAACGGTATTTTGTCGGAATTAATAGGACTCTGAAAAGTGGACTTTGTTGGAATTAATTGGACCGGCAAAAGTGGACTTTGTTGGAATTAATTAGACCCGAAAAAGTGAACTTTGTTGGAATTAATTGGACCTGAAAAGTGGACTTTTTTGGAATTAATGTCAGGGTGGACAACGTGCTTAAAAATGAATTTTAAGCTTTATCCAAATCAGACTTCATAGAGGAGACTGAAATTTGTTTAACCTTTACAATTATAACTTTTTCCAATTCTTCTCATTTTGACTTTAAAATCAATTTTCTTCGTCTAGTTCAATCTTACAGAACACCAGATTGACGTGTTGGATCACATATTATTATTATCATTATTATTATTATTTTATATTATTATTATTATTATTATTATTATTATTATTATTATTATTATTATTATTATTATATTATTATTATTATTATTATTTTATTATTATTATTATTATTATTATTATTATATTATTATTATTATATTATTATTATTATTATTATTATTATTATTATTATTATTATTATTATTTATTATTATTATTATTATTATTATTATTATTATTATTATTATTATTATTATATTATTATTATTATTACTATTATATTATTATTATTATTATTATTATTATTATTATTATTTATTATTATTATTATTATTATATATTTATATTATTATTATTATTATTATTATTATTATTATTATTATTATTATTATTATTATTATTATTATTATTTTATTATCATTATTAATTATTATTTTATTATTATTATTATTATTATTATTTTCATTATTATTATTATTATATTATTATTATTATTATTATTTATTATTACTATTATTATTATTATTAATATTATTATTATTATTTATTATTATATTATTATTATTATTATTATTATTATTTTATTATTATTATTATTATTATTATTAAATTATTATTATTATTATTATTATTATTATTATTATTATTATTATTATTATTATTATTATTATTATTATTATTATTATTGTCTGACATTTCTCCGATTGTGAGAAACGGTTTCCCTTCACTAACATAGAGCTCACTGATCGAGGCAAGGATCATTTAACAGTGAGGTCATCTCCACACAGGACTCTGGCCTTTGTTGAAATTAGACACCTTTGATCCATTTGACACTCTAACATTGGGAAAAAACATGTTCATAAAAGGGAGTTATTAAACCCATGAAAGAGCACATACACACACACACACACACACACACACACACACACAGGGAGAGTGAGAGAGAGAGAGAGAGAGAGAGAGAGAGACAGAGACAGAGAGAGAAAAAAAATGAGAGAGATAGATATAGATAGATAGATAGATAGATAGAGAGAGAGAGAGAGAGAGAGAGAGAGAGAGAGAGAGAGAGAGAGGCAAGTTAATTATTGTAAAATATTCAATTCAATTCAAAGATTTCTTTTTAGGCAATCCCCACTATAAATCACATATTAACTTAGAATTTCTTATGATTAAATTAGAATAGTAAGACCAATAATAAACCAAATCAAATCAAATAAATAGATAAGTTTACACAATAAAAAAAAATGAAATGAAAATTATCATTAATAAACAAAAAAGATAAATTTTTAAAAATGAAAAACGAAATTTATAATATAAAAATAAAATAAATAAAAACAGAAAAATAATCCCCCTCCCTCCCCCACTTTCCAAAAAAAAAAAAAAAGAAAAAAAAGAAGAAAGATATCAAGAAAAGAAAAACTCTCACTTGGCTTAGTCATCAAGATGCATAAGAATTCATATTTCAGGGGAAAAAAACATAAAATAGTAATAATAACATAAATAAATTTGACCCAAGGTCTCAAATTGGTATGTTGGAGTCTTAAGCAGATACCAAAAGTAAATTTAACTCTCTTTACCGACCATTTTCAGCACTTTCCCAATATTTTGTCATGCTATCCCAACACAAAAATTGATTTTTAAACTTAAACCCGAAAGCATGCAAAACACAATTTTGCATGCCAAACAAGCTCTACAAAACAAACGATTTAGCTTTAAAAGTTTGTGATGTAAAAAAAAAATCTGAAATAAAAAATGTTTCATTGTTGTGTAAAAAATGTGACGATTTTCATGTGGATAGTTGGAAAGGAGAGGGTTAAAATTAAATTATTCAGGAATATGAAATTTCAGTCTTTTAAAGTTGAAGTAACATTATTCGTTCTATAAAAGAAGTATAAATTTAACTAAAGTTTCCTATTTTAACCAGTCAATTGCCGTCGTCAGGAAAAATTTGTATTTAAACATTTGGCCAGAAAACTCGTCCTTCAAATATTGATCGATTTAAATGACCATCATCTTGGCAAAAGCTCTCAAACCAGGGACTTTGCGAGGTCCCTCTTCCCCGCAATGGGGAAATCATTCCAAAATATTTGTAGTGAAATGAATAAATTTGATTGAAGCCTCTCTCTGTTTGTTAATGTTTTTAGACCGCCAAAGCGATGATCAGTCCTCACTAAATTATTTGAGAAAGACTATAGATAGAACGCAGTTGACGTCACACAGGTCTTTGTTATTGGTTTTGTTTTTGTTTTGTTTTTTTGCCATCCATGTTATGAGTAATTCTCTCTAAACTGCATTAGCCAGACTATAAACGTTCAAGGTTACACATAGTTTTGTGTATTGATTCGTTATAGTTCCGGATGACACTATTGTGAGCTTCTTGTCAAGCTTACAGGGTGTGTATTCTAAACGTTAAAGGTTACATATAGTTTCCTTTTTAAAACAAAAAACAGTTTTCCTCTTTTTATTCAATTTTTAAAACATTCTTTTGAGTAGAAAACAATAGATTTGGGCAATGAGATGGACGATGAACATTGTTTATTTCGATTTAACTTTTGGATTTTGGAGTAATAATACGTCATTAATCTATAAGTAAAGCCATTGCTAGAAAGGACAAAAAGCAAATCATCGCATGGTCACCATTTTTGCCCCATGAATGTTATATCGGAATTAGGAATTTTTTTATTTTCATTTGTACACGCAAGAAAACGTTCGTTGAGCATCTAACTCGTACTATAAATCTATGGTTCGAACTGGTCTCTTAGTAGTAAATCAATCATTGCCTTAACTCATGCCGGTCAGCTTTATTGCCTCTCTGACATAAAACAGTATGAGCTCAGCTGGATTTCTGCTCGACTTTCGACGTTTATATTTGGATTGGATTCTATTCGAGTATTTGATTTTTTTGACTGGGTGAGAACACAGTGTTTGCAATTGCTCAACGTTATAAATGCCGGGGATTTATGAAGGCAATTAAGTAGTGTAATCCAAAACAAAACAAAAATAAAAAAATAAAGAACAGGAAAGAAAAGAAAAGAATACGGATAACTTGTGATTATAGATCTTACGATTTGAATTTAGCAATTGGCAGTTGACCATTTGTACGGTTATGGCAAATGGTAAATAATGGTACAGAGCCATGCATAATTTATTTAAGTTTCCTTCAAAATTTGAATCAATTGTTTTTTCTATAGAAATACAAAATGCATTTCATGATTTCTGTCACATAATTTCTTTCCTGAATTTTTAAAAGTATTATAGTTATCTTAAGTCCAGCTCGTGGAAGTATGGTGACGTTAATGGTTCCTTTGATATTCATAGAACTGTTGTCTCTTTCTATGTGGCTTTCTAATCCTTGTTTTAGTAGAGATGACATCAAAACATTCAGAGTTTTATGGAATTCTTTGTCACGAATGGCAGTCAGATGTGAGTATGGAAGAGTATTTGAATTCTTTTAAATAATCTTTCTTTGTAAGTGGTTTTGGAAACCTTCTGACTGTCAGCCTTCCGTTGAGGATTTCATACTAGAATATAAGGGGTAGCCTCACGGTCGAAATGGTATATTGCTCTTTGGGTCCCTGCCGTTTCTTTTCTAGGACCATGTAGCACTTTTTGTCTTACTGTTTTCTCGACCGCTGCCCAATCTACCATTTCGAGCGTGAGGCTACCCCTATATTCTAGTATGAAATCCCCACCGGAAGGCCGCGACCCTGTGAACATTGCAGACGCCGAGCCTCACGTCTTTCTAGTTGTACTCTAGGGTATCAAATAGAAAGGGGTGGGGTAGTTATAGAAAAAAAAAAAAGGGGGGGGGGGATGCACTGTGGCCAATTTTTTTTATTGGGGGGGGGGGGAGGCAATGAATAAGCTTAGGTGGGGGGGGGGGCGTCTATTTGATACATTATAGTACCATGTGATGTGTACCACCGTCCTTTTTTCCTGGGCATTGATATGACTTAAAAAGTGTTCCAAACCACGTTAAACTTCTATAACTGAACTAAACTTGTCAGCTGCATTTCCTTCTTACCAATAAAACGACATACTGGTAAGATTCCAGTCCTTCAATTTTGTTGACGTGGTTGTGCGTTATGTTACCTTATGATGGCAAGTAGGCAATTTTTTGGTGGTAGGAATCGACTTTGTGATGAGTTATTTCGAGTAAGCATTCAAGAGCTGCTGGCATGTTCTTTATCAGATGCAGCGGATCTTATTATAAGCTCGCTTCGAATATTTCATCTTTTGATTGTTTGCGACTGTTATGTTTTGCATTTGTCTTTGTAGGTGTGTCTGAGTGTGTTTGTGTGTGTTTTATGTGTGTATATGTTTAGAATTCTAATGGCACTTCCTAAATCTTTCTTTTCGAAGATCCTGCTTCGCTTTGTTACAAGGAGGAAACAGAACAGACTAATAAATCGATCAACGTTTAGACCTCCCTTTGTTGCCTTCATGACATCATATCCTTTGACCTCACTGAGATTCTAGCCCAAGAATTTCTTTCATTTACTGTGTGTGTATGTCATTAATAAACTTTTATAGTATACAGCGAAAGCCCATACAGCTGGTGCTTATCACGGTCTTAGTGGCGTGAAACGGAGAGAAG
The DNA here is from genome assembly GCF_034508935.2 of Berghia stephanieae. Lineage (NCBI taxonomy): Eukaryota > Metazoa > Mollusca > Gastropoda > Nudibranchia > Aeolidiidae > Berghia > Berghia stephanieae. Next base: position 87,043,963 of record NC_088360.1, on the reverse strand, counting down.
CAGTTGCAAGATATCGCAAAGAACTACACTCCAGAATAAAACAGGCCAGGCTACCAAATCGCCGATGGGCAGGCATTGAACGTGGGGGGGGGGGGGGGGGGGGGAGGTGAAAAAAATCCTGGGAAATGTCCCTTTGCTTGTGAGGCGAGTGTTCTCTAGAGTGTTATCTAGAGCAATTTCCACTAAACATGCTCAAAGCGCTTTACGAAGGGTCCCTATCTTACAGCAACACTTAACATGAAGGGCGAGACATGACATCTGCAAGGCGATGTTACAATTTTTTTCGACAAACAGATCGCTGTTAACGGCCGAATACTCATTTTACACTTGTGTACGGTGAGATAATGTTAGTAAATAGTCCTTTCAAAGAACTGCGCCGCTCAGAGCGGGAGTCGAACCCGGGACCGACCCACCGGTTTGAAATCGAGTGCCATACCACAGGGCCACAAAGCCGCACTACTATCAACTGAGCTAACGCGACCACCGTCCAGATAATGGCTGGCAAAGACAATGCTATAAACAATAGCACGACGTCAACCTCAATCTTTTAAAGAAATTAGACATCTCTACTAGCCTGACCTCACCTTCCATCGACCAAGAGATGGATTGGCAGACTCATTAACCATTTGCCATACTTTGACAAAACACTCTTTTTAAAAAAGGCCAGAAATATTTTACTACGACTTCAAATTGTCAAAAGTCACAAACATGAGACTTCCTTTTGAGAATTTTGGACAAGTTTTAAATGATCGATATTTAAAGCAAAATATTTCTGACCAAATAGAAAGGAAGATGTTTCCTCAATGTCCGGTAACAAAAGGTATATCATACCATGGCCACCTAGCAATGATGAGATGAGATAAGGACTTTGATGCTGTCATTTAGAAAGTAAGAACATGACAAGTCGCTCAATGATCCTCTTACAAAGTGATATAAACAGAGATTTCCATCTTAACAGACGTCCTTCATCCAGGTAGAACACAACAGATCGTCGTTGACGATCCCAGGTCAATCAGTCATTGGCCCCATACAACAATAGAAATTAATCAGATATTAAATATAATGTATGGAATGACAATTTAGTTAATGTCGTGGGTTTGATGGGGGCGTAAATGTAAAATTGACGCATGTTGGTGTTATGGGTTCTAGTGGCATTGTAGGTTACTATTCAAATTTTAAATTCGAGGGAGGAAAACGCTTTAAATCAATTATTCTAGAAAAAATGAAATTTTTATAGCAAGCATATTTGTCAGTTCAATGTATAATTTGATATAGTGACCGTGATCGTTGCATGTAATGTACATTCCTGTTTAACGAGAGGTACTTTCAAATTTATACATCAGGGATTTTAAAATTGTGTCAAACGAATATTTATGGGTGGGGTTGTTCCAGACCTCCCATAGCGGGCAAGGAGGTACTTACTGTGTCTTCTATCCCGCTAAATATGTTTTCCAATTTGCTTTCTGTCTTTGTCTTGGAATGAGATTACTTGGTTTTGCCCTGGCCTTGGCCGTAGTTATTGTTTGGGGAGATTTTTTAAACTTGTAAATCATCTCTACGTTATGTATTGTTATGTCTATTATTTTGAATGTATAATGTAAGCATTTTAGTGTGTTCCTCTTAGTGGGATCTAGTGCTGGTGTATGGGTGAGACATTAATGTGATCTCAAACTAAGTACATTGATGGTGTGCTCTTGGAATCTACACCTTTTCCCTCTTTGAACCCCGCACTCCCCTTTGTCTTACTTTTTTCTAAAGTCCTTTTTTTTATACATCTAGAATCTTTTCACTATCCAATTTTCTTCCTTTTTACTGGCGCTGATATGGCCTAAATGTGTTGCAAGCACTGTAAAACCCGTAAAAACAAAACAAAACAAACGAATATTTCACAATTTCTCTGACCCAAGCTTTTTGCATTAAGCAGCTTTTCAAAAAATACAATGTAAACGTACTATGGTCTTTTTTCAAGAGTTGCGTTGAATGACATTTTCTCCCAAAAAATGTAGACTTTCCTTTAATTTTTGTCTTTAAGATATTCCAATGAGAATTAATGCAACTCATTCATATACTTACCATATTTAGCTAACAAAACAATTATATAATTATTGAAAGTAACTCACAAACTTAGAATCTCAGTTTATATCTTCCCCCACTGGATACACACAGGACTGTATTCTCTCCTAATATGTCTGCAATACGATATTTCATCATTTCCCTGAATAAAAGTTTGAAGACTGCTCAGATCTAGTATATGATTATTTTATTATCTTTTCTTAAGTAATCGTCACGTGACTTGATTGAATTTAATTCTGTCACACAGAAATAAATGACCTTAAATGATGGGTGCATTTTACCAGGTCTGATAAGTAATCGAAAGCAGTTATGGGCTTGTTATAGTATCGTTTTGGTGGAGAATATTTTTCATTGTTTTGAGGTTATTTCCATGACAACAATGAGACCAAAACGATCTGGGTTATCAAACCTACAACAAATAAGAACACCGGAAATGTATTCTGATCGTAGTCTGATGTCATTCTAAATTAATTAATTTGTAGACATCTCATATTCTGAGTTTCAATTTTAAATCCTAAGATATTAGTATCTGAAAGCTATTTGCTGAAAATAAAGATCATTTGCATCGAAAATTGTTTGGGCATGGGATTGCATTTTCGGGTTGCATATCTCCTCCATCCCTTTCTTTTTTTCATTCATTGTCTTACATTTCCCCCTGGTAAAATGGAAATTTTAAAACAAATAATTAATACACAATGAAACGGCATTGTTCATTGGTTATTATGTTGACCAAAGTTCTGTGCAAACAAGTGTCAAGCATTGATTTTGGGCTTTAAAGTATTATATTACTCAAGGTTTCTACCGGTTTTCAAACTACCCTCCAGTCACAATGGCTGATTTACAATCGTTCTTTCAATAATATCATTAGACGCAATACCATAAAGTATTCATCCAGTATAATTTCCTTCATATGTCAGTTCATTTCAATAAATATTTGTTTTGTTCTTTATTATTCCATTTCCGATTTTTTAAACAACAAATTTGAAAAGATGAAAAGGATCCTACTATCTAAAAGGAAATGTCACAGAGACGAAGGTTGGAAATGTTTATATTCATCAATGGGTTGTTTTAAAAGGATTTTATGTTGTTAGTTTGTTTGTTTTTGCTTCCATTTTCTATATACAATTTCAAAATGAAACCATTTATACGAGTACCACTTGCGTTGAAAAGAATAAAAAGATTATCATGAATTGAGTGATATGTAATAATCGGGGTAAAAACATGCCATTATGTCCTGTCCTTAATTCAACACAATTAACCATTCACGGTTAAGTCTGATTTACCTGGAATTATGGATACTATGTATAGCAATAACAGCGCTGACTTTGTTAAAATGAGTTGGTCTACAATTAAAACTAGATAGGAGAAATCAACAAACGACAATGAAAAAATTATATATGGGACAATTTTATGACAATTTAAGCCTAAGAGAAATGTAATGTTGTGTTCAATCTCACACTTCTCAAAAAGTTCCACCCAAACACAGGATCTCCAGTCAACTTTATACGTATACCCGATATTATGGTATACACAGTTCGTAACATCAACTATTGTTTTCCTTTAATAAATGTGTGCGGCTATGTGGTCTTGTGACACTCGCTTTCGGATCGGATGGTCCAGGGTTCGAGCCTCGTGCGGCGCATAGTTGAGTCCTTGGAAAAGCCTCTTTACTCCCATTCTCTCACCGTGCCCAGGTGTAAAATGAATACCTGGCCGTTGTCTGTCCGGAAAAAAATTTATATTATCGTCAAACAGGCTTCATGCCTCGTTCTACATGTTACGAGTTGATGTTGGTCAGGGACCATTTGTAAATCGCTTTGAGCACGTTTAGTGGATATTACGCCATATAAAAGTTTAAGTTTGAATTCCAAGAGCACCGGATCATTTTGACAGATTGCAAAACATTTGGCATTGTTCTGAGTAGATATATTAATCAGTCAATTGGCGTACTCTGGAAAACATGTATTTTAAAATTTGGCCAGAAAACTCGTCCTTCAAATATCGATCAATTTAAATGACTCTCATCTTGGCAAAAACTCTCAAACCGGGGACCCTACGAGAAATATTTCTCTGCCATCTATCTGGGTTTTTTTTAAGTGGTGTATTTACATTTTTATTGTTTTTTTTTAGTTAAAGAAGGGTTTTGATCCGTGTTTGCAGCGCGTGTTTGGTAGTTTGTTCTCTTCCGAAGCTGTTAGTTTTATTTCTTGATCCGTGTATCAAGTTTTTTAAAATTGATTTTTTAATTTTATTTTCAGATCCATATGTGAAGGTTGAAATGTACGTCAATGGTATACGTGAGAGCAAGAACAAATGTAAAGTCCGCCAAAATACACAGGACCCCGTATGGCATCACCAGGTCGTCTTTGAGGTCAATCGAGAGAATCCTAAACTTTTGGGTCACGTGTTTGTGTTCCACGTGTTGCACAAGGACATGATGACAGGAGTTCATAAAATAGGACAGGTAATAATCAATGTTTTCAGTGTTTTCCTTTCTTGGTGGCTTAAGAGTGCTTAAAAAATAAAATTCCTTTTATTCATCCCATAGGGGAGATTTGTCTCCAGGGTCTATTCCAAGGGAAGACTGGAATAACCCATGCCTCAGCCGCAGTGCAGCGCTGCAAATTGAGCTAGGGCGAGGTGACTTGCTCAAGGCCACACAGCGCAGCTGCGGGTGATCGAACTTGGTACCTTTCGGGTATGAAGCAAAGACCGTACCGCTGAGTCGCGCTGCACCCCTTAAAAAAATAAAATTACGATTAAAAAGGAAGATAAACAACCAACGATTTATATATCCTCTATTTTCCCAATAAGCTTATTCAATATCAAGGTTGCTTCTGCGTCAATAAAACCATCTGACGAAATCCACCGAGGGTTTCAACGCCTTTAGCATTGAATCATGAGATTCTCTAGTATCCATCGATTTATCTAAGCCTTTGATTTATGTTGGATGTTGTTGATACATTGTTTGGAACGACAAGGAGATTAGGTCGTGACCTCTATTGTTGACCACGCCCAACAGCCACAGATATACAGAAATTATTTTAACATCCATGCCGACAGCGTAATGCTCAAGGGCAAATACTAAAGTAACGAAGAAAGGAAAATATATCAATGCCAGTCATTTCCATGATTGTAATTCAATAAGAAATAACCCTACCAAATTAAAGTGACAATTGACAAAGTTGCTATGCTTGAGTAGGAGACAAATTATTTAGCTGAAATACTACTTTTTTATTGAGACAATTTTAAGATCTTATAAAGATGTCTCATACGTAGAAAAAGGAGGAAGCTGGCAATGTGGCACAGGGATAAGGCATATTTATATATATATATATGGGGGGGGGGGGGGTGGCCGAGTGGTTAAGGCATTGTACTGTAACCCGGATGACCCGGGTTCGAGCCCCGCTTCAGGCACTTTCGTTTTTTTTTTCTTGAGCAAGATTATTAACCCCCAATTTGCTCACTTGGACAACATGGGTGATTCCTGTAGACATCAGACATCTTGTTTGATGAGTTATCTATATTCCTTCGTGGAATGCCAAGGCGACGGTATCTTATGATATCGTGGCCTAAAAGGCATAATTTATATATATATATATATATATATATATATATATATATATATATATATATATATATATATTTATTTATATTTATATGCATATATTTTTTTTCTGAGCAGACCTTAAAACAAAATTCCCATGAGATGAATGAAGGAAATGTATTTAGATACGTGACATCCATTTCGTCATATCTTAACATTTATTTTCACAACTCTTCAAATCTTTCTGTTTTGAAAGAAAGCACCGGCAGCGTTCGGATTTTCTGGGCAGGACCTGAATGATGTAAAAGAACAAAAACAAGACTACCTATATCCACCAGCAGATTTATATTACTGGATAAGAATAAGCCCCCCCCCCCCCCGCCTTGCCCCAACTCGTCAAAACACCATGCAATTAAATACTAAATAACAGTAGAGGCGAATGAAAACCCCTAACTACGACGACGACCACCACCACCACCGCCACTGGATTTAGATTGCTATATTATGATGGATGTTTTTCTTCTTCCAGATCCCCTCTAATCCTGCCCCAAACAAAAGCTAGTGACGCACATCCTCTCTACTTTCATTTTCATTTTTCTTTCTTTCTAGCTTAACCAGTTAACTGACGGATTCTGGAAAAACGCATGTTTAAACATTTGAAGAGAAAAATCGTCCTTCAAATTTAGATCGATTTAAAACGACCCTCGTCTTGACAAAAATTCCCAAGCCTGGTACTTCGCAAAGTCGCGGGTTTGAGACTTTTTGCCATGATGAGGATCATTTAAATCGATCGGTATTTGACGGATGAGTTTTCTGGCCAAATTTTTCAATACGAGTTTTTCCAGAGTCCGGCAGTTAACTGGTTAACAAGCCTCTTTCTAAACAAATAAGGCAACGTAACCATCGATCTCAATCAGATTTCCCCACACCTACCCTGTCCCGTTTTCTCACCGACGACGACGACGACCACAACACAACTCCATCTCTCCCCTCCTCTCCCTCTTCCTCTGTTGTTACTATACTAAAGAATATTATTATAGAAAAGCAAACGGATTTATGGGTTGGTCGACACTGTGATGACGTCATTACTGGCCATTTTGAGATGACAGGACTTCATCGATGTCGCATGTCCTCTTCACACAGCAGGCTCCTCTCTCTTTTTAAAAAGAAATAATTACCTCGTTTTAGATATCTGGACACAAGTTCGCAGTCTGTAATGACACATACAACACAGCAATAATTGCTCGGCTTTTATTCGTGTTCTTTAATGTAAATAGTCCCGAACTCCCACCCACCCTCTTATTGTCATCATGGGTACTTTTATCAGTATTCGATATAGAATTGTGGAGGGGCTGTAAAAAATAAGTTTTTATGTAATGTAAGGTATAAACCAACTCGGTGCCTTGATTTATAAAGGTTTCAGAATAGTACATAGTTCTACAGATAGCCCAAGGACGAAGAAGATCGACATAATGAAATGGGTTGCCTTTTGTTTTTATCATGAAATAACAATGCTATCTGGAGTAATGCGTAGATGTTCGTAGTCATTAAGTCCAATGACAGGTTTCGACCAAACGACCAACGTTTCCGTTTCGACCAAACGGATATGATTATTGTTAAAGACATACAACTTCTACACTTTTTAAATTAAGGAAATTTTAATCTAATTGGACAAATTTGTCATTGCTCTTTTCATAATAAAGTTTCTGAAATCAAGTAAAGAGTAGAGAAACCCATAATAATAATAATAATAATGATAATAATAATAATAATAATAATAATAATGATAATAATAATAATGAATAATAATAATAATATAATAATAATAATAATAATAATAATAATAATAATAATAATAATAATATGATGATGATAATAATAATAATAATGATAATAATAATAATAATAATAATAATAATAATAATAATAATAATAATAATAATAATAATGATAATAATAATATATAATAATAATAATGATAATAATAATAATAATAATAATAATAATAATAATAATAATAATAATAATAATAATAATAATAATAATAATAATAATAATGTATATACATATATAATATTTCATTCATGCACCAAGGTGAACATTTTTCTACAATACATCTGTTCTAGAAGAAAGATCAAATAAAAGACACGAAGATCATGACTCAAAATAGTAAAGTTCCATGACAAGTGTACGTTCTCTGGGAAAATTGTAGAACTCCCATTCCTCCAAAGTTTATTTAAGACAATTCACTAATGGAGCATATCGTACTCAAATCACAGAATATTACAAAAACATTACAAATCGAGATAATGATTGGATTAATCGTTTTATAAACACGTCCAACCCACACCTTGATTTCGGATCTTCACACTCAAAAAATAGATTTTGGTGAAATCCCAAACACTATATATACCATGATTGCCTGTTTATAGACAGAACGATATTGACGCCACTTAGCTGTTTCTTATCATTTTTAGCCAGCTTTTTATGAGTAGTTCTCATTGTATTCATCAGACTATAAACGTTAAAGGTTACACATTATTTTGAGTTTGTACGTTGTTTTCAGCTGACGGATGTTACGAGGTTTTATTTGTACGAAACGCGCTAATAGCATCAGTTGTCCGGTCACATTTTGCCTTCCACACCATACATAATATTGTTTCAACGTTCACTTTAACGGCTTCAATCACAACCATCGTTGCGCAATAAAGTTTGAATCGAGGATTTATTACAAATGTTGGGTAATTTTCCTACTTAAAAAATCGGACTTAGTTTTTAGTGCCGTAAAAAATTATTCTAGAAAGATTTAATCGCTATTTTTGTTGATTCACTAACTACAGAGGTATAAATTAGATTATATTTATTTCCTCTTTTACCTCGTCTAATCAACCATAGCAAAAATAAATGGTATAACTTCTTTAATGTAAACTTCATAATCAAGTAGAGTATTGTAGTGTTGGTTGGAAAACCTAAACAAAGGTTTGGTGCGTTGTAAGAAATAAAGAACTTTCCGAGGTATGATACACATCAATAATTTTAATCTGTGTGTGTTTAACAATGCTGATTTGAAACCATTTGGGTCTGAAGTATGCCCAATATCCAGATAAAAGATAGATTTTTAAAAAGGGAAAAAGAAATGACCCGAAAACGGAAATCGGATGAACTATCAATACGTGACGGGTTTAATCGTGGTTATCAAACAAGAACATTAAAACGTAACGAATAATTTGCAACGTTCTGATCCAACCATTGCAATGTCAAAATGAATAGAATAGTATCGTTATGTAACTAATCAATTGTTTTATTACCAGAGATTTCAAGAGAACATTCGATTCAGTATCTAATATGAAGCCAGCTGAATGACTTAATGGGTGATTTGTTCATTTATTGACATTGGAGCAATGGCTAGGGTATTCTTCGTTTTACTAATGTGTAGATATTACACTCTGTTGGATAATTTGTGAGAATAATTAAATTGTCTGTTATCGATTGCAAAATAAAAGGATATATTTTTAAATTTTTCATTCAAGCGTTAGATTACAGCTAATTGACAATAAACATTCAAACAAAAAGAGAAAACAAGGATGGTCAGAGTTAGGTTGTCAATACTGCCAAAGCTATCTGACAAAACATTTTTTTCCCTTTTTCAACTTTTATTCCAAACGTCGATTGATTCAAAACGGCATTCCAACTTCTTTAAGGGCTCAAATCTGAGAGACTTCAATAATGTTTAACAACGAGACTTTCTGACAGTTGTGGATCTTCTGAATCAATCGATATTTAGGATAAAAGATTTCCAGCCAAAATGCGCTTAATGTGTTTTGAGAGAGTACGGCAAAATAGACTGATTCGTCGGACAATAACTCAATTAACTCCTTTCAGTGCTTAAATACTCAATAACTCCACAATGTCTCTTGGTACTGGTAAAGAAAAAGTGGAATGATTTATCGTGTTAACACTGGTCCGTCTTTCTAGACTCGGTATAATCATGTTATGAAGTGGTAACTCCAACTCCCATCGCCTGTAAATGGAAAACCTATATAAAAAGGCGACGTAATTCTTAAAGAAAGACCATTTACTCTAATATTTAATCACGAATTTAGAAAGCATCCACTTAGGCTGTGTGATCATTGTAAGCCTTGCTCTTTTTTTCTTTTTTAACGAACTTCATCGTTTTAGTACCTTGGTCTAGGTGATATCTGAAGGAAAAAAAACTTTGTTAAAGACCATATCCGTATTAAAAGGTAAATGGGAACTTTTAATTTACGTTTAACAAACCGGGAATCATACTGGTTTAGTAAATAGCTGGGTGGCTAATATGCAGAACTTATGTACGTCCAGGTACCTAAACCTTTCTCATGTTCGGTCGTTTACGGATGCTTTGAGAATGAAGATCGTTTTGCGAATAGGATTACATACCTCAAATCAAGTTTAAAGTTTTATGATTGCTTGTTAGATTGTCTAACTGTTTCTTTAAAGTTTTTCTTTAAGATATTTTATTTATTATCGAAGTCGCTGTTTGGATGTCAAGTTCCGTATAGACAGTATGCGCTTGGTTAAGAAGCTCACAACATTGCCATCCGGAAGTATAACGGACCAACACACAAAACTATGTGTAACCTTGAACGTTTAAATCAATTAAATTAAACTAGCTAATACAGTTTAGTGAAAAGTACTCATAAACGCGGATGACAAAAAGCAATAACAAAGACATGAGTGACATCAAGTTCATACTATCTATAGATAAAGACAGAAAATGGGGGGAATGGAACCAAACTCTCAAAGCATGGGGGAAAACATCTCAATTTAATTAAAAGCAATGGCTTTTCTACCATTAACAGGCTAATGGCTGAACAATGGGTAGTCAGGTCGCTCTTTACGCTTTAAATACACCAGTGTTGAAACAGATCACTGGGGACGAGGGGGTATTGGTAGAAGGTAACAATAAACATTAGAAAATCCACAGAATCACATAAGATTTTGCAAAAGTAACATTAGATATATCCAGAGTTCGACTTTTAAAAATCAGCTGACGTCTAAATTACAATTTTTTTAAAAACAATCCATTTCTATATTTGATTTAGCAATTATATATATATATATATATATATATATATATATATATATATATATATATATATATATATTGTGTATGTGTGTATGTGTTTGTGTGTGTTGTATGTATATACTCCCTCCCTAAAAAGAAAACAAAGAAAAAACAAAAACAAACAAAAAAACCCCACAAAAACAAACTCAATAGTGATTTGGATAGCTGTGTGCGATGCAACCCGGTAACGACAAGGAACTGCCACTTTCCCTTTAACATGATTCATAATTCAAATGCAAATTTAGGTTATTTATTACTACAAAACATTTGTCAAATTATAGAATTTCCAACTTACAAAACCAGCGCTGCAGCACGCAGTGACCAGGATAAACACCTGGTCCAGGGACCCTTTGGTTCTGACATGAAGGACTTTTTTACTCCTATCATTGTGATTAACATAAAAAATCTATTCCATTTAAGCGAGTCTCTTCATCATTTGATATAATTCTGACAAAAAAAAGCCAGTCGACGTTGAGACTTTTACAAATATTGAGACATTTTAACCAGCCAGTTACCAATGCCACCTTATCACAACACAATGGTGTTCATCAATATAAAAAATACGAAACATTCAAAAATAATTTTAAATATAGTACCGTAGCACTGTGAACGGTTCTATTTTACTGGATTACATTTATTTTAATTTTTTTCTTGGAAATGATCATTTTGTCCTTACAAAATACAAACTCATGAGGTTTACATCTCTGCAACTATTTATATAATCACTATAACAATATTATCCTTCCAGGTTGACCTGGGCTGGTACAGTCACGGTGAACAGTTAGAACACTGGTACGAGATCATGGAACATCCACACAGAGCCACAGATAACTGGCACCCCATTATCAAGACAGGAAAAATCTCCAGTTGACCATGGAGCTAGTCTTGCTGTTACGACGACGGACTCCTCTCTTGCTGGAACTTGAAAGTGAATTGATTTGAAATGGATTATTGTTGTACTCATTTAAATTATGATTGGATTGTCTCAACCAGTATAGGAAAGTTCCAGAAAAAGATCCCCAGTAATACTGACCTAATAAAATTCCGTTTCAAAGAAATGAAATGAATAGAATTTTCATAACACTATTTCTGCCACTTGATTTCAGTTTGTTGAAGTTATTTCTTGTTAATATTGTTATTGTTAATTCCATGACTTGTGCTGCAAAATCTCGATTCCCTTTGTCTATGTCATGTTATTACTGTTCAAGCCTTCCCCTAATAATATAAGAGGCTTGACGTTGAGATTAATATTAGTATTATTACGTCACACCCGACGTTCACTGTCTCGTTGTTTCGTTATTTATACAAAAACCATAAAGATAAAAGCGATTATATGATTAACATACACCTCTTGACAAACCATTAAGAAATATCACATGTCTGGCTTGCAATAACGGATTAATGTTTCATTGATGACTGTATCTTTCTTGAGCATGAACCGTGTATTTATCATTAAATCTTTTGGACTTCGTAACCAGAGACAAATATTGCTCTAGTCAAACAACAAGTATCTGAGGGGACAATATCCTTGCACGCAGCTTGAAAAATTGGAAAAAATTGGCTCGACCCAGGCCTCTCCCACTTTCGTTTTGCTCGAGTTGTACTAAAAAGAACTAAACCCTAGAGCAAGCCCTAATGCTCAGGCCTCGTCTCAAATCGGTCAACCATAGCTCCGCTGTTTTCGCCTGCGAAATGGATGACTGAATACGAAACACGGATACAACTGAGTGAAACGTGTCCAGCACTCTGGAAATAATCCTACACAATCGACAGCCATTTCGAACAAATTGAGGTTTCAGAGCTAGATCCTCGTTCGTGATTCTGGTCCAATTCAGAAAGGGGATGCAAAGACTAAACGATTTGAATTTGTCTACAATGAAGACAACTCTTATTTGAATCACTCATTCTATGTTGATAATAATCGGTACGGCTGCGGGGTAGCACAGCAAAATCAATATAAAAGTATCTATCATAACATGTTATAAAATAACATTTCTTTGATTTTCTCAAAATCGTTTTTAGAATCTCATTTAGCGCAACAATACATCTTAAAGATAATTATAAACATTAAACAAAAGAGTGAAGCATACATCATTGTTTCTGCCTGAAGTTATGAGTAATTAGAGGTTAGAGAGGAAAAATTTTTTAATCATAAAAGAAACGAAGAAAAACAAACAATAACATAAAATCCAACAAAAAACAAACACTTAACTCTACAAGACGATCGAGTGAAACAATAATTTGTAAGACAATCCAAATGTTTCGTAGATTGTCATTTGGTTATTTACACACAATTGTTCATTCTGGCATCGTAGAAAAGTTCGAAACAACTCTCACATATTACTGTTGTATAGCAGCTAATTGTTGGGAAATCACCTTCTCTAGATTGACATAAAAATTATGAAAACTTACTTGCTATATCATCACTGCAAAAATTCATTCAATGTGATATTATTGCTCTAAATGTTCATTTTTGTACATCGAAATGTCAAATATTTGCCAAAAAATTAAATCAATTAATCAATCAATCAATCAATCAATCTATCGGTTAATTGACTGATTGAGAATAATAATAATAATAATAATAATAATAATAATAATAATAATAATAATAATAATAATAATAATAATAATAACAATAACAATAACAATAACAATAATAATAAAATAATAATAATAATAATAATAATAATAATAATAATAATAATAAGAAGAAGAAGAAGAAGAAGAAGAAGAAGAAGAAGAAGAAGAAGAAGAAGAAGAAGAAGAAGAAGAAACAACTGCGTAGGTTATTGAAACTCTCTGACTTGTGTCGGAAAACGATTGAATACTCTTCGATTCCTTTATCCCACCTGAACACAACCCTAGAACCAATTAACGAGTTGTCAAGGATATGAACCGTTCCGTTTTCAGGTTATGATGCCGTTTTTAATCCCTCATTACGAACGCTGATGATCTGCTGATGTTTGATGATGTTTTTTTGTCTTCATCCAAATCGATTGTCCCATATTTTTAACAAAGATCTATCTAAATAATCTCAAACCTATTTTATAAAAATTGAAATGTAGAAAAAAACTTGGATGGTTTAAACTAAAGAAATGAACAAAAAATTCCATTTTGGAGAACTCCAATCCAATTGTATTGTTCTGATGTACTCTGGAAAAGAAACACAATTCATAATCGTTGGTCAGAAAACTCGTCCCTCAAATATCGGTCGATTGAAATCATCCTTATCTTGAAAAGAAACACAAACAAAATAAATAAATAAACCAAGTCGAGGGTCATTTTGAAGTTCCAGGATTGGGTTTTTTTTTTCAAAATGAGGGTCATGTCAATCGGTCAATGCTAATTAATATGAAGCGCGAGGGTTCTAGCGAAAATGGTTAAAATGTGTTTTTTGGGGTTTTTTTTCAGAGAACGGCAGTATTGTGGTGCTCTCAATTATGAATAATAGTCGCATCACACCATAATAGTGTTTGTATCTATTGTTGTTTCCATCTTGTATATACCGTATCATTGTTTCTGAAATAAAAAAGATAAATTAAAAAATAAAATGATCAAAATCTGTAATATTTAACCAGTTAACTGACGTACTTTAGAAAGATTTAGCGTATTTAGATATTTGTCCAGAAAACTCGATTTCAATTACCCTCATCTTGGTAAAATCTCTCAAACCTGGGACCTCGCGATGGTCATTTTAATCGATATTGATATTCGAAGGACAAGTTCTCTGGCCAAATTTTAAAAGACGCGTCTTTCTGAAGTTAACTGGTTAAAATGCCTAAAATGTTACTATTAATTTTCCTTTACTATGGCACACATTCATTTGTTTGTGTGGGTTATGATATTATAAATACTAGGGTTTTTTGTGTGTCTACTTTTCTCAATACCGCGATAGGAGTATAGAAAAATAATAATCGTAAACAAATGGCTCACAACGACGTGCACTTATTTGCAGGTCTGATAACCCAATGCCTTATGTCCTCATTGTTGTAAAGGAAATATCAAAAAATGACGCAAAATATTCTTCATTACAACAATGTTAAACTAGGCCTATAAGCGGGTTCGAATGTCAGACCTGCATATATGTATCGTCGCCCTACAACTATGTGAAACATTCTCGCATATACGTAGTTTTTTTTTTTTCCTTAGTGGATTTTATCTTTCCCGACCTATCAGATATTTCATTCTCAAGCCTAATCCTCTAATCATGATATCAATCAATCTTGAAATGAGAGACGCTGGCCCTAAACCCTTCCATTCATTCCTGTAAGAAGTATACCTTCCTTTGTAAACTAATAAGGGCTTCGATAACCCAATTGATAGAGCATCAGGCTTACAAACAAAGCGACGGGCTTGGATCCTGGCTTGATTCGATGATTTTTTTGTTTATGGTCCTCTATTTTCCCAACAGTATTGGATAACACGGGTTCCCACATCTTATAGAAAACTCTTGTCCTTAGACGTGTGTCGTATCTAAAGGGTAGCAACCATTTCCTTCTGTTTGTTTTAAGTTACATAAACCGGTATAGTTCTTCCGTTCACTTTTTGATCTTCAAAATTAATTTGGAAGCAGTTAAGAAACGTTGAAAATGACCCAAGATTATATTGTTAATAATATGAAAAGTAACAGAAAGAGAACAAAATGGGCCAGATAAAGACAATATACAGTTGAATTTATATATTTATAAAATCATTGGCATTGGGCGGTGAAGAAGAGGAAAGGGTTAAGAACAACGGAAGGCAATGATGAAAAAATGGTATGTAATCGAAAAGGATGAAGGATGAGGAACAGAAGAAGAAGAAGAAGAAGAAGAAGAAGAAGAAGAAGAAGAAGAAGAAGAAGAAGGAGACAGAAAGAAAAGAAGCAGGAGCGAGAAAAGGATACGTTTGAGTAGAGGAGAATGAGACGACGATGGGGGATAGAAGGATGAGTAGAGTTTAAAAAATAATCCCTGAGCGAAATTGCTTTGCCGAGTGATAAAAATGACTATTAGAAAGAGATGAAGAATTCATTAACATTATATTCCTATGTGCTACCATGTACTATTAATGTCAATTTCATGATAAGTCTGTGTTGATGTCAAATAAAACTGGTTTCCATACACCACCAGAAGATCCCGATTCGTATACTTCGTCATGGTTGATTATGGCGAACTATTATACTTTTATTTTGTTTTCAATAGACATTGAATGTAACTTTTGTTAAAAGAGCTTCTAGCCAAAGCAATAAGTTGACTTTGCTAAAAATGAAAGTTTAATTTTGTGTTTCACTACCTATATCGCCAGTATCAGCACAGCCACCATTATTGCTATTATCGTCATTATTACAATTACTTCATGATATGAGTATAACCACCATAAATCTTAATTTTAATTTTTATCCTTTACATCGTCGTTATCTGCTGTTGTCATTATTATAACCATTTTCTCTTTCCTCCTCCTCATCATTATCATCATCATCATCATCATCGTCGTCGTCGTCGTCGTCATCATCATCATTACCACCAATATTATCTCATTATCATCATTCATCCTCACTGTGGTCGTCATAATCTTCATCGCGGTTGTCGTTATTGTCATCCTCTTTTTGTACTATTACCCTTGTTGTCATTATTAGCATTTAAACAACAATATTGCTACGACCCTTTACCTCATAAAATAACACACAGGACACCTTATATCATTACCAAGCATGCGGACTAAACCTTGTTCACATACAGACAAACACAAAACACAAACACACACATACACACACACACACACACACACACACACACAGACATACAGACAAGAACAGCAAAACAAAGAGATCTCTCATTAGCGAATTAAATTTAGTCCATAATAGCCTCGGCGGTGTCCTGTTCTGTTGATGAAGCGGGAAGACCCAAAGGATGTGTGAAGTACGAAGAACTGGAGAAGAGGCTCTTGAAAATCTCGATCATCGATCTCATCTTCTCAGTTAGATGGAGTGTCGGTCCGGCTCATGGCTCAGGGCTCGTGCGCACTGGACAATGCTGCCGT
>NC_088360.1:87019712-87022212 GCF_034508935.2 Berghia stephanieae | reverse complement strand
TACATATATATGATTTGTAAATATTTGACTGTATTCCTCGTAGTGGGGACCTGTATTGTGCCCAGAGGAGACTTTTAGTTGATCTCAAACTAAGAAATTTGATAGAGTGCTCTTGGAATCTACATCAGTTTCCTATTTGAACTAATTCCCTTTTGTCCCCCTTTTTCTTGGGTGCGTGAATTGTAATTCTAGACCTTTGTGCAATCACATTTTCTTTCTTTTTACTGGCGCTGGTATGACCTTAATGTGTGGCAAAACACTTAAAAACAAAACAAACAAACCCCCCCCCCCCAAAAAAAAAAAAAACAAATATCAAATCGTTTTAAATGACCCTTATTTTTGCAACAACAAAAAAACCCTCTCAAACCTGAGAATAAAGGAGGTGTTTTAATAAGAAGTAAACTAGTTTTGACTTAAATGTCAAAATGTGTTTTGTTAGCCCACCTCCGTGAACCTGATTACCTCTTCTTCAATAAAATAGCAAGGCACCGCCATGACAGCATATTATATGAACTCGTTATTTCTTAAATACACATTTATTTTCTTCAACCTTTAATCATATTTATGTATTTCAGCATTCATTGTTTAACAATGTCCTAAGTTGTTTTTACTTGATTTCATTATTCTCTCCACAGACGTTTTAAAAAAATATTATTTGTTCCTATAATGCATATACTTATCGAATGCGTTGACATTTATTTATGAAATCAGTAAACATTTAACAAGTTTGTAACAGCCAATCTATAATATATGACAATGTGCATCTATTTGACATCAAGTCGCTCCTCCTCATCATCATCATCATCATCATCATCATCATCATCATCGTTGTTACTAATACTAATAGATAATGTTGTAACCATAATCATTATTTTCATATTTTTATCATATCGGTCACATTTCATTATTCCTTATTCAACTGTTACTTTCATTATCATGAGTTTTGTTGTATTGTTTCAATAATAATCACTTAGAGCAATAGTGCAACCACCATTACCACCACCACCATCACAACTACTAAAACCACTGTAATTGCCATAACGTTGACCAACGGTATTGGTATTCTTGTCATCAATATCAATATTGGACTATAAAATCCACTCACTTTAACGTTAGTATCGATAATAATAATAATAATAATAATAATAATAATAATAATAATAATAATAATATTAATGATAATAATAATAATATGATAATAATAATAATAATAATAATAATAATAATAATAATAATAATAATAATAATAATAATAATAATAATAAAAATAATAATAATAATTTACTTTAACTCGGTTGATCGTTAATTATTGATATGTTGTGCACTATTGTATTATCATAACCAAGAAAGGGAAAAGGTATGAACAAGTTGTCAGTATAACAAATAACAACGATAACTGAAATTCGACAAAGTGGCCACCGAAGATGGTGCTTTCCCTTACTTTTTAACTCACTCAATCCTAGAGATTTTGCTACTTTTCAAAATTGGAAAAAAATGTATTAAAATGGCCATGTACATAGATAGACGTCTAGTATTATTCAACTACCATTAACATGCAAAAACTAAAAACATTAGCTTTGATACTAGGCCTATGATTTGTCTAAGAAAAATGTAATTAATAGGCATGGGGTAAAAATAACAGGGTAAACTATGGATGTAGTCGGTGTTAGGGTTGAGTGAGTTAACCAGTTCACTGTCGTACTCTGGGGCGACTAGTTATTTAAAAATTTGGCTACAAAACTTGTCCTTCAAATATCGCTCGATTTCAATGACCCTCATCTTGACAAAAACTCTCAAACCTGGGACTTCGCGAGGCCCCGGGTTTTAGAGTTTTTACCAAGAGGAGGGTCATTCAAATCGATCGATATTTGAAAGCCGAGTTTTCTGGTCAAATTTTTAAATACGTGTTTTTCCAAAGTACCGCAGTGAACTGTTTAAATGTATATATTTTATTTTTGTTTTGTCTTCAATTTGTAAAAATAAAAAAATAAATAAATTAAAAAATGAATCATCAATTAAATAGCGAAACAAATCACATGATATTTGAGAATCATTGATATTGTAAAATATAGATAGACATATTATCATTCTCGATGTTGTTCATTATACTAGAAAGCCATTGTTGTCCTTGCTTTTGCTGTTACCTGCTTTACGAGTATCATCATTGAAATCACCCACTGGATAATCATGTTGTTGTTGAAGACCTCTCTGACCACTGACCCAAAAGAAACTGAACAATAATATAATTACAGATGAAGATTATAACGAGATTGTAAATATTTTATGTATAGTATCATGTTCATGTAAATAAAATGTCAAAATTAAGTTTGTGAATATACTACTGAAAAAAAGCCAAATTAGATATCCGTGTTAATTTTTATTCATGGCTCAATTTCTGATCCAAGGATTAATTTCTATAAACTGAAAATATTCTCTCTAATTTCTCTCTCTCTCTCTCTCTCTCTCTCTCTCTCTCTCTCTCTCTCTATATATATATATA
>NC_088360.1:87009712-87014712 GCF_034508935.2 Berghia stephanieae | reverse complement strand
AATTAAACTACCATAGCATCACATTTTTCAATCTTTGTGCATCATTTTATTGTTGGAGGATTATTTTTGTTTGTTTACAATCTAGAATCTATGTTTGTTTTCATATTGTAAGGACGTTAAATATATCTATTTTATGCCAATTAACTCACACTCCTAACACGGACATCGTCCTATTTGTATTCACTCCATGCTGCTGTCGTTGTCGCCCACGTTAAGTCCTCTCGAGTTCTAAATAAACCCAGTAATAAAGCAAAACAAAGGGAATTATCGATCGCAGCTCCAAGCGAAACACGATGACAAACTTCCGATGTCACAACCCAGTCATAATCACGTTTTAACAGTGGAAGAGCTACATGAGTAGATGAGAGGGATTAGTCTCTCCCCCCCCCCCCTCCTCTCTCTCTCTCTCTCCCTCCCTCTCTCTATATATATATATATATCTACCCCCCCTCTCCTTCACACACTCTAACATTCTTATATCTTTCAGTCTACCAGTCTATAAAAATAAAATAACAATATATTAGCATGAATACTATAAAATCATCACGACCAATAACAACAATACCACAACCACCACCACCAACACCACCGCCACCTCAACAACAACCACCACCACCATCACCACCACCACCACCACCACCACCACCACCACCACCATCATCATCATCATCATCATCATCATCATCATCATCATCATCATCATTATTATCATCATTTATCATCATCCTCATCTTAACCTAGTATCAGATCCTTTAAGTCAGAAATTTAAATACCCCCCTCCCCCCCCCCCCCAACTCTCATTCTCTCCTCCTTTACTCAACATGATCGGATTGTCGGATGAAGACTTCAGTCTTGTCGAAAGCGCACGGCAAGTATTATGCACATACGTAGAATCTCTATTTTCTCAACTTGAACTTCAGAAACCAAAAGATGAGTCCGATCAATAACATGAAGTGTTTCTTCTTCTTCTTCTTCTTCTTCGTTCCTCTGATGGACATCTATGGCTGCAGTCCGATATCTGCTATGAAGTCTGTGGTCCGCTTTAGGTCCTCAGCCTCACCATAGAGCTTTGTGTTGAGTGTTGTAGGGGTGACCCAGTGGTTCGAACGTTGCACGTTGTATAATGGGCAATCCATAAGCACATGTAAAGTGGTTTCATGGTCGGTTCCACATGGGCAATAAGGGGTTGTTCCAATACCTAGCTTTGTAAACATATGTCCTCTTAGTCTATTGTGTCCTGTTCGGAGGCGGAATAGAGTGACTTGGCTACTTCGCTGAATGGCATGGATTGGATCCTGCTTGTTGTGTTCTAGGTGTGTGTCATTCCTTTCTTTGTCTATTTTTAGCTTTATTATTTTCTTTTGCTGATGGTAAGTGATTGACGACTTCGGTTGTTCCTTCTGGGCTCCTTCTTTGGCCAGTTGATCGGCAATTTCATTTCCATATATACCTACATGACTTGGAATCCACTGCAGCACAATTTTTCCTGTTTTATCAGATAAGCCCTCAAGGGCCTCCACAGTGTGTGCGGCTTCAGAGTCCTGGTAATTTTCAATAGACCGGAGAGCATCATCAGAGTCTGTCAAGTAAACCACATTTTTCCCGTATATTCTGTGATCTCTGGATAGTTCTTTTGTTGCATTGAGGATGGCTTTTTCTTCAGTTTTAGTACTTGTGCACATTGAACCCACTGATACAGATGTGTTTAATATCTCGGTCAGCATACAACATGCAAATACAAAAAATAAGAAGAAAGACGTAAAGGCGTAACGCTTGTTCCCTGTCAAAGCACAGTATATCATATAATCATAATATCATATCATAATTATTAAGGGCAACATTGGTCAAAAGAATTTTAAATACCCTATTGTTTTGGCAATTATAACTAGTCTATAAAATAGTTAAAAACAGGCAAAATAAAAGATCAAATGGATGCATGGACATCATAAATACACAAAATCGTATATATATATATATATATATATATATATATATATATATATATATATATATATATATATATAGGAACAAACGGTCAAGTTGGTGCATTATAAATAATTTTTAGTCACAGACCTTAATCATAAGCATAATTTTCCTGAAAAACAAATCTTAATCTAATAATAATCGTATGCGTACCTCAAGGCGTGTAGTTCTCTATCAATTGAATTTTCGAGAGCATTCAGCATGTTTTGTATTAAAATCTAGTGCATTTATTTTTTGATTCTTTATTTTAATTGGGTTTTTTTTTTGGGTTTTTTTTTTTTTGGTTTTCTTTTTGGTCTGAAAACATTTACTTCAAATTTCGATCGATTTAAATGACCTTCAACTTGTCAAAAAAATTCAATCCTGAGATTCTTTTTAAAATGAAAAGTCCACTTTTTCTACTTTCTTCGCTCCTACAGACGTCATCGGGGATTTGTTTTTCCCTTTGTAAAAAGTTACTTTCAAGTTCTCCGTCAATTCTTTTCGTCGCTTTGATCCACACATGGGGATTACTTTGTAATGTTATTGTTCTATTTTAGCCTAATCTCTACAGCATTTGCTCTTGATTTGTTCTTATATTCTTAATACCGCGCATTTTAGAAAGATGTTTGTTAAAGAGGAGAAATACTCAAAATCAAGATTTTTTTAAAAATCGTTCGTCTATGACCTTAATAAAATTTTTAAATATTTTTCGAAAAAATGTAGTTGAAGACAACAATTATATTGCAATATGACTTGGAGCGATCTCGCAAAACAGAATAGATATAGATAAAAATGTTTTACTAAAAATAATACTGCAAGGGATTGGAGCTCTTTGCTAGATAAAACAGTTTCGACATCAAATAAGAAACCAGTACAGAGTATTAAAAAGAAAAGAAAATAAAACAGATTTTTAAAACGACAGAAAGAAAGAAAACAAAAGAAAAGGAAGAAAGACAGATATACAGAAACGCTGAAAATCCACAAAATTTACAAAGCCCTACATTTGAATATTTCATTCAATCGTTTATTCAAAGATACAGTGGAGTGAGAACATGCCATGTCTAAATTAAATTGCTCGTCTCTCATGATCTTATTAACAACACACCTTTGGGTTATAATGGTAATGCAAAAGGAAAGATTATACTGTATTGACTCGCCCGGTAATTCAACAATTACATAGGTTATTTCTCTTGCTGTTCCGATATTCGATATTCTTTCTTTTTCTACTAGTGAAATAAAAACGCGCAATATTTGCGGATAAATAAAGGCTGTTACGAAAAGGCCGTCATCTATTTTACTTATTATACAACTGTATTGTAAAAATCAACATACCTAGATCGAGACGTATCTTTTGAGCTATCAACGATCAAAATAGGTCCGGTAAAAAAGTTTGCAGCTAAGTGCGTGCAACTGATTTTTGCAATAAGGTGGCCAGATAGTGATTCCCAACGTCAAATTTAAATAACCGATCATAGCCCAATGCCCTAGCGAACGTAAACATCGTTTCTACTAGTTTATACGGGCTCTCACGAGTGAAAGGACACATGCACAACATTTATGTGCTTTTACATAAGATAACGTACACGCTACCTTCTACTTTATCTTGGTATTCTTGTGATAAGACATTTAATGTATGAAGACAATGTCAGAAAATTTAGTAATCATAAATTTAACATTTAAATCTAAGATTAGTTAATAATTTCAAAGAACTCTCTCTAATCAAATTGACAAATAGCACAAATTTCGATAAAGGTTTTTATTTTTCAAATATAAACACAATTCTAAATGTCAAATGGCATTCTATTCTACGTTTTATATAATAGTTCAAGGCTTAGAAAATGATTTATATTTTTAAAAAGAAGGGAGGTAACTCTTTATAATGTTAGTGATATCGTTGACTGTTGCATTTAAATAAATGGAAATAAGCATAGATCGAGACAAACGTGCACTTATTTGCATACAGGTCGATCGAGACGAATCTTTTGTGCAATCAGCTTTGATCTGTCTGGCGGTAGGATGGCGAAATGATGGCAAATCAGAAGGCCAAGGTCAAATTTTGGACTTATGATTACGCCCTTGCAAATATTCTAAATAACCATTGGAATCAACGGGTAATTGTTAATCAAAATAATTTAAGAAAGGGTTGCAACTTACTCGTATATCTGTGAAAAATAGTTATACAATTTTTATATTTGCCATTAATTTTGTGCTCAATTATAAGAATTTATCATTGGCAGGGTGGAACAATGTAGACCCCCAACCCTATTTAAAAAAAAAAAAAAGATTAGATAGGGGGTTAATATATTGCAATGATTTGTTAGAATTTTAAAAAATGATTAAAACAGTGGCGGTTCTTGCCTGTTTCAAGCGGTTGGGCATATTTTTAAAAAGGGCAATCTGCTTATTAAACTAGAAAATATAAACCCGTCAATTGTTTTTTGTTTGTTTGTTTGTGTATGTGTGTGTGGAGCGGGGTTGTTTATTCATTTATTTTTTTTTTTTTTGGTTTTTTTTTCACACTTACGGTCGTTGTGGTAATGCAAGTGCAAACGTTGCCATGTTGCGCAATGCAACGCAAAATTTTGACTGCTATTTGAAAACTTTTGCAAACAACGGTGCGGATAAATGTTCTTATCTATCGTTAAACTCCAATCAATCCTCAACTGCAGTGTGTGTTTATTAAAAATGATTATTTTGAACGTTTCCCATGCTATGTATTCCTGTTTTCTGCTTCATTCTCCATCATCCTCCAACTTAGGTATGATTTTGTCAATTACAAGTTCGGGGTCTACTTCAATCTGTCACACAACACTTTTTGTCATGTTGAACATCACAACTTAGCTTCAAACACCGATCGATTAAAGCGATACTCAATTTGATAAACTGTCTTAATCATACCTAAGACTTCTGAAGAGCATTGTGTTTGATTATTTGAGCAGGTTGAGGTTAATTTCCATCGACTGATGTTTGACGTAAAAGTTTCATGTCCAATAAGAAAAATGAATAATAATATTCTTTCCGGTACGTCAGCAATC
>NC_088360.1:86997212-87004712 GCF_034508935.2 Berghia stephanieae | reverse complement strand
AAGATCCTTAAAGTAACAAATGCAATGCAAGTTTGCTTTCAAATGGTTAGTTCATGTTATGGTCTTGAGATGTAATAATTTTTCAGTTTATTTAGTATCATTTCAAACCCGAATTGAATTGGAAAATTTGAAACAAATTTTTATGTTTTAATCAAACATTCATTTATTCTAGACAATTCTTGATAAAGGAAGGAAGGTGTTCTATCAAACTTTGCTTCTTTCAACAAGAAAGTAAAACATTAAAGTTTGGATTTCAGCTCGCCACACTAATTGTTGTTTTCACAATTGTGCATAGAACTTCACTCGACGATCAGTTGAATGAGATGGATATCGACAAGGAAATATTCCATTACAGAGATCTATACACCCTGACCTCCTCAAACTTCAGTAGCGGCGTCATTGAGTCATTCGATCCCTGGGTGGTAGTCTTACATAAAGGGTTTATTGGCATGGAGTGGAAAGAGGCTGCAATCCGATCCAGGGGAGTTGTCTGGTTTGGAACGGTCAATATTGACACAGAGAGGCACCTTGTCAGAGAAATGGTGAGATTTATAAGCCTGCATTTTTTTCGTCCCTTCTTCTTGTTTTTACTTCTAAAAACTCCTCATGACCCGGAAACCAAAGTGCATTTAATCGAGTACAGACATGTCACCTTCGAGCACAAGAAAATTCAAAGTCATTGTCTCTGCAAAGAAGGTCTTGTTAACATTTTCTGGGACTTGGAAGGCCTCACACTTTGACCTCACACTGAATTTCTCCAACAAGGACAAACAGTTAACTCTGAACAATATGTTTCAAGTCTACAACCCCTAAAAAATAGACTCGCATGGGTTCGAGGCGACAGAGACTCGATATTGCAACATGACAATGCGCGACCCACACTAATCGTCAATCCCACGACTAATTAATTCGGTTCAAAATTTCGACCCTACAGCACCCAGCATATAGTCCGGATCTTGTCCCATCTGACTATCTCTTGTTCCCCGAGCTCAATAAGTATCTGAAAGGAAACCGTCACAACAGTGATTAGGAGGTAGGAGCAGATGCTCGTCGATAGTGCCGAGCAAAATCAATGGGACTCTTCGCTGTCGGCATGCGCCAACTAGTTCGGCGTTGGCAGCTCTGTGTTGCTCGTGATGGCGATTATGTAGAAAAATAAATAGTACGATTTCTTTTCATCGTTTATATTTGTATTTGTTTTTTTTAATATGCCCTTCCGCCACGACATCATAAGATATCGTCGCCTAGGCATTCCACGATGGAATATAGATAATTCATCAAACAACATGTGTGATGTCAACAGGAATCACCCATGTTGTCCAAGTGAGCAAATTGGGGGTTAATAATATTGCCCAAGGAAAAAAAACGAAAGTGTCTGAAGCGGGGCTCGAACCCGGGACCTTCCGGGTCACAGTGCAATGCCTTAACCACTCGGCCACTTCGTCCCCCAACTATATGTGTATATGTTATTAAAAACAAGAAGGTTCGAACAAACGGTACTTCAGCCCGCCCTTGTATTATATACATTGCTTCTTTTCATTTCTTACTCTTATTGCTATGGGTATAAAATCATTTTTGTATCTGTCGTTCTAGTTTTAATGCATTCACTGCTTCTACCAGATGGTAACAACTTAAATAAGTAATGTAGGAGTGGGATTGTTGGTTAAGTATTGAATTGGCTATTCTGAGAATACTTCTCCGCTGGAGTTCTGATGTTTAAATATCACAACCAACAACTTTCCCAGCATGGGGTTTTATTTAAAGTGAGAGGGTGGTCAATATACACTCCGAAGTAACTTAAATTCATCTACTTGGTTCTACCTCCTCATTTGTTCTATTTAGTTTCCCATGTTTATTTTGTTTTTGATTTGATGAGTAATAACATGTTCTTTAGACATCTAGTATTAGTAATGTTTAAGTGAAGCATAATAACAGTTCGCCATTTAATTAATAAATCAAATTGATCAAAACAATCTATTTCTCCTATCATCATAATGGTTGAGATGATCTACAATCACTGTGCCGTCAGCGTATTTAATTATTTGGCAGTTTGAATGAAATGAACGCAGTCATAAGTGAATAGAAAGTATATTATGGGAGACATTACACTCCCCTGAGGACATTTGTTTGACAGTTTCTTTTATTTGAAACTTTGACCTCAAATAATAATAATAATAATAATAATAATAATAATAATAATAATAATAATAATAATAATAATAATAATAATAATAATAATAATAATAATAATAATAATAATAATGAATTTAATACTAATGTTATACAATCAAATCAGTCTGCATAGAGGACCGACTGATCCATGCCTTGGTAAGGATGTGACCCTTATGTAAGATAAATAAAACAATGCCACTTTCATGTTACCCAAGCATATATAGTACAACATGCATAATGCAAGTATTCAACCTTGAATCTTCTTAAATTGAACGAGTACTTGGTTTCTTTTAAAGGACAGATTGTTGGTAATTGTCAAGCCAGTGTTGATGAAACTGTTGTTGATAAGGATGCTGATGATGGTGATGATGAAGATGAAGATGATGATGATGATGATGATGATGATGATGATGATGATGATGATAATGATGATAATGATGATGATGATGATGATGATGATGATGATGATGATGATGATGATGACGATGGTGAACAAATAAATAAATAGATAAATGAATAAATAAACAATGGAGACATTGTTTTGGGAAGAATGGAATAACCCAAGCGTCGACCGCAGAGCAACGCCATGGGCCAGCTAGGGCGAGTTTATCAAGACCCCACACCGCAGTGGAAATGTGCCGAACCTTGTGCCCTTAAGTAATGCTGCTACTGATGATGATGATGATGATGATGATGATGATGATGATGATGATGATGATGATGATGATGATGATGATGATGATGAGGACATGACCTGGATTTGGTTCAAATTGAAAGTTTCAAGATTCAAAATCATCATAGAGTGGTGGAAAGAAATTTAACACAGAGACTGGTGATGAAAGACGACCAGTATAAACTTTTCCAGCATCAAAACACGTGGATCCTGGTAACAAATGAAAAGTGTTCATGCATAAAATCGTGTATTTAATCACTCGGCGTACTGATTTTTAATTACTTCATAACCAGTAAGATATTAATAGATCAAGGGTTAAGCACAGCTCACAACAGGCTTTCTAAATAATGTACTATATCTAAACATATTTTCTTCGTGTTATTTAAGCTATCTTAAAGCTATATCCACATTGGGCGGATAGTTACCCCTACCGTTAAATAATCACAATTTTGACTTTTTTACGCTTATGAGTTCTTTGAGAAGTCGTGTTGAAAATTTTTCACTCATGTCTTTTATTTTTATTTTCGAGTATAGAGTAATCGTACAAAGTTCGCACAGCT
This sequence comes from Berghia stephanieae, assembly GCF_034508935.2. Classification (NCBI taxonomy): domain Eukaryota; kingdom Metazoa; phylum Mollusca; class Gastropoda; order Nudibranchia; family Aeolidiidae; genus Berghia; species Berghia stephanieae. Next base: position 87,001,307 of record NC_088360.1, on the reverse strand, counting down.
GATCGTGATTTTCTATTCGCACACTTTTTGATGATCTAAATTTCGGAAATATTTTTTCAATGCGTGAAATACGTCAATTACGCAATTACAGGTTTTAATTGCCTCAACCGATATTCCTTCTTGCTTCTTGAGACGGTAAAACAAAGTGGCAGTTTATATTTTGTCCATTAAACTCCAAAGTTACTTTCCTGAAATCACGAGATCGGCGAGTATCAACTTTCCTTCTTCCCTGGGATGATGCATGTAGATACATGGAGGAAGGGTTTTTAAACGTGCTATCTGCTCAATAATTAGTATTTAAATATCTTATTTATACAGTACACAATGTGGTAGAAAGGCGCCGTTGGCCAAGCTATTGTGGTTTCGACTGAAAGCAAGGTGTGCGGAACGATGATCACGATCGCTCGTGTTGCACATCGAACTGCACACCTTTGATGAGATGAATTATATGTTTTGCAACTCTTCCTTTTCATTAATTCACAATCTAGATCTCTGGATTTATATATATATATATTGTAAACATCATGCAAAATTTGGTGACGATTGTTTTCGGAGCTTTAGTGTTGATAAAAATCCAATTTGCTAAATTAATATATAATAAGATAATCTTTGTGTAACCTCGAAATCATTTATTATCACGTCAGCACGAGGACATTAAGATTATCAATAGGGTAGATAAGCCATTTTGCCTATATGTCAATGGGGTATAAATATGTATTCCGTTATAAATATCTTAATGATTTCGCCTCAACGCAATAATGTAACCGCATCTTAAGAGAGTCAAGGCCATCATTAACCACCGCTCCATGAGTTGTTTACATTTTCAAAAAAACTAATCACAACTAGCTACACACCCGATTCTCCCGCGACATTTCATTTTCGAGAGGGTCGACTTCAGCCACAGGTAAGAAATTAAATCTTTTATTTATTTCATGATTATTTTTTTATCGTGCTTGAGTTTCACAAGCTGAATTCGAAGAGATACCATTATTCTACAACACAATTGGTCGAATTGTGAATTCATATGAGTGATGAACGCTCCAGTTACCAATCACTTGGAATCTTTCAGTCTTAACTGATCACACACAATTTTGGTCTCTCTCTCGTTTTGGTGACGAGAATTATAATACTACCCAGCTATTGTAAGAATCTTTACTTCTTTTTGTATTTTTTTATTAAGTTCACGATGTGTTTATTTCTTGCGTGTATTTCAGTGGATTATTGTGTATCGGGTTTTAAATAATTCGGTACATTGATTTAATTTTGTATAATCGCTGTGTCTGGAGATTGAGGGTAAGTTGCCTCATTTAACACCCTGCCTTTTCCATGATTATACGAGCATCGCCGTTCCTGATCTTTATTACGTTTTTATATATAATTGATTGCTATTCAGTAGCTGCCGGCAGAGCATCTAGTTAAACGGTGTGTTGTGACGATGCTACCCGGCGGGTTTGCGACGGTGCACGAGTGCAGACCATACTTTGCTGATTGGGTCGAACGTCATAACATAGTAGTGTGAAAACCATAAGAGGCTGCTGCCATATGATATAGTTGTTATGACTTATATGAGTTCTATTTAGTTATTTATATGTTTTAGGGTTTTATTGCTCATGGATTGTTTAGTTTTAGAAACTTAGCTGCTAAATAATATATTTTAGCACACTGGGGGACGAATACGATGAAGGGGCGGTTGGACGTTATTGCACAACCCGACATCATCAGGGTTCCTCAGTCCCCTGTTTTAGGGGGTTCAAAGGAACTGATTACGTCTTAGACATTTTTCTTTCTGGTAGAGATGTTCCTGGATCCACGGGAAATGACATTATAAGTTACGTCAATACAGAACATCAGAGGTTCACAATAGTCTCGTTTCAATAATTCATCACATCAAACTATGGGCATAATCATAATATGAGGGGTGTTGCCAAATCGGGGACTAAGGGTGTGGTTTAGTTTTGGAGCAGTCTGATTCGAGGGACATAGGCGGGATGACTACAGCCAAACACGGCGAATGTTATGAGGCTTGATCTAATCAATCAGATGTCACGGGGTTTGAAGAAGAATGATCCATAAAATTAGTATTCAATTGCAACGTGCATCCTTAGTGTTATCTGATTGTCTTCAGCATTAACCAACATTAGGTATTTATGAAAGTAAACATTTTTCTCAAGATAATACATATTCGAGAGTTTAGGCTAATGATTTTTTAAATTCGATTTTTTTAACGGACGAGGCAAAAAAAAAAATCTTTTAAAACATAATTTTTTCGACCATCCATCTGTTTAGAAGTTCAAAACATAAACAAGAATTACGTTTTTGTAAAAGGGCGTGTCTACGTTGTGGGGAAGATTTTATGTCACTGATTATTGTGATAGGTTTATGTTGTTGTTGTACGTGTTTTGTTATGATATGACTGTCGTGTCTCGATCAAGATGTTGTGAGTAATCTTCATGTTGTGTTTGTTCACTGTCTCCCGCGTAAACGTGACGTCATCGTGTCTATCCTATAAGAGCTCGCGACACCCTTCATTCTTTTCTCTTCGACAACAATCTTAACTCTAGATATACTAGATATACTATTCGCCTTTCGTTGAATCTTCCCACAGATCCGATCCGCCATTCTTTAATTAGTATGTTTTAGAGTTAGACTCTACCGGGACGATTCCCGATGTGCTTTTAGAGCATTTTTAACCGCCCATATAATATGTCCTTTACATATATGGAGAACGCCCACTTCGGTGGAGACTTTTTCTGAACTTTTTCCTTTATTTATATCGTGAACGAGATTGGGAAATCCGTTCACGACAACGTACAAAATCTACGTACACGGTAACTCCGCTCACTAGTTTGCCGCTGCAAAACAAGCAATGGATGGATCTCTCTCTCTCTCTCTCTCTCTCTCTCTCTCTCTCTCTCTCTCTCTCTCTCTCTCTCTCTCTCTCTCTGGGTTAAATCGCATTTTTTAAAATAAAAAAACCACACACACAAACACATACACACACACACACACACACACACTACAAGGAGGGGGGGGGGGGGGGTAGGGATGAAAGAAATCAAGGTCATTAGCTGCCGTGTACCAAGCTCAACGCCCCCTGCCCCCTCGCCCCTCCCTCCCAAAGCAAGGTACAAGGTTAGTCTATATGTTACCGTTTACGTAGATCCTGAGGCGAGGTGCCCGGCTATCGTGTACGTAGACACTCCGTTTTTAAAAGGCATTAAAAGCATGGCATCAAGAGACAGGATTGGATTGTGTATTCTTATTAAAAGGATTAAGCGGATTTACTCTCCAGATAAGAAATCTGGGAGGCCTTCCGAAAGCTCCTACAAAGGGTCCCTCAACTAACCCCAAGAAAAAATAAAACCCAGTATCTTTAACTGTCCCTAATAGGAAAAACAAACACCCTAGCACCTTTGCTAAGACTAATGACTAACCCTAATAGAAAAAAAAATCATCCGATCTGTAGCTTACCCTAATAGAAAAAGAAAACCCTCGGACTGCTTTGCACTACCTTTGAATACTTCACAAATCAAAATGGCGCCGAGAATCAAAACTATTGTCAAATTAGGAAATTTTAAACTTTCACAAATCTATCAAGGTTTGTTCTAGAGTTTTTAAAATGCTTCTATATGATGACAAATGGAATAAATAAACGCCTGACAAAAAATTAACTGTGAAAATATAAAGTGAAAGAATACGGAGATGTAGGAGCTTTCGGAATGTCTCCCGGAAATCTAGTTAGTTCTCTCTCTCTCTCTCTCTCTCTCTCTCTCTCTCTCTCTCTCTCTCTCTCTCTCCCTCAGTCACTCATTATCTGTCACTACCTTTTATTGCAGATATTTGACGACAAGTTCCTGGAGACGTGGATGGCCATGTTGGGGCGGCTGGGGAGGATGGCCGCAGGGGTGGTGAGGTCATAGAGGATGGTTATGGTTTTCAGCGGAGCAACTGGATGGGTCATTTTGGGGGGCTCCGGGGATTGGGTACAAAAAAATAAATTTTGAAAAACCAGACTTAATACCATTATGAGATATATACTAGGAGTAGCCCTCTCACAAGATATTATCTAAGACTAGGCTACTTATAAAATAGTAT
>NC_088360.1:86982212-86989712 GCF_034508935.2 Berghia stephanieae | reverse complement strand
TCTCTCTATCTCTCTCTCCCTCGCTCACACTCGCTCTACTTTCTCTCTCTCTCTCTCTCTCTCTTTCTCTCTCTCTCTCTCTCTCTCAGCTTGGTTGACCGAGGATGTCATGATATTTAGATAATCATTATTGTTAAAAATTAACAACAAATTTGTATAGTGCATTTAAATTCAAGTACAGAAATATGCAACTCCTCAATGAATTTTGCCTGAGTAGATTTCTTTGGCGTTCGATAAATGCATTCAATATGGAAAGTGGTTTAACTGGATATAAAATTAAAACATGCCGTTTTGTGTCTTTGTTTTGTTGTACAAAACGCGAAAGTGTTTGATAAGATATTGTTGTTGCATGTAAAACCTTTTTGTTTCCTTTTATAAAATAATAAATAACTACAAAAGTAATAAATGGATTATTTAAAAACTTTGTATGCACATTATTAAATTGATGTTCTAAGCGCACGACAAATTTTATTACTCTCGCTAAATTTTCAATGTCCGTATCCAAGGTGTTATCTTTGCCCATTGAATCAACTGTGCATGAAACAGGTGCCTAAAATTCGAAGTCAGTTTTCTCAAAACTTGGTTTTTATACTTTCCTTACTTCAAGGGGTCATATCGTGGAAATGAATAATCATAATTTTATACTTTTGGTATCAAATTTTCAGGCATAAAATAAGCTTCGATTGGGTACAAAAAATAAATTTTGAAAAACCAGACTTAATACCATTATGAGATATATACTAGGAGTAGCCCTCTCACAAGATATTATCTAAGACTAGGCTACTTATAAAATAGTATGTATATACTAAGACCAGGCCTCTCACAAGATGTTATGTATATATAATAAAACTACACATGACACTTGCACATATCTGTTAAAAACTCGGAAATAGCCTTGCAGTGGTAAATGTTTCTTTTGTTTTTTGTTTTTTTTTAACAATTATTTAGTTGAGCCAAGCCTTGAAAATCTTGAAAGTTAGAAAACTGGGTGGTTAGTCAAGAATCAAAAATAATAAACTAGATGTGAAGTCGAAGAATTGAGTTGTTTTACCTACATTTTATTATCAGTCCCTACCTTTTGTTGCAGATATTTGACGACGTCAAGTTCCTGGAGACGTGGATGGCCATGTTGGGGCGGCAGGGGAGGATGGCCGCAGGGGTGGTGAGGTCATAGAGGATGGTTATGGTTTTCAGCGGAGCAACTGGATGGGTCATTTTGGGGGGCTCCGGGGATTGTAGTGGCAGAGATCTTGACGGCGGAAGTGTTGTTGATGGCGAGGTGATGATAGGGATGTAGATGATGGAGCAACAGTTGTGACATTGTTGGTGAAGGTGGCATTGTTGGGTGACGAGATGATGGAAATCATGATGGTAAGGTTGTGGTGTTGAAGTGATGATGATGGGAAGTGATGATGATGGCAATAGTTGTGAAGGGAGGTGACAGCGGAGGAAGGGGTGATGGTGGTATTGGTGGGGTTGCAGTGATTGTGATGAAGGGATTGTGTTCGTCGAGGACGGTGGTGGTGGGTGGAAGTTGTGGGGAGGATGAGGATGCTGGAGGTAGATTCAGTGATAAAGTGATGGTGGTGGTGTGGTTCTGGACTTGGGTTCGAGTTGATTCCAACTGGTTGGGGCCGGGTGAGTTACATTCGTGTTCTTTGTTGACAAGATGATTGTGGTTGGCATTCGCATGTATTTGAAATACAGATGAGTGTACTTCTACCGGTGGGGGTGTATTTGTTTGTGTCTCAGGTACATACCCAAGTGCAGTAGGTGGACTGGAGGCCTACAGGAAACCCGGATGTGTTTGGGCAGAATGTTGATTTACATTTGTCTTGAAGACGGGCGATAGGGATGTGATTTGTTTGACTCTTTCTGGTTGGGTCATTTCGATCCTGGGTATGGAATTGTGCCATTTATCGGATCTTTATTGTTGAACCTGCTTCTATCATTTTCGCTAAGCCATGGCTTCCACTTATTACCACTAACCTCACAGCATGGTCGCTTCTATCACAACCCCTATGACTCTACCATTATTTCCCATCATCCCATCGAAAGCTATCACTTCCCAACACAACCACTGCCATCAGAATCACCTCCCATCATCATCATCTTCACCACCATAGCCCTGCCGGAGTGACTTCCATCATCACGTCACCTGCTTTGCCATTTTCACCATCATTGTCACTGCTGCTGCTTTCATCATCTACATCCCTGCCATCACTTTTATATCAACATCATTTTCTTCATCTTGAGCTCTGCTGCTGCAATCTCTGCCAATCTGACCCTGAAAGTTACTCTTAGAATGCCATGATCATTTTCAGTGGCTTTATCATCCTTGCCATCGTGAATGAAGACTTCATCTCGAGGTAGGAATTCTCTCTCTCTCTCTCTCTCTCTCTCTCTCTCTCTCTCTCTTTTTCTTTATCTGTCTCTATCTCTCTTGCTCTTTCTCTCTCTGTATATCTAGCTCTCTTATCTCTCTCTCTCTTTCTCTCTCTCTCTCACTTTCTCTCTCTAAGAGTGTGTGTGTGTTTGTGTGTGTTCTTGCATGTGCATGCATGTGTCTCTCTCTCTTGGCTTTCTCACTCTCTCTATCTTTACTTTCTCTCTCTCTCTCTCTCTCTCTCTCTCTCTCTCTCTCTCTCTCTGTGTGTGTGTGTATGTGTGTGTGTGTCTCACATTGTTTGAGTTAAATGTCCTACCAGTTGAGCTATCGGGATGGACCCAACTGTAAATAACATCAGTGATCATAATGCATTTATTTCAAAACATAATTTCTTTGATAATTTTTTACAACTACACAACAAAACATGAATTACATTTGTTTCACTACAGGACGGCATCAAGAGACGGGAGAGGATTGGGCACTCTTCAAAGGACTGTAGACTTCACCTCGAGGTAGGGATTCCAGTTGGTCTTTACCCCCCCTCTCTCTCTCCCTCTCTCTTTCTCTCCATCTCTCACATTCGCTCTACTTTCTCTCTCTCTCTCTCCCTCTCTCTCTCTCTCTCCCCCCTCCTCTCTCCCTCCTCACATCGCTCTACTTTCTCTCTCTCTCTCTCTCTCTCTCTCCTCCTCTCTCAGCTTGGTTGACCGAGGATGTCATGATATTTAGATAATCATTATTGTTAAAAATTAACAACAAATTTGTATAGTGCATTTAAATTCAAGTACAGAAATATGCAACTTCTCAATGAATAATGCCTGAGTAGATTTCTTTGGCGTTCGATAAATGCATTCAATATGGAAAGTGGTTTAACTGGATGTAAAAGTAAAACATGCCGTTTCGTGTCTTTGTTTTGTTGTACATAACGCGGAAGTGTTTGATAAGATATTGTTGTTGCATGTAAAACCTTTTTGTTTCTTTCTTATATAACAATAAATAACTACAAAAGTAATGAATGGATTATTTAAAAACTTTGTATGCACATTATTAAACTTATGTTCTAAGCGCACGACAAATTTTATTACTCTCGCTAAATTTTCAATGTCCGTATCCAAGGTGTTATCTTTACCCATTGAATCAACTGTGCATGAAACAGGTGCCTAAAATTTGAAGTCAGTTTTCTCAAAACTTGGTTTTTATACTTTCCTTACTTCAAGGGTCATATCTTGGAAATGAATAATCATAATTTTATACTTTTGGTATCAAATTTTTAGGCATAAAATAAGCTTCGATTGGGTACAAAAAAATAAATTTTGAAAAACCAGACTTAATACCATTTTGAGATTTATACTAGGAGTAGCCCTCTCACAAGATATTATCTAAGACTAGGCTACTTATAAGATATTATGTATATACTAAGACTAGGCATCTCACAAGATGTTATGTATATATAATAAGACTACACATGACACTTGCACATATCTGTTAAAAACTCGAAATAGCCTTGCAGTGTAAATGTTTCCTTTGTTTTTTGTTTTTTTTTGTTTTTTTTAACAACTATTTTGTTGAGCCAAGCCTTGAAAATCTTGAAAGTTAGAAAACTTGGTGGTTAGTCAAGAATCAAAAATAATAAACTAGATGTGAAGTCAAAGAATTGAGTTGTTTTACCTACATTTTATTATCAGTCCCTACCTTTTGTTGCAGATGTTTGACGACGTCAAGTTCCTGGAGACGTGGATGGCCATGTTGGGGCGGCAGGGAGATGGCCGCAGGGTGGTGAGGTCATAGAGGATGGTTATGGTTTTCAGCGGAGCAACTGGATGGGTCATTTTGGGGGCTCCGGGGATTGTAGTGGCAGAGATCTTGATGGCGGAAGTGTTGTTGATGGCGAGGTGATGATGGGGATGTAGATGATGGAGCAACAGTAGTGACATTGTTGGTGAAGGTGGCATTGTTGGGTGACGAGATGATGGAAATCATGATGGTAAGGTTGTGGTGGTGAAGTGATGATGATGGGAGGTGATGATGATGGCAATAGTTGTGAAGGGAGGTGACAGCGGAGGAAGGGGTGATGGTGGTATTGGTGGGGTTGCAGTGATTGTGATGAAGTGATTGTGTTCGTCGAGGACGGTGGTGGTGGGTGGAAGTTGTGGGGAGGATGAGGATGCTGGAGGTAGATTCAGTGATAAAGTGATGATGGTGGTGTGGTTCTGGACTTGGGTTCGAGTTGATTCCAACTGGTTGGGGCCGGGTGAGTTACATTCGTGTTCTTTGTTGACAAGATGATTGTGGTTGGCATTCGCATGTATTTGAAATACAGATGAGTGTACTTCTACCGGTGGGGTGTATTTGTTTGTGTCTCAGGTACATACCCAAGTGCAGTAGGTGGACTGGAGGCCTACAGGAAACCCGGATGTGTTTGGGCAGAATGTTGATTTACATTTGTCTTGAAGACGGGGGATAGGGATGTGATTTGTTTGACTCTTTCTGGTTGGGTCATTTCGATCCTGGGTATGGAATTGTGCCATTTATCGGATCTTTATTGTTGAACCTGCTTCTATCATTTTCGCTAAGCCATCATCATCATCATCATCATTGCCTTTTTCACCCTGGGTCAGGGTATAGGCCACAGACAAAAAGTTTCAATCCTTCTCTATCCTGAGCCAACTTTTTTTATCTCATTCCAGGTCTTACCACTTCTCTGTCCTTTCGGCTTTGTCTGTTGTCCTTCATAAATTCTGTAATTCCAGAAACTCTTCGGTCGCCCAAGCTAAAAAAAGGATTTGGTTTGTCTGTCTGTGTTTCTGTAACGGTTTGAGTTTAACGGAAAGGGGTGTTAACCCTTTGCCAACCCCCAACCTGGAGGACCAGGTGACTCAAAGATGGGGGAATCACACACCATTAGTCGCCTTTTACGACACGCTGGCTTGGCGTTGGGCTATTCTTGACCCTCTCAGTTGAGGGACCCCGGACACCACACGGTAAGCCATGGCTTCCACTTATTACCACTAACCTCACAGCATGGTCGCTTCTATCACAACCCATATGACTCTACCATTATTTCCCATCATCCCATCCAAAGCTATCACTTCCCAACACAACAACTGCCATCAGAATCACCTCCCATCATCATCATCTTCACCACCATAGCCCTGCCGGAGTGACTTCCATCATCACGTCACCTGCTTTGCCATTTTCACCATCATTGTCACTGCTGCTGCTTTCATCATCTACATCCCTGCCATCACTTTTATATCAACATCATTTTCTTCATCTTGAGCTCTGCTGCTGCAATCTCTGCCAATCTGACCCTGAAAGTTACTCTTAGAATGCCATGATCATTTTCAGTGGCTTTATCATCCTTGCCATCGTGAATGAAGACTTCATCTCGAGGTAGGAATTCTCTCTCTCTCTCTCTCTCTCTCTCTCTCTCTCTCTCTCTCTCTCTCTCTTTATCTGTCTCTATCTCTCTTGCTCTTTCTCTCTCTGTATATCTAGCTCTCTTATCTCTCTCTCTCTCTCTCTCACTTTCTCTCTCTCTCTCTCTCACTTTCTCTCTCTAAGAGTGTGTGTGTGTGTTTGTGTGTGTTCTTGCATGTGCATGCATGTGTCTCTCTCTCTTGGCTTTCTCACTCTCTCTATCTTTACTTTCTCTCTCTCTCTCTCTCTCTCTCTCTCTCTCTGTGTGTGTGTGTGTGTGTGTGTGTGTGTGTCTCTCTCTCACATTGTTTGAGTTAAATGTCCTACCAGTTGAGCTATCGGGATGGACCCAACTGTAAATAACATCAGTGATCATAATGCATTTATTTCAAAACATAATTTCTTTGATAATTTTTTACAACTACACAACAAAACATGAATTACATTTTTTTCACTACAGGACTGCATCAAGAGACGGGAGAGGATTGGGCACTCTTCAAAGGACTGTAGACTTCACCTCGAGGTAGGGATTCCAGTTGGTCTTTTCTCTCTCTCTCTCTCTCTCTCTCTCTCTCTCTCTCTCTCTGTCTCTCTCTCTCTCACTCTATCTCTCTCTCACGGAGGTACAGACTGTCTTCTATCCTCCTATATCTGTTTTCCTTGCTTTCTGTCTTTGTATTGAATTGAGATTACTTAGTTTTGTCCTGGCCCTGGCTGAATGCCCTAGCTTGGAGGGAAACAGTCAAATGTATAGCTATTATATGGAGATTATATTTCCATGTAAATCATCTCTCTATTATGCACTGTACGATGTTTTGTTTACATATTATATATGATTTGTAAACCTTTGATTGTATTCCTCTTAGTTTAATATTTAGTTAACAAGATAGAACTGCTTAGGATAGTAGGCTAGAATAATTCATTATTTACTAACGTTATATAATATTATAATCAGGAGCTTGGTGTGATGTGGATATAAGCGTGACATGATGTCTTCATAAGTGTTGATATATTAGTGTGGCATCATTAATAGACTTGTGCTATGTCTTCATTTAGAAGTTAGCTTTTGGGGCTCAACTTAATCACATTGTTTGAGTTAAATGTCCTACAAGTTGAGCTATCGGGATGGACCCAACTGTAAATAACATCAGTGATCATAATGCATTTATTTCAAAACATAATTTCTTTGATAATGTTTTACAACTACACAACATAAACATGAATTACATTTTTTTTCCACTACAGGAAGGCATCAAGAGACGGGATGGCGGAGAGGATTGGGCACTCTTCAAAGGACTGTAGACTTCACCTCGAGGTAAGGATTCCAGTTGGTCTTCTCTCTCTCTCTCTCTCTCTCTCTCTCTCTCTCTCTCTCTCTCTCTCTCTCTGCCCCTCTCTCTGCCTCTCTCTCTCTCTCTCTCTCTCTCTCACTCACTCTATCTCTCTCCGGGGGGTACAGACTGCGTCTTCTATCCTCCTACATCTGTTTTCCTTGCTTTCTGTCTTTGTATTGAGATGAGATTACTTGGTTTTGTCCTGGCCCTGGCCGGATACCCTAGCTTGGAGGGAAACATTCAAATGTATAGCTATTATATGGAGATTATATTTTTGTCCTTGTAAATCATCTCTCTATTATGCACTGTACTATATTTTATTTACATATTATATATGATTTGTAAACATTTGATTGT
>NC_088360.1:86947212-86977212 GCF_034508935.2 Berghia stephanieae | reverse complement strand
TAACATCAGTGCATAATCATTATTTCAAAACAGTTTCTAATCACTACACAACATAAACATGAATTACATTTTTTTTTCACTACAGGATGGCATCAAGAGACGGGAGAGGATTGGGCACTCTTCATAGAACTGTAGACTTCACCTCGAGGTAGGAATTCTAGTTGGTCTTTTCTCTTTCTCTCTCTCTCTCTCTCTCTCTCTCTCTCTCTCTCTCTCTCTCTCTCTCTCTCTGTCTGTCTCTCTTCGTGCATGTGCATGCATGTGTCTCTCTCTCTTGCCTTTCTCTCCCTCTCTATCTTTCCTTTCTCTCTCTCGCTTGACTTTCTCTCTCTCTCTCTCTCTCTCTCTCTCTCTCGCCTTTCTCTCTCTCTCTCTCGCCTTTCTCTCTCTCTTCTCTCTACTCTCTTCTCACTCTCTCTATGTCTCTCTTTCTCTGTCTGTCCATCTCTCTTGCTCTTTCTCTTTCTCTATCTCTCTCTCTTCTCTCTCTTCTCTCTGCTCTCTTCTCTCTCTCTCTCTCTCTCTCTCTCTCTCTCTCTCTCTCTCTAAGAGTGTGTGTGTGTTCGTGCAAGTGTGTGCATGTCTCTCTCTCTCTCTTGCCTCTCTCTCTCTCCTTCTCTATCTTGCCTTTCTCTCTCCTCTCTCTCTCTCTTGCCTTTCTCTCTCTCTTGCCTTTCTCTCTCTCTCTCTCTCTCTCTCTCTCTGTGTGTGTGTGTCTGTGTGTGTGTGTGTGTGTTTGTGCATGTGCGTGCAGTGTCTCTGTTGACTTATTGTAGCCAAAAAGTATCATGATACTTTTCTCCCATTTCAGTGGCTTTATCATCCTTGCCTCCGTCAAGCAAGTCAAGCATCTCAAGCAAGTCGAGCAAGTCAAGCACCTCAAGCCATAAATGGTGACTCTTATCACCATTGCCACTTTCACCATCAATGGTGACCCTGGTCACCATTTCCTCTTTCACCATCAATGGTGACTATTATCACCATTGCCTCTTTCACCATCAATAGTGACTCTTATCACCATTGCCTCTTTCATGTCCTCCTTTCATGTTTCTTTATTTCCTTTTTTCAAACCTAGATTATAAAATACAAGCACTTAAAGAATTTCATTCACCAAGATTTAAATGCCTATTCTTTCACCACAGACATGGTAGGAATGTAATTTTTAATTTATTAACAATCATGTAAAAGTAATAGTAGCTTTGTCTAAAATGCTAAAAGAAAAAGTATATTAAATGTTAACTCTCAAAACTCTATCAAAGATTTTGTATGAAATTTATCTTGTAGTTGGACATGGCATTATCTTAAATATGTAGAAAAAAACGCCCTCATCAAATTTTTCAACAATTATTTTTCTGTCTTTGAAAGTTTTAAAGTTTTAATTTAATGTTTATGTCGAGAATTATTGTATAAAACAGCTGCCTCTCTTTTCAATACATTTTAAGAGACTTTCGCATTTTACCTAATAATACAATCTATTATTTTGCCACATTTTCTCTATAAAATCACAGATCGCCTTTTTTCCAAATCAAATAAATTCATTGTAGTTGGATATGACATTTTGGTAGTCATCTTTTTAAAAAAATTATCAACATCTCTCATAATTAGTACTACCAGTTTAATGACTATTACTCAAATTAATTATTATCGAGCTGCCTCGGTCGAACATTAAGATTGAAATCGTTATACTTAACTTGTAATCACATTGTATATAGTAATTCCACAAATACTTGTTGTACTGTATTTTGTATTGTTTTTGTTTTAAAAAGTTCCAATTTTATTCAATACCATCTCAAAACCCTCACAATTCTCAATTATATCGGATCAGAGAAAAAGTTCAATTTCATGGTTTGTTTCATTTGATATTATCACACGGTTTAGTGTGGCTAAATCTAAAATTAGATATTATCGAGGCTGAAGTGGTGAGAGTGAAAACGCGTGTTGTAAAACACTCTAACATTTTGATGTATTATAGAAGAAACCTCATTTATGGTTTGATTAATGGATATGACACACAAGTTCGATATTAAGTAAAAAGTGTGAAAGCGCGTATCAAAAATAACAAATGCCGTTGTAAAATAATGTAAAATAAGGTTTGGTCATTTTCAAGAAAACAAAAACAAAATCAGACTATGTAACGTCAAATTTCAAAAGGATCTTAATACTTTATCAGAAAACTTTGTCACTTTAGCATTTTTTTCATGAGAAATTGTTTATTATGATTTTAGTTTATTTTGGTTGTCATATACTCTATTTTCACATTAAAAATAATGGTCTGACCGATGAGATTTATTTTGTTGATCTGTTTTTTTTAAAAGTAGATCCTTGACAGATATCTTTTCTGGTTTTTTATCTATGGCATGTGTCCTGTTTCTGTGGTTGCTCTCCCCATCCAGTCTGTAAGACCACATTCCACTGCTGACTGGGTGGGGTTCCTGACCTCCCAGGTACTTGCTGTGTGTTTGTGTGTGGGGGGGGGGGGGGAGGTTGATTTGCTCCTGCTGACTTTGGCCTTCTATATCTGTTAGATTTCGACTTGGTTGGAGAACTGGGTATAAAAAGATTAGTTCTTGGTAAATTTGATGTTGGTTTTTGGAGATTTAGCCATTTCAAAGGCTGTTAACTTTTATCAATGAAATCTTTCTCGTCCTCTCTGATTTGCTGTCTCTTATCCCCTTTATCTGTTTTCTTCCGTGTTGCTCTCCCATGGTGAGCAGGAGATAATTTGCTGTATCTTCTATCCCCCTATATTATCTGTTATCTGAGGTTTATTTTCTGTAATGAGACTGTAATGGAATGTGCTTATCCGGTTCTGTCCTTGCCGGTTCTGTCGGAATCCTTGGCTGGGAGGGAAACAGTCAAATTTCTTGGGTCCTTTAACTAACTACAATTTTTTTAACTATCTTGTTTTCTTCCTTTTTTACTAAATGTGTTGCAAGCGCCATGGAATCATTGAAAACAAACATGGGGGCAGCGTGGCTCAGCGGTAGATCTTTGTTCGTACCCGAAGTGTACCGAGTTCTATCACCCGCCCTAGCTCAATTTGCGGCACTGCACTGCGGCTGATGTCTGGAGACCTAGAGACAAATATCCCCAATTGATTCTGGATTGAGATTTATCGGTGTGTTTTTTTTCATGGTCCTGTCTGAAATCCTTAGCTGGGAGGGAGACTGTCAACTGTATTGTACCTTTTTCTAAGAGATATTTTTTCCTTCTTAATCATCTCTCTGTTACTTATGGTGTGCTTATGGAATGGAACTCGCCTTCAGATTGGAAGGCCCAGGGTTCGATTCCTGCTCTGAACCATGCTCAGGTGTAAAATGAGTACCCGGCTCTTAACAACGTTGTCTCTGTCCTACTTGTTGCTGTTTTCAAGGGCCCATTGTAAAGCGCTTTGAGCTCGTTTAGTGGATACTGCGCTATATAAAATGCTCTTAATATTGTATTTTATACTTTGTCAACATGTAAGTGCATTCATTCCCCCTCTATCTGTTTTCCTTTTTCTTGTCCTGGCAGAATGTATGATTCCTTTTTGTCAAGTGATATCTTTCCCCTTGTAAATCATCTCTGTATTACTATTATCGTACTATTATTGTATTTAATTTTGAATCTATACTTTGTAAACATTTTAATAGGCACCATTGCTCATGGAATCTTCTGTTCTGTATTTGTCAAGTGATATCTTTCCCCTTGTAAATCATCTCTGTATTACTATTATCGTACTATTATTGTATTTAATTTTGAATCTATACTTTGTAAACATTTTAATAGGCACCATTGCTCATGGAATCTTCTGTTCTGTATTTGAACAAGCCCACTTCCTCTTTAACTACGGATGACCCTGTATAGCAATCATACAAAAACAACCGTAGATTAATGACAAATGAGGTTTATCTTTGAGAAAGTATTAAGCTAGAATCAGTTAACAATTAAAAAGAAAAACAATATCCTTCAGTTTTCAAATATTTGATATAATGACCAAGCATTAATTATTAGAATAAACAAATATTGGAGTGTTTTTAGTTGGAATGCATATGTGGCATATCTGTATGTTTTTCTTCATATAATGGTGTAATCAATATCTCCATCTGAGTTCGCATTAGTAAAATAAATTTGTAATTTTTAGGTATTGATATAAATGTACAATCACATAACATCTTGCCGATCTTTCTTTAATCAAGAAATATTGGTATAATTCGGTATTTTGTTGATGAACGTACAACATACATTATCGTTCATGCCTTTGTAGTCGGCAGATATGATTAATGTAATTCTGACATCTGAATTAATACGATTGAAAGCTATTCAAAACAGCCGCAAAAGTGATGAAAAAAATCTAATGACCCTATCCTAATCTAATAGGCCGTTAAGGTCACCTGAAGACTCAATTTGATTGTCCCAAGACCAAAGGCCCACTGTAAGCCCCCCCCCCCCCCCCACCACCACTACGTTGTCCTGTTGACCTGGGAGATGATATTTTTTCCTTATAAATCATCTCTCTGTTATATACTGTTATTATTTTTTTAGCATATTATTTGTAAACAGCTGAGTTTGTTCCTCTTAGTGGGATCTTGTGCGTGTGTCTGGGTGAGACTTTTAGGTGATCTCAAACTAAGTACAATGACAGCATGCTCTTGGAATCTTCATCTGTTCCCTATTTGAACCATTTCCCCTATGTCTTTATTTTTCCTCAAGTCCTTTTATTTGTACATCTATCCAATTGTATTCCCTTTTACTGGCGCTATGACCTTAATGTATTGCAAGCGCCTTAAATATCTTTTTTTTTAAATAACAAAAAAGAGATCTGATGATGTTTGCCACTTAGCAAGTGTCACCTTCACATTTTTACAGACCTCCAAAACAAAGGAGCTAATTTCACTAATTCTAATGAGTGACGTTTGGGTTTTTTTTACCAATTACACACGTTTATATGGATGAAACAGTCATAAGTTATCAATTAATGCAGAAAATTGAAGTAGAGTCTTGTGAAATTTTCAATTTACTGCAAAACTGTTTAGAATATGATCATAACAGCTTTGCGTTTGAGAACATTCCAAAAAGTATACATTTACTTATGCGGGGAAACTGAAATGATATTGATTTATGTATGCCAAAGAATGACAAGGGAAAAAAAAGAAAGAAAAAGAACTTGAATTATGCTAATAGGGATGACAATCTGAAAGTTTTTTAATTTATTATATAGCATATTCTCTCTGTGGTTTTTAAGCAATTGAATATACAAGGCACAATCTAAAGCGTTTGTCCCAATATACATTGCTACTATTAATATAACTCAGGTCGTTTTTATGTTATATGTTTGTGTTGAGAATATTGGCTATTAATCTTAACTGCTGGTCAAGTAACTTCGCGATGGTTGTGTGGCGAGCGAACCGGCGGTCTCCAGGAGTGGGAGAGAGAGAGCTCTAGAAATGACATGAGTTTGATACGAATATTTTTGTATTCGTGGATAGCTCACACGGTGGAGCCACGCTCTCACCTGCCAGGCGGAGTTGTCGTACCAATAAGGTCGCAGGTTCAAACCCCACCACCGCGACTAATTTTTATTCTCTATTGTCTTCTGGCACTTTTCTACTCACTTCATCTCTTGTTGTTAGTAACTAGAACAGACGCTAGTTGTGAACGATACTACATCAGATGGACGATACAAGTTACGATACTTGAATACAATAACTTTCATTCACAACACTAGTACTACTACTACTACTACTACTACTACTACTACTACTACTACTACTACTAATAATAATAATAATAATAATAATAATAATAATAATAATAATAATAATAATAATAATAATAATAATAATAATAATAATAATAATAATAATAATAATAATAATATATACAATATATACTACTACACTACTACAAAAGGAGGAGGAAACAATTGCGATCTCATTTCATTATACGGAAAAGGGGATAAATTATGTCCCCGTGGCCAAATGATTGTGAAGGACTCAATGAAACCGTACGGTGCTCTTATTGGCTAACCAACCAGCGGCCTCGATGAGAAAAATACCCGCCATTTTGATGTTGGCTGGGAATCGCGTTACTATAGTAAGCAAGCGCTGATCGGCCGTTCATGAAAACAAGTTGCTGCTCGCTCGTTTAACTCAAAATTATTCAATATATAAATGTGACTTCTTAAGGTTTTCTTCACGGTAGATACGACAAAAAATCATCAATGCGAAGATGTAGCGAGAGTCAAGCTATTGTTTGTCTTGTCCTATTCTATATAGAGAAAAGGATAAATAGTATAGCCTCGTGTGTGAGTGGTTGCGTGTCATAGTCTTGTTTTTAAATTGTTTCTGTTGTTTATGTGTGTAGTGATGACTCTCTCACACTCAATTTCAATGCCGAAAGAGGAATTCCCGCACACAAGAAAGGGGAATTGGGGTGGTATTTGGCATACATATTGTATAGTATCTAGTTCTAAATAGATAACTGATTAGAATTATATTATGATATATAAACACAATGCCAAATACAATTCCGAAGTTTCCTTATTTCAAATGAAGTAAAGCTCCAAAACCTAATGGTAGTAATTGTAGTACTGAGTGTTAGTGAGGTGTTGGTGGTGGTTGTAGTTGTAGTAGTAATAGTGATGATGATGTGGTGGTGGTGATGATTGTAGTTGTGGTAGTAGTGGTAGTGATGATGATGTGGTGGTGGTTGTAGTAGTAGTGGTAATGGTAATGATATGGTGGTGGTGGTGGTTGTAGTAGTAGTGGTCGTGATGATGATGTGGTGGTGGTGTTTGTAGTAGTAGTGGTAATGATCCGGCTATGTGGTCTAGTAGTATGACACTCGCTTCCGGATCGGAAGGTCCTGGGTTCGAGCCTCGCGCTCGGCGCATAGTTGAGTCCTTGGAAAAGGCTCTTTACTCACATTCTCTCACCGTACTCAGGTGTAAAATGAGTACCTGGCCGTTAACAGAGTTGTCTTTGTCCGAAAAATTGTAATATCGCCTAACAGGCGTCATGTCCCGTCCTACATGTTAAATGTTGACCAGGGACCCCTTGTAAAGCGCTTTGAGCACATTTAGTAGATATTGCACTATATAAAGCTCAATTAAAAAAAAAAATATTTCAATGATGATGATATGGTGGTGGTGGTTGCAGTAGTAGTAGTGGTAGTGATGATAATGTGGTGGTGGTTGTAGTTGTAGTAGTAGTGATAGTGATGATGATGTGGTGGTGGTTGTAGTAGTAGTGGTAGTGATGATGATGTGGTTGTGGTGGTTGTAGTAGTAGTTGTAATGGTGATGATATGGTGGTAGTGGTGGTTGCAGTAGTAGTGGTAATGGTAATGATATGGTGGTGGTTGTAGTAGTAGTGGTCGTGATGACGATGTGGTTGTGGTGGTTGTAGTAGTAGTGGTAGTGATGCTATTGTGGTGGTGGTTGTAGTAGTTGAGGTAGTGATGTGGTGGTGGTTGTAGTAGTAGTGGTGGTGGTGGTTGTGGTAGTAGTGGTAATGATGATGATATGGTGGTGGTGGTTGCAGTAGTAGTGGTAGTGATGACGATGTGGTTGTGGTGATTGTAGTAGTGGTAGTGATGATGATGTGCTGGTGGTGGTGTAGTAGTAGTGGTAGTGATAATGATGTGGGGCTGGTGGTTGTAGTAGTAGTGTTAGTGATGATATTGTGGTGGTGGTTGTAGTATTAGATGATATGGTGGTTGGAAAACACATTACAGGTTATTATAATACATGATTACACACATTCTCTAACTTCATTTTTTGACAGCTTCGTTGTGCCTAAATTACGCAACAGTTCTGAAACATTTTATTGTGGATTTTGATATTGTTTGTTGTTTTTCTTGTGTCGTTATGTTGACATAGATACCGAATGAATGGTAATTACTACATTCTCAGCCAACAACAAAATGGCGCTGAATGCTTTCATTGGTGGACACTTTTTAGGCTTCGTACGTATTCTCATTCGTTTAATTCTATGGAAGGACTACTTTTTTGAAAATATTTCTGATGGGAATTGATACAAGAAATGGAAAATATAATTTAACGGATAGATCATAATCAGGGTAATTTTTCGATCCATGAAATGATATTTATAGTGTACTGAAAAAGTAATTATTTTCGTCTTCTTTAAAATGTCATGATTATTAATTTAAAAAATTTTAAATACAAAAAACAAAACAAAAAAACAACAATAAAAATAATCCGAAGCAAAACAAATAAAACAACAAAAAGAACAAAGAACAACAACAAAAGAACAACATATTTAAATAAAACAATAAGAAAAAAATAAATACAAAAACGAATATAATATAAGATGGATAAATAGCATTAGTCTCTCAGTCTGAGTCTCTTAGCAAACTTTATGCAAATTTTCATGCTTTCAACCAGAATTTGCACGGTTTTAGCCTAATTCCGCCTACTAATGTGTGTGTATAGATAGTATGCAGATGACGTCACTCAGGCCTTTGTTATTGTTTTTGCCATCCGCGTTTGTGAGTTGTTCTCACTAAACTGTATTAACCAGACTATAAAATTTCATGGTTACATAGAGTTTGTGTGTTGGTCCGTTATACTTCCGGATGGCAATGTTGTGAACCCCTTGGCCAAGCGCATTCTATCTATCTATCTATATATATATATATATATATATATATATATATATATATATATATATATATATATAGTATGCAGATAACGTCACTCAGGCCTTTGTTATTGTTTTTGCCATCCGCGTTTGTGAGTTGTTCTCACTAAACTGTATTAACAAGACTATAAAAGTTCATGGTTACACAGAGTTTGTGTGTTGGTCCGTTATAGACAGAATGCGCTTGGCCAAGGAGTTCACAACATTGCCATCCGGAAGTATAACGGACCAACACACAAACTGTGTGTGACCATGAACTTTTATAGTCTGGTTAATACAGTTTAGTGAGAACAACTCACAAACGCGGATGGCAAAAACAATAACAAAGGCTTGAGTGACGTCATCTGCATACTATCTATACTTCCGGATGGCAATGTTGTGAACTCCTTGGCCAAGCGCATTCTATCTAGAGAGAGAGAGAGAGAGAGAGAGAGAGAGAGAGAGAGAGAGAGAGAGAGAGAGAGAGAGAAAGATCTATATATCGCATGGTAAGCTGTAACAAACAAAAATATATTTTCTTAAAAAATGACATTATTCTGAATAAATCTCAGGCTGTTTTATAGATACTGTGCGCTTGGATAAGAAACATCTGGAAGTATATCGGACCAACACACAAAATCATGTGTAACCTTGAACGTTTATAGTCGGGCCAATACAGTTAAGTGAGAATTAGTCATAAACATGGATGGCAAAGAAAACAATAAGACATGTTTTGATTGGTCAAAAATCTACTGGTTAATTATGATCGGCTTTGTTTGCATGTTTTTTTTCTGTAACCGCATCTTTAGAGAGCAAACTGAATCCTTGACCTCTGTTCGGCGTATTGTCTACATTTTTGAAACAACAATTCACCAACCTGCCTTGAAGCAAAAAATCGTGATTTCAAATGCAGTTTGATTCTCGACTGTCGATGGTCTATCACCGGCATTGTTTGCTCGTGAGATTGACCACAATATTCATTGTCACATTGACTGAAGAAGATAGTGAAATCTTTAGGGAGCGAATGGGAGCGATCTATAGATAGAATGCGCTTGGCCAAGGAGTTCACAACATTGCCATCCGGAAGTATAACGGACCAACACACAAACTCTGTGTAACCATGAACTTTTATAGTCTGGTTAATACAGTTTAGTGAGAACAACTCACAAACGCGGATGGCAAAAACAATAACAAAGGCCTGAGTGACGTCATCTGCATACTATCTATATTACCTTTCCATGTGCTCGAGGTCATTGGTCACATTGCAAAATGTGCTCAAATTGACCTACATGGTGAAAAGTGCTCACTGATTTTTAACTATCTAACATTACGATTGGTCAATGTGTTCAGCTTGACACATGGGTATGTTTATATCTTTCATAAACAAAAGCAGCGTGTTTACATTTGTTCAGAAATGTCCAATCGTTGGACAGCAACAAATCACGTGATGGATGACTCGGCTGGGCGAAAACATGAATATCGATCGCTCCCGTTGTATCATTTGGAGGTAAGAACATAATTGATTAACTTGTCATAATATTTCAAAGACTGTCGGATTATCGATAAAAGCATGCGGACCCGATTTAAAAATCTAAAAAGGTAAATTTTAAATCGGTCCACATCGCTATCTGTCCATATATTCGGTGTTTAAAAAAAATCAACCCTCTGTCTTTGCTTTGAAATAGGACAAATTGGTTTCGACGAAGCTAGTAACGTTTCTTTTTTTTTTTTTCTTTGAGCCGGAGACGATTCTTTAAACTTTAATATTATGGTGACAAAAATGATATATTTTTCAAATGGTTGTATCTGCTAAAATGGATAAACAATATTCATAATATTAAACTTATATACATTTTTTTGGGAAGAACTTCCATATACTGGCGCCACTCAGGGAAGACCGGTGATTATACATTTAACTGTCATAGGTTATATAGATATTTAACAATAATATACATGATGTTATTAAATGCATACATAGATATGATACATACGTATTCAACGGATTCAAAATTGAAATAATTGGATAGTATATATTATTCCACTATTTCAATGTGAAATATTTTTGACAGTTGAAATATTTCCATAAGGAAGTATCGAATAATCATTAATATACATATCTGCAAAAGGTGCTCTTATACATATTAGTAAATGTTTCAAGTTATATCTAAAATATAGAAGATAGTTTAAATGTAAAAAGACTTAATTAAATACAAGAAGAACAAATATGAGCCTAAAAATGGATTTCTTCCCTTGTTCTAATATTTTTGCTCGTAAAAACGTAAAACAGTTGCATTTAATTCCTTTCATAATACTTCAATTTAGGCCTAATTATATATTTTTTAAAGTTTGCAACATTTATTACAACGAACGTCTTTAAAAGCATCTCTTTGGGATATTATATAGAATTAATGGCATGGTTATTCTATATATCCGTATTTAAATACATCTTAGCCATCTAAAATTGTACACGTCGAAATAGTGCGCATATATCTAAGCGACTCCGGAAGAATTAAAAATCTAATTTGATTGAATAGTTAGTAACATTTAATATTCATATCCATGTGTTCAATTTCAGCTATGTCATTTAATTTCAGCTTGAAAGTATCAATTCATGGTACCTGAGACGTACCTGTTTTGTTTTTAATTTTTGTTGGGGGTTTTTTTTAGGGGGGGGGGGGGGGTTGTTTGTTTGTGTGTTGTCTTTTTTTGTTGTTGTTTTTTTTTAATTTTTGGTTTTAAAAAAAATGTTTGTTTATTTGGGGGTGGGGGTGGGTTTGTTCTGTTTTGTTTTTGTTTGTTTGTTTGTTTGTTTATTTTTGTTTGTGTTTGTTGTTTACTTTTTTTTGGTTTTGTTGTTGTCGTTGTTGTTGTTGTTTTGTTTTTGTTTTGTTCTTTATTAAATGATTGGCACTTGTGAAAAAGTACCAAGAGAAAAGAAGAGGAAAAGAAAGTAGTAGCTGTACTTATATGATTTTAGTACCTAATTGGACGGGGGGGGGGGGGGGGACACTTGCGCAGAATGCTGGCATTTCAGAACCACTATTAGTTAAGTTGAATAAGAGAGAGAGAGAGAGAGAGAGAGAGAGAGAGAGAGAAAAGGAGAGAGAGAGAGAGAGAGAGGGAGAGAGATGGATAGAGAGAAGGGGAGAGAGAGAGAGAAGGAGAGAGAGAGGGAGAGAGATGGATAGAGAGAAGGGGAGAGAGAGGGAGAGAGAGAGAGAGGGAGAGAGAGAGAGAGAGAGAGAGAGAGAGATTTTGAAATAGGAAAATAGAGGGGGCGGGTGGGGATGGTGAGGGAAGAGAAGGAGATAAAAGAAGAGGAAGAGCTGACGAAGACATTATAAAATGTATTGCTGTTTGATTGCGTATTCCTTATGAGTTGGTCGATTGGAGATGATTTGATAAAAGAATTAGAAATGTAGAAGACAGTCAATGTTTACATGAAATGATGAAATAATACGTAGGTCAATACCTGATGACTTCATATTTGAGGGGGTGTGTGGTGGAGGAAAGTTATGGGGGGGGGGGGGGGGGGCAATCAAATGTCTCCAGCAGTAAACATGAAAGGCTAGCACTATTCAGTATCTGATACTGAATAGTGGTTTTGCACTATTCAGTATCTGATACTGAATAGTGGTTTTGTACTATTCAGTATCTGATACTGAATAGTGGTTTTGCACTATTCAGTATCTGACACTGAATAGTGGTTTTGCACTATAATACGGTGTATTTTTTCCGAAACCCGACAAAGTTTTGGGAAGATGGCATCTGTGGGAGTGAATCTCGGACTCAGAGAAGTGTACAACAGTGGGGAGTGAACCTGGGACTGTGTTTCAGCGGGTTTCGTAATAAAAAGCCGGACGACACTTGGCAATATCCGACAAAGTTATGGGAGGTAGGCAGCAGCGTGTGTGTGTGTGTGTGTGTGTGTGTGTGTGTGTAGAGGCTGGGGGGGGGGGGGGGAGGGGGTGAACCTGAGATTCAGGGAAGTGTACACCAGTGGGGAGTGAACCTGGGACTCTGGGTTTTGTAAAAAAGCAATAACAAAATGGGGGGGGGGAGAATTACTTTTTTTACGAAACCCGACAATATGCGGCAAAGAAGTGGAAAGTAGGCAAAGCGTGGGGAGTGAACCTGGGACTCAGTGAATGTACACCAGTGGGGAGTGAACCTGAGACTATGGTTTTCGGCGAGCTTCAGCTAGTTTCATATAAAATCAATTACTTTTTTACAAAACCCGACGAAACCTTGCAATATCAGAGAAAGTTATGGAGGCAACAGTGGGGAGTGAACCTGAGATTCGGGGAAGTGTACACCAGTGGGGAGTGAACCTGGGACTGGGATTCGGCGGGTTTGTTATTTAAAAAAAGCTATTACTTTTTGTTTACGAAATGCGCCAAATGCCAACAAAATGGGGCAAAGTTATGGAAAGTAGGCAAATAATGGGGACTGAACCTGAAACTCAGGGAAGTGTACACCAGTAGGGAGTGAACCTGAGACTCTGGGTTTCGGCGAATTTCAGCGAGTTTCATATAAAAGCAATTACTTTTTTATGAAACCCGACGAAACCTGGCAATATCCGACAAAGTTATGGGAAGTAGGCAACAGTGGGGAGTGAACCTGAGACTCAAGGAAGTGAACACCAGTGGGGAGTGAACCTGAGACTATGGCTTTTGGCGGGTTTCAGCGAGTTTCACATAAAAGCAATTACTTTTTTACGAAACCCGGCAATATCCGACAAAGTTATGGGAAGTAGACAACAGTGGGGAGTGAACCTGAGACTCAGGGAAGTGTACGCCAGTGGGGAGGGAACCTGAGACTCTGGTTTTCAGCTTGCTTCAGCGAGTTTCATATAAAAGCAATTACTTTTTTACGAAACCCGACGAAACCTGGCAATATCCGACAAAGTTATTGAAGTAGGCAACAGTGGGGGGTGAACCTGAGATTCAGGGAAGGGTACACTTGTGGGGAGTGAACCTGGGACTCTGGATATTGTAAAAAGGCAATACCAAGGGGGAGGGGGAATTACTGTTTTACGAAACCCGCCAAAACCCGACAAAGTTATGGGAAGCAGGCAGCAGTGGGGAGTGAATCTGGGATTTGGACACAGATGAGGATTGAATCTGGGACTGCGAGAGGCTGATACCAGTGGACAGTGAGCCCAGAATGTACTCTTCTTTCTAAACCTACCAAAATTATCAAAAGTTATGGGAAGTGGGCACCATTAGGCAATTAACCGGGACTCGGAGAAGTGCACACTGGTTGAGAGTGAACCTGGGACTGTGAGAAGAGGATATCAGTGGAAATGAACCTGGGACTATGGGAGTTGGGTACCAGACGAGAATGAAGCAATTAGTTTTTTACGAAACCCGCCATAACCCACCGAAAAACCATAGACTTAGGTTTACTCCCCAATAGTGTACACTTCCCTGAGTCTCAGGTTCACTCCCCCACTGTTGCCTACTTTCTTTCCATAACTTTGTTGGATATTGTTGGGTTTCGTAAAAAAGTAATTGCTTTTTTTTACGAAACCCAGTCCCAGGTTCACTCCCCAATGGTATACACTTCCATGAGTCCCAGGTTCACTCCCCACTGCTGCCTGCTTCCCATAACTTTGTCAGGTTTCGGCGTGTTTCGGCAGGTTTCAGGTTTCGTAAAATAAGAAACACCCCTAAAAATACCATGTGTATTCAGTAAATAGATGTCAATTGTAGTCTAATATTCAGTATCTGTTTAAATTATATTTTTATTATTATTATATTATTTATTTATTATTATTATTATTATTATTATTATTATTATTATTATTATTTATTATTATTATTATTATTATTATTATTATTATTATTATTATTATTATTATTATTATTATTACTTTATTCATTATTACATTATTATATTATTATTATTATTATTATTATTATTATTATTATTATTATTATTATTATTATTATTATTATTATTATTATTATTATCACGTAAATTTTAATATAATACTGCAATTAATTCACGGAAGTACATCATTCAATTAAAAATGGCAGAAAGTCTGGCCACATATTTGTAATGAATCGGGATTGTCTTAGATGACAAAACAAACAAACAAACAAAAACAACAACAAGAACAACAACAACAACAAATGATACAAACAGAAAAAAGCAAGATTTTAAAAAGTAATGAATAGAAGAGCTCATAAATGAAAAACAACAACGAGACTATAGCACATAAAAGATATTCGTAATAAATCGATAACTGATTAAATAACTCCTACTACTTGATTTAAAAAAAATCATAATCATAATAATGATGATGATGACGATCACAACAACAAAAATAATAATAATAGTAAGTAAATAGAAATAATAATAATAATAATAATAATAATAATAATAATATAATAATAATAATAATAATAATAATAATAATAATAATAATAATAATAATAATAATAAAAGAACAATAGTATAATATAAACATTAAATTATATTACAAGCAAATAAAATGATTTTTAAAAAATATTGGGGAAAAAATAAAAGTTAACCCTGCCGGGATATGAACTCTTGAACCTTAAGTTCAGAGTCAAACAGCTTATCAACCAAGCCATGGTGTCACAGAACTTTTAGTGACATTTAATCATGTTTATTTATACATTAAAAATGTATTTGAATGCCACTCTTTTTTTGAACTATGTTAATTGCACAATAGCAGAAATTTAAAGATAACGATCAAAATATTTTTACAACTTTGAATCGGGCTGTCAGTTACAGCACGTGTTCAATCTGGTTGTAGGTCAGCAGTTTATTTACATTCAACTGAGATTGTCGCACTTTTCACTCTCTCTATAATAAAAGAGTTCCTTATGGATACTGAATTGGTTAGAATCAGCGTGGGTGCGCAACTGGATGCGCGGGTTGACGGAGGTAGGAAACAATAACAAACCCACATGGTTGCCATTACCTCCACCATCATTCTCGCTCACGGTTTGTGGAAAGCACTTCATTACAGGCACGTAATAGTGAATCTAGTTTTTGTTTTGAACATTTCTATTATTATTCTTTGTAAATTGACCCATATTAAAAGAAACATACAAACAAAATAGGCATGACCAGTCACTAACAATGCCGTGTAGTGTGTAGACAGTAACACAGTACGGTGAACATGACTGACACTGGGATCGGAATGTCGGAACCCATGAGTCGTTCGCAACTCTGCCTCACGTATTCATTTAATCAGTCAATTTAATTTTTATTAAGCTTGCGTAAAACATACAAACAAAAAAGACATGACCAGTCACTAACAATGCAGTGTAGTGTGTAGACAGTAACACGGTACGGTGAACATGAATGACACTGGGATCGGAATGTCGGAACCCAGTCCCAGTAGTCGTTCGCAACTCAGCCTCGCGTACTCATTTAATCAGTCAATTTAAATTTCATTTAGCTTGCCTATTTTTCAAGTTTATGTTATATTCACTTTTTCTTTTTAAAAAGGGTAATCCAAACAGACCATAAAAACGATTTTATAATAAGCCGACTTCAACTTCCATCACTTACGACACGAACTTATTTTGGGTGTTTTTTTTTTAACAAAACCGTTTGACTCAAACTAAAGCTTCGGCATTGGATAAGGAGCGAGGTCCCTGTTGCCATCTTGCTTAGTTTATACAGAGACTGGGTTGCCACCTTGGCTGTTCTTGATAAATAGTAGTAAATAGCACAACCTTGTGCAATGAGAGAGAGAGAGAGAGAGAGAGAGAGAGAGATTTTGAACAAAAAACGAATATCTCTCTCTCTCTCTCACTCTCTCTCTCTCTCTCCCTCCCTCTCTCTCTCTCTTCCTATTTCATCTGTCACACTGTTTGACAATCTTCTTCACCTGGCTCACTTGTACTTGTAATATCGGGTGTAAGGTAAAATTTGAACAATTATTATTATTTATAAAATGCAGAAACTTTGCAAATAAACCGATAGACTAGACATTAATTCGATTCGAAAAGTGGAACACAAAAGGAGAATTTGCGAATACCCGGTCCAGACATAAGCGTCATGGTCTTATTTATAAAGTGCAGAATCTTTGCAAATAAACGGATAAAATAGAGATTAATTCGATTCGAAAAGTGGAACACAAAAGCAGAATTTGCGAATGCCCGGTCCAGACATAAGTGTTATGGTCTTATTTATAAAATCTAGAAACTTTGAAAATAAAAAGACAAGATAGAGATTCATTCGATTCGAAAAGTGGAACACAAAAGCAGAATTTGCGAATGCCCGGTCCAGACATAAGCGTTATGGTCTTATTTATAAAGTGCAGAAACTTTGCAAATAAACGGATAGACTAGATGTTATTTCGATTCGAAAAGTGGAACACAAAAGGAAAATTTGCGAATACCCAGTCCAGACATAAGCGTCATAGTCCTATTTATAAAGTACAGAATCTTTGCAAATAGACGGATAAAATAGAGATTAATTCGATTCGAAAAGTGGAACACAAAAGCAGAATTTGCATGCCCGGTCCAGACATAAGCGTTATGGTCTTATTTATAAAGTGCAGAATCTTTGCAAATAGACGGATAAAATAGAGATTAATTCGATTCGAAAAGTGGAACACAAAAGCAGAATTTGCGAATGCCCGGTCCAGACATAAGCGCTATGGTCTTATTTATAAAGTGCAGAAACTTTGCAAATAAACGGAAAAAACAGATTAATTCTAATCGAACAGTGGAACACAAAGGCAGAATTTGCGAACAACCGGTCCAGACACAAGCGTTATGGTCTTATTTATAAAATCTAGAAACTTTGCAAATAAACGGATAGACTAGCAGATATTAATTTGATTCGAAAAGTGGAACACAAAAGCAGAATTTGCGAATGCCCGGTCCAGACATAAGCGTTATGGTCTTATTTATAAAGTGCAGAAACTTTGCAAATAAACGGAAAAAATAGAGATTAATTCTAATCGAACAGTGGAACACAAAGGCAGAATTTGCGAACAACCGGTCCAGACATAAGCGTTATGGTCTTATTTATAAAGTGCAGAAAATTTGCAAATAAACGGATAAGATAGAGATTAATTCGATTCGAAAAGTGGAACACAAAAGCAGAATTTGTGAATACCCGGTCCAGGCATAAGCGTCATGGTCTTGTTTAAATGAAACAATGCCATTAAAAAAAATATATGGTCAATGAGTAATTAAGCTAAATATGCGGAGTTCAAAGAGATAACTTGATCTGTGAATTTTTTTTATAATTAGCTGTTTTTATTCTCCATCATTTAGGTTATGTGATTAAGTTTATAATTGAAATACAAACTTTATCTCACTTATCAATGTTTTGCAATAAAGGAGAGTGTGAGTGAACCTGAGCAAAGGAAATTATTTGAGAGAGTGATATTTATCATGCTTTTCAGTTTGTAGTTGAATTCTAGAATGGATTCTTTATAGTTCTCATTGATTGTATGTCAGTATGTCAGTCTTTAGGACACCGATTACCCTAATGCGGCCACAATTTACAATGTGACGGCCACAAGCCCGTTAAACGCAGAGTGGGGTATTGTTGTTTGCAAGTAATGCTATGGTTTTAATAGGATATCTGTCTCCTATTAAAATACATTCCTGTGTTGGATTTTGGATTAAATTCATGTCTTCTTCGGATTTTGGGATATTTAATTTTCATGGATTGTGATTGTGATTTTCAAGACTATTAATGTAAGTAAATGCCCAAATAGATATTTTTATTCATTTATTCTTTATTTATTTTTTTTTAGTTTTGTTTTGTTTTGAAGCATTTATTATAAGAAATATTGTACATATGCACTTATACACCTAAGACTATATCCTTTCAACTGCTTATTATTATTATTATTATTATATTATTATTATTATTATTATTATTATTATTATTATTATTATTATTATTATTATTGTTATTGTTATTGTTATTATTTTATTATTATTATTATATATATTATATTATTATTATATTTTATAATATATAATAATAATAATAATAATAATAATAATAATAATAATAATAATAATATAATAATAATAATAATAATAATAATAATAATAATAATAATAATAATAATAAATAATAATAATAATAATAATAATAATAATAATAATAATAATAATAATAATAATAATAATAATAATAATAATAATAATAATAATAATAATAATAATAATAATAAGCAGTTGAAAGGATATAGTCTTAGGTGTATAAGTGCATATGTACAATATTTCTTATAATAAATGTATCGTACAAACAACATTCGTTTAGACAGGTAGTCGGGATTCTAGCGCCAGTTTTATTTGGGCAACCATGATTGGGATTTCACTCAATGCACTTATTATTATTATTATTATTATTATTATTATTTTATTATTATTATTATTATTATTATTATTATTATTATTATTATTATTATTATTATTATTATTATTATTATATATATAATAATAATAATAATAATAATAATAATAATAATAATAATAATAATAATAATAATAATAATAATAATAATAATAATAATAATAATAATAATAAGTGCATTGAGTGAAATCCCAATCATGGTTGCTCAAATAAAACTGGCGCTAGAATCCCGACTACCTGTCTAAACGAATGTTGTTTGTACGATACATACTAACTACACGTTCAATATCGGGGGCAGAAAATATACGTTTGGTTTTCTGAAATTAAAACAGTAGTCCCACATTGTTCTTTGATGTTATTTGTGGTTGCTTTGCTTTGAAACTTACACATTATATTGTGTTACATTGTTTACAAAATATTTCTGGTACTCGTATGCATGTGTAGTCAACGGACCACCGGTCAATCGTGTTCTTTATTATTTTATTATTAATTTTGGCTTGACATCTTACATATGTGAATTTGACAGGTTGTTATGGATGGTAATTATAACATTAAGTGATTTTTAAACATTTTTATGGCGTTTTAAATGTCTTTCTTGCATTCATTGCCGAGCACCTCCACTTTTCTGTTACTATTTTAACGATCAGCTGATTTTCTCTTGCCTCCCCTTTAATTTCGCGGACTTTTTTCAGAACGAGGCGTGGGAGTGGCTAATAGTGGCAAAGCACTATTCAGTATCTGATACTGAATAGTGGTTTTGCACTATTCAGTATCTGACACTGAATAGTGGTTTTGTTTTTTTTTTCCGAAACCTGACAAAGTTATGGGAAGAGGACAGCTGTGGGAGTGAATATGGGATTCAGAGAAGTGTACACCAGTGGGGAGTGAACCTGGGACTGCGTTTCGGTGGGTTTCGTAATAAAAAGCAATTACTTTTTTACGAAACCCGACGACATCCGGCAATATCCGACAAAGTTATGGGAGGTAGGCAGCAGCGTGTGTGTGTGTGTGTGTGTGTGTGTGTGTGTGTAGGAGGGGGGGGGGGGGGAACCTGAGATTCAGGGAAGTATACACCAGTGGGGAGTGAGCCTGGGACTCTGGGTTTTATAAAAAAGCAATAACAAAATGTGTGGGGGGGGGGGGAGGATGACTTTTTTACGATACAATATGTTGCAAAGTTGTGGAAAGTAGGCAAAGCGTGGGGAGTGAACCTGAGACTCAGTGAAGTGTACACCAGTGGGGAGTGAACCTGAGACTATGGTTTTCGGCGGGCTTCAGCTAGTTTCATATAAAAGCAATTACTTTTTTAAGAAACCCGACGAGACCTGGCAATATCCGAGAAAGTTATGGGTAGTAGGCAACAGTGGGGAGTGAACCTGAGATTCGTGGAAGTGTACACCAGTGGGGAGTGAACCTGGGACTGGGTTTCGGCGGGTTTTGTAAAAAAAAAAAAAAAGCAATTACTTTTTGTTTACGAAATGCGCCAAATCCCAACAAAATGGGTCAAAGTTATGGAAAGTAGGCAAATAATGGGGAGTGAACCTGAGACTAAGGGAAGTGTACACCAGTGGGGAGTGAACCTGAGACTCTGGTTTTCGGAAGGTTTCAGCGAGTTTCATATAAAAGCAATTACTTTTTTGCGAAACCCGACGAAACCTGACAATATCCGACAAACTTATTGAAGTAGGCAACAGTGGGGGGGGGGGGGGGGGGGGGTGATCCTGAGATTCAAGGAAGTGTACACTTGTGGGGAGTGAACCTGGGACTCTGGAGGGGGAATTACTTTTTTACGAAACCCGCCAAAACCCGACAAAGTTATGGGAAGCAGGCAGCAGTGGGGAGTGAATCTGGGATTTGGGCACCGATGAGGATTGAACCTGGGACTGCGAGAGGCTGATACCAGTGGACAGTGAGATCAGAATGTACTTTTATTTCAAAACCTACCGAAATTGTCAAAAGTTATGGGAAGTGGGCACCATTGGGCAATGAACCGGGACTCAGGGAAGTGCACACCGGTTGGGAGTGAACCTAGGACTGTGAGAAGAGGATATCAGTGGAAATGAACCTGGGACTAGGGAAGATGGATACCAGTGGGAAATGAAGCCGGACTATGGGAGATGGGTACCAGACGATAATGAAGCAATTACTTTTATACGAAACCTGCCAAAACCCGCCAAAAAACCATAGACTTAGGTTTACTCCCCAATACCCGAGTCTCCGGTTCACTCCCCCACTGTTGCCTACTTTCTTTCCATAACTTTGTTGGATATTGTCGGGTTTCGTAAAAAAGTAATTGATTTTTTTTACGAAACCCAGCCCCAGGTTCACTCCCCACTGCTGCCTACTTCCCATAACTTTGTCGGGTTTCGGAGTGTTTTGGCAGGTTTCGTAAAAAAAGAAACACCCCTAAAAATACCACGTGTATTCAGTAAATAGATGTCAATTGTAGTCTAATACTCAGTATCTATTTAAATTATTATTATTATTATTATTATTATTATTATTATTATTATTATTATTATTATTATTATTATTATTATTATTATTATTATTATTATTATTATTTATATATCATCATCATCATCATATTATTATTATTATTATTATATTATTATTATTATTATTATTATTATTATTATTATTATTATTATTATTATTATCACGTAAATTTTAATATAATACGGCAATTAATTCACGGAAGTACATCGCTCAATTTAAAATGGCAGAAAGTCTGCCCACATATTTATAATGAATCGGTACTTGATCAAATTGGAGTCATTTTTTTTTTTCAGCAGCCAAGCAGAGGCGGATTATTGTAAGAAGCGATGGAGGGAGATAATATATGACCGCTCGGGAGATTAAAGGGTTGAACAATTGTAGAACGAATTGAAAGTAAAGTGGGCGGTGTTATTAGATTCTATATCTGTTTCTTAATTAAGGTCACCTTTGTCTTACTTTTTATCGGTTATTTTTAGTCGTAAACATTTCTAATATTTATTTACTGGCGATGAAATAAGTTTTGCAAGTGCCGTAACAGGCATGCAGTCTTTAAATCGTCTCTATAATAAACACAGGAAGACATGAAATCCTTGTTATTTATGGGTTTTTGTGGTTTTGTAGAAATAAAAATCAACTTGACTACACTTGTTTGTATCCATGTATGCGCTTGGCTAAGAAGCTCATAACATTGCCATCCGGAAGTATAACGGACCAATACACAAAACTGTGTGTATCCATGAACGTTTATAATCAGGTTAATACAGTTCAGTGAGCATTACTCATAAACGTGGATGGCAAAAAAAAACAATAACAAAGACATGAGTGACGTCATCTTCGAACTATCTATAGAACTAACACAGAAAACTATGTATGAATGTAACCGTTTAAAATCTGATCGAGAAAATCGTGTGATAACTAGTCACCCATTTGACGGAAAAGAAAATAGCAACGATCAGAGAGAGGACGATTTCATTCTCATTCACGTTACTGTTTATAAACAACCAAATATGTTTGTCCAAGCACGTGTGAGGATGTGTCACAAATTTTAAGTTTTGATTGGTCAAAAATCTACTGGTTAATTGTTCATTTATAGCTGAATTATACTGATTGTATAGATAAATAAAATAAAACGTTGGCTCTTTATGGCTTGATATGGGAAATTGAAGTATTGTGAAACCATTCAGAAAGAGTAGACAATTGGAGCACCCTTGCTTTCAACGTTCTTTTTAATTTTTTATTTTATTTTTGTATTTCATTTGTAATGCAAATATTCGGGCTTATGTTGTTTTTCTTATCTTTTGATCTGATATTAACTTTTTAGCATCGTCCCGCCTGACACATCATCTGAAGGCCATAGGTCACACGTGGCTCGGGTATATTTATAAATATATTGGATAATGATGGCTAACATTTATACCACACATAAGATCAGATTTGATACGGAATATCAATTGTATTTCACAGGTGTAATTCTATATATGTGGAAAGTAGCAATCTCAAGTAATGACACCCTCCCCCTTCCCCTTATAATCCTTTAAGCACCAGCTTGACCTCGATGGCTTC
Organism: Berghia stephanieae; assembly: GCF_034508935.2. Lineage (NCBI taxonomy): Eukaryota > Metazoa > Mollusca > Gastropoda > Nudibranchia > Aeolidiidae > Berghia > Berghia stephanieae. The sequence continues at coordinate 86,954,158 of NC_088360.1, read as the reverse complement.
GATCCAAGAACCAGTTTATTGGCAATAGCCAAACGTTACCAATATTACCAAATAAATCGGGGAGCGATTCACAAAAAGCAAAAGAAATCTCCATACATCGCAGTGTTTGAATTGGTCAACATAAACTTTGGGATGTTTTTTTTACATAGGTAATAAATGCCGTTGTAATACAGATCCATCACATTCCGGAAGCAAGTTATATCCCTTCCATAATTCAATGGATTCAAACCAAAATAGAGAAAACACCAAAGCACTTCCAGCGTCTTTGCCTAACATTGAGACAAGTTGAAGAGAATTACACCAACCAGACTAAAACCTATCTGGAGATACAGTAAAATGCAAGAATACATAGTTTTTGAGGCTCGGAAGGATCACCGTGGAACTCTCCAAAAACGATCCAACAGAAAGAAATATCATTTGAAAACACTTCAGCTCGGTTTTCATGCCAGTAGATCAACAAAATAATTAAAATCCGCCGATCTTATTTCTTCCGCATCCTAAATACCCAGTATCATCATGTCAGGGTTAGAAAAACTGAAAAGATATCAAAACATCCAAAGCACAAGGACCCTGATAAGACCCCAAACCATTTCCAAAGAAAAACTTTTGACCAAAACTTGCATCTTTCGGTAATGATAGACACTGTGTGGCTAGGGTTAACATCCCAACCCCCCCCCCCCCCCCAACCAAAAAAAAAAGGGGGGGGGGGGGCAAAAACTATCGCGAAAACAACAGAATTATTTATCTGACACCGGTGACCTTAAAATTATTAGAACACATATGTCGACACATCTCAAACCATTTACTGCCATCTTTAAACCATGACTTCCGGAATACTCTTGCTAACTCGGCCTCTTATGACTAGCGACTTACTGAAATCCAAGAACGTAGAAGGCATTCGATACTGTGTGACATCAAAATCTCTTAGAAAAATACATCAAAATGGCATAAACGATTCAATACAAATTTGTTTGAAAAGTGGGCATACATGATGCATGCGTTTAAACGTCAAAATGTAACATGAGCGTCAAAAAGTCGAATTTCAATTATTGCCTCAATATCATGAACCTGATAAAAGTGCGCAGCCATCTATATCCTGGAATTGAAATATCTGAAGCTCTTAAAAGTGAAAATATATCGCGAAAAATAATTCAAAAGGTTACATCACTTTCTCCTTCGTAATCTGAAGCACCTCTCACTGTCATCTTGACGAACCTTATCTCGTGGGAGTCCTTCCTCGGAACATGGCGCAGTTGAATAATAATCTGCAGTGTATGGCACAGATACAGACACAAAAGACCCCCCCCCCCCCCGCTTTCCTCCTTTTCCTCAGTCACTCACACTCACTATCTCACGGTGTGATTGTAATGATGCACGCTGCCTGAACTGGACTTGGGTAAGGTATAGAACTAAGACCTTCAATTGATGATGCTTTGTAGTAAATTGAATGTGATAGTTTGTTCCTAGCAGTTGCTTTCCTCTATTTGCATAAGCCCCCTTGTCTTTCTTTTTCTTTGCAGTTTGTAAGGGTAGACGAAATATTTGTTTAAAAGTTAAAATTGAGCTTTCATATCACGCAATATCCACTAAACGTGCTCAAAGTGCTTTACAATGGGTCCTTAAGCAACAGCAACACTTAATATGTAGGTTGAGACATGAGATCTGTTAGGTGAAATTATTTCTTTTTCGGACAGACAACACTGTTAACGGCTAGATACTCATTTTACGCCCTAGTATGATGTGATAGTGTGAGTAAAGAGTATTTTCCAAGGCCACAACACTGTTAACGGCTAGATACTCATTTTACGCCCTAGTACGATGTGATAGTGTGAGTGTGAGTAAAGAGTATTTTCCAAGGTCTCAACTATGCGCCGCTCAGATTTTTTTCTATTGCAGAAGTACAGTGGCGGTTCTAGCCTATTTATGATTCGGTCATATATATATTATTTTATTTTTATTTTTTGTTATATTTATTTATTTTTTTTTCACCTTAAAAAAATTGATAATATTTCAACCACAAAAAAATCACATTCACAATGAAATGGCAACACCAGTAGATTTTAATTATTCCAAACGTAATCAAAAATGAATCACGAAAGAGAATACAACAACAAAAATAAAGCGACGAGACATAATGCAACTAAGAGGAATACAAGTCCATTTCGTTCACTCGATGCTTTAATCACTCAACGGCGAGATTAATATTTCTGTTACATTACTGGTTTTCAGTAGTACGTTGTTTTCATCAAGAAGCAACAACAGAGCTCAAATTGCATCAGTTTTACTGCTCTCTTGGTGGTTAGAATGATTGTGCCAGTGGTGGTAGTAGTGGGAATAGTGGTAGCGGTGGTAGTGGAGGAGGAGGAGGAGGAGGAGGAGGAAGAGGAGACGGTGAGGGAGGATGTAATTATGGTAGTGGTTTTGGTGGTGCTGTTGGTTAGAATGATAGTTGTGGAGACGATGACGGAAATTATATGATGATGTTGATATTGTTTTTATTGCTATTGTAGTACTTGTTGTTAATGTTGTTGTTAACGCCAATAAATCATACAACTTGATGACAACATACATGAAAGTTGAAAAAAAATGGTAAATGGAACCAAACAATAAACCGTATCATTAATAACCACAAAAAAATACAACAATCGTAATACCACCAATACGTACAATAATAATAATAATAATAATAATAATAATAATAATAATAATAATAATAATAATAATAATAACAACAACAATAATAAAATACAATTAAGACAAAATAATGCTACCAATCTCTCCTCATGCATTCGTTAGACTATAACAATAACGACCCTAGCTTCTCGCAAGTACGGAATCTGCTCACCCTTCCTTTAAACGTATTTGTTTCCTCTATAACTTAGAATTCAACTCTCTCCTTTCTCAGAAGAGTATTTCTCGTATACTAATTTTGAATAAAAGTGTGTTGTTTTATAGTATAGATTCAAAATTAAATAAAATAATAGTACGATAATAGTACGCCATTCCATAAGCACACCTAGGCGGGTGATCGAACTCGGTACACTTCGGGTACGAACAAAGACATACCGCTGAGCCACGCTGCCCCAAAAACAGAGAGTTTGTTTTTTGTTTTTAAGGGTTTTACGGCGCTTGCAACACATTTAGGTTATATCAGCGCCAGTAAAAAGGTAGAAAATGGGATAGTAAAAAGTTCTAGAATTACAATTAAAGCACCCAAGAGAAAGTAAGACAAAGGGGAACTGGGAACAAATAGGGATCAGATGTAGATTCCAAGAGCATACCACCAATGTACTTAATTTGAGATCACCTAAAAGTCTCATCCAGACACAAGCACAGGCCCCAACTAAGAGGAATACACTCAAATGTTTACTAATCATATAATATAATATGCAAACTAAACATAATACAATACATAACAGAGAGATGATTTACAAGGAAAAAAATATCATCTCCCAAAACAATAACTATGCATTTGACTGTTTCCCTCCCAGCCAGGACTCCGGAAAGGGCCAGGACAAAACCAAGTAAACTCATTCCAAGACAAAGACAGAAAGCATGTTGGAAAACAGATATAAGGAGATAGAAGACACAGTATGTACCTCCCGCAATGGGAGGTCAGGATCCCCACCCAGAAAAACAGAGAGCAACATGTTTGTTTTTAATGATTCCATGGCGCTTGCAACACATTTAGATTATATTAATACTCGTAGCAATGGAGAAAGAAAACAATTAAAGGACCCAAGAAAAAGTAAGTTCCAAGAGCATACCATCAATGTACTTAGTTTAAAACACCAGTACAGGATCCCACTAAGAGGAACACATTCAAATGTTTACATGTTTACAAGATTTGGTAAAAACAAAAATAGATGATTTACAAGAAAAACATATCACCTCCCAAACTAACACTACAAATTTGACTGTTTCCCTCCCAGCCGAGGACTCCGGACAGAACCGGCAAGGACAGAACCGGGTAAGCACATTCCATTACAAGACAAAGACAGAAAATAAACCTCAGAAAACAGATAATATAGGGGGATAGAAGATAGAGCAAAGTATCTCCTGCTCACCATGGGAGAGCAACACGTAAGAAAACAGATAAAGGATCCCCTTTAGAGACAGCAAGCGACCATGGGAGGTCACAAGACTCCACCCAGGGACGAATAATGAAACAAGACAGATGAGAATATAAGTGTGTGTGAAGGGGTGTGGAACACAACAGTTAGAAGGAGGAGAAGACCACCCCCCCCCCCCCCCACACACACAAGGAATTCAAGAATTCAAAACACGAATCTTTAAATTCAAATCCAAGAACACAATGTTGAGTTCGCAAATTTAATACAGTATTTATAATCAGTTTTGCATAATACGTCAACTATGTACATCAATAGTAAAAATTTGATTGTTTGTTTGTTTTTAAGGGTTTTACGGCGCTTGCAACACATTAAGGTCATATCAGCGCCAGTAAAAAGGAAGAAAATGGGATAGTAAAAAGTTCTAGAATTACAATTAAAGAAACCAAGAGAAAGTAAGACAAAGGGGGAACTAGGAACAAATAGGGATCAGATGTAGATTCCAAGAGCATACCTTCAATGTACTTAGTTTGAGATCACCTATAAGTCTCATCCGGACACAAGCACAAAATCCAACAAGGAGGAATACACTCAAATGCTTACATTATACATTAAAAATAAATAAGATAATACATGACAGAGAGATGATTTACAAGGAAAAAAATATCATCTCCCAAAAAAATATCTATGCGTTTGACTGTTTCCCTCCCAGCTAGGACTCCGGCCAGGGCCAAGACAAAACCAAGTAATCTCATTCCAAGACAAAGACAGAAAGCATGTTGGAAACCAGATATAAGGGGATAGAAGACACAGTATGAACCTCCCTGCCCACTATGGGAGAAAAATTTGATTGGATTGCAAAAAAGGATAACAATAATAATAATATTAACAATGCAAGTACTCGCTAAATTCATTTCTTAATATATTTACTTATCTTAGCGGAGCAGTGTGGTTTCACAATTTTTCTTCTGAAATGCTTCTGCATTAATCGGGGATAGGGGCTTGTACACAAAACAGGAATTGTAACACATCTTGTCTTTTTATCATGTTATATCAGAATAGTAAGCGAATATCATTAAAACAAATATAAATTAGTTTCAAAATATACATGAGAACAAGTCATTACAATTAAAGAAATCAAATTCAACAAACAATGAGAATACAAGGATTAAATCAATATTATTGAGGACGAGACAGATTTCCTTGATAAAAGTGGCTAAATCTCCAAAAACCAACATCAAGAACTAAACTTTTTATACCAAGTTCTCCAACCAAGTCGAAATCTTTTGCCTACCCAAAGTTTGTCTTTATGGTTTTTATGGCGCTTTCATGGCTTAAACAGTGTGTCAGGAACACACTCAAATGCTTACATTATCTATTCTAATGACTTACATAGAAAAAACATAATCTGTCAAAAACTATAACGAGTAGTTGAACAGATATAGAAGGCCAAAGTCAGCAGGAGCAAATCAACCCCCCCCCCCCGCCCCACACACACACACACACACACACACAGCAAGTACCTCCCTGCCCACTATGGGAGGTCAGGAACCCCACCCAGTCAGCAGTGGAATGTGGTCTTACAGAATGGATGGGGAGAGCAACCACAGAAACAGGACACATGCCATAGTTAAAAACCAGAAAAGATATCTGTCAAGGATCCACTTTAAAAAAAAACAGATCAACAAAATAAATCTCATCAGTCAGACCATTATTTTTAATGTGAAAATAGAGTACATGACAACCAAAATAAACAAAATCTTTGATAGAGTTTTGAGAGTTAGCATTTAATATACTTTTTCTTTTAGCATTTTAGACAAAGCTACTATTACTTTCACATGATTGTTAATAAATTAAAAATTACATTCCTACCAAACCTTATAAATGTGATATATAACATAACATATACCAGATGTGATATATAACATAACATATGGACATAAAAGAGCATATAGGAATTGCAAAATTAAAAGGGTATTAGAATATTTTAATATTATAATATGTCAATAAGCGATCTGTGTAATGTTTAAAATTTTGAAAGATTGAGTTTTCTATCCATTACACAATGTCTTAAACACAAAGGTTTCCTATAAACAAGCATTTCTTCTTTAAGCAGTAAACATTTACATGTACAGAGAAAAAATAGATTCAAACAAATTAACATTAAATACATCAATTATTCTACTTTTTTAAAAACTATTGCTATATTTGCATGAATGCTATAATGTACAAAATGAATTTAAAATTACATTCCAATGAAAGCTGAAACACGATACGATTGCAAAATATTAGACAATAAAACTTTCAAAATATATTCATTCACTTTTTTTTTTAGCCAGACATAAGGACTAATGATAGGTTTTTTAAAGTACAATATCTTATATTTTAGTAATGTAAAATGGAAAATATAACTAATAATAGAGTTACAGCGATTTCTGTATGTTATACTACAAAACATAGCATTAATAAAAAACAAAAAAATGGTGGTGAAGATGATGATCGGAGGTGAGTCTGATGGCAGTGGTTGTGTTGGGAAGTGATAGCTTTGGTTGGGATGATGGGAAGTAACGGTAGAGTCATAGGGGTTGTGATAGAAGCGACCATGCTGTGAGGTTAGTGGTAATAAGTGGAAGCCATGGCTTGGTGAAAATGATAGAAGCAGGTTCAACAATAAAGATCTGATAAATAGCACAATAAGTAACATTGAAATGTAAATCTAAAAGTGATTGTAATATTGAAAAGATCAATTATTGTTATTGAAAAGTCTTAATTTAAATTTTTTTTTTTTTATAGTAGAGACGACAGCCATTTTATCTAAATATTTTATAATGGGGGGAAATTCATTTGGCAGAACAAATTATAATATTTATTGTAAA
>NC_088360.1:86857212-86929712 GCF_034508935.2 Berghia stephanieae | reverse complement strand
ATAGATAGATAGAGAGAGAGAGAGAGAGAGAGAGAGAGAGAGAGAGAGAGAGAATTCCTACCTCGAGATGAAGTCTTCATTCACGATGGTAAGGATGATATAGCCACTGAAAATGATCATGGCATTCTAAGAGTAACTTTCAGGGTCAGATTGGCAGAGATTGCAGCAGCAGAGCTCAAGATGAAGAAAATGATGTTGATATAAAAGTGATGGCAGGGATGTAGATGATGAAAGCAGCAGCAGTGACAATGATGGTGAAAATGGCAAAGCAGGTGACGTGATGATAGAAGTCACTCCGGCAGGGCTATGGTGGTGAAGATGATGATGATGGGAGGTGATTCTGATGGCAGTGGTTGTGTTGGGAAGTGATAGCTTTGGATGGGATGATGGGAAATAATGGTAGAGTCATAGGGGTTGTGATAGAAGCGACCATGCTGTGAGGTTAGTGGTAATAAGTGGAAGCCATGGCTTAGCGAAAATGATAGAAGCAGGTTCAACAATAAAGTCCGATAAATGGCACAATTCCATACCCAGGATCGAAATGACCCAACCAGAAAGAGTCAAACAAATCACATCCCTATCCCACGTCTTCAAGACAAATGTAAATCAACATTCTGCCCAAACACATCCGGGCTTCCTGTAGGCCTCCAGTCCACCTACTGCACTTGGGTATGTACCTGAGACACAAACAAATACACCCCCACCGGTAGAAGTACGCTCATCTGTATTTCAAATACATGCGAATGCCAACCACAATCATCTTGTCAACAAAGAACACGAATGTAACTCGCCGGCCCCAACCAGCTGGAATCAACTCGAACCCAAGTCCAGAACCACACCACCACCATCACTTTATCACTGAATCTACCTCCAGCATCCTCATCCTCCCACAACTTCCACCCACCACCACCGTCCTCGACGAACACAATCCCTTCATCACAATCACTGCAACCCCACCAATACCACCATCATCCCTTCCTCCGCTGTCACCTCCCTTCACAACTATTGCCATCATCATCACCTCCCATCATCATCACTTCACCACCACAACCTTACCATCATGATTTCCATCATCTCGTCACCCAACAATGCCACCTTCACCAACAATGTCACTACTGTTGCTCCATCATCTACATCCCCATCATCACCTCGCCACCAACAACACTTCCGCCATCAAGATCTCTGCCACTACAATCCCCGGAGCCCCCCAAAATGACCCATCCAGTTGCTCCGCTGAAAACCATAACCATCCTCTATGACCTCACCATCCCTGCGGCCATCCTCCCCTGCCACCCCAACATGGCCATCCACGTCGCCAGGAACTTGACGTCGTCAAATATCTGCAACAAAAGGTAGGGACTGATAATAAAATGTAGGTAAAACAACTCAATTCTTTGACTTCACATCTAGTTTATTATTTTTTATTCTTGACTAACCACCCGGTTTTCTAACTTTCAAGGCTTGGCTCAACTAAATAGTTGTTAAAAAAAACAAAACAAACAAAAGAAACATTTACCACTGCAAGGCTATTTCCGAGTTTTTAACAGATATGTGCAAGTGCCATGTGTAGTCTTATTATATATACATAACATCTTGTGAGAGGCCTAGTCTTAGTATATACATAATATTTTATAAGTAGCCTAGTCTTAGATAATATCTTGTGAGAGGGCTACTCCTAGTATATCTCTCAAAATGGTATTAAGTCTGGTTTTTCAAAATTTATTTTTTTGTACCCAATCGAAGCTTATTTTATGCCTGAAAATGTGATACCAAAAGTATAAAATTATGATTATTCATTTCCAAGATATGACCCTTTGAAGTAAGGAAAGTATAAAAACCAAGTTTTGAGAAAACTGACTTCGAATTTTAGGCACCTGTTTCATGCACAGTTGATTCAATGGGCAAAGATAACACCTTGGATACGGGCATTGAAAATTTAGCGAGAGTAATAAAATTTGTCATGCGCTTAGAACATAAATTTAATAATGTGCATCCAAAGTTTTGAAATAATCAAATCATTACTTTTGTAGTTATTTGTTATTATATAAGAGGAAAACAAAAAGCTTTTACCTGCAACAACAATATCTTATCAAACACTTCCGCGTTACGTACAACAAAACAAAGACACGAAACGGCATGTTTTATTTTTACATCCAGGTAAACCACTTTCCATATTGAATGCATTTATCGAATGCCAAAGAAATCTACTCAGGCAAAATTCATTGAGGAGTTACATATTTCTAAATATCATGACATCCTCGGTCAACCAAGCTGAGAGAGAGAGAGAGAGAGAGAGAGAGAGAGAGAGAGAGAGGAGAGAGAGGAGAGAGAGGAGAGGAGAGAGAGAGAGAGAGAGAGAGAGAGAGAGAAAGTAGAGCGAATGTGAGAGATGGAGAGAAAGAGAGAGGGAGAGACCAACTGGAATTCCTACCTTGAGGTGAAGTCTCTTTTCCTTTGAAGAATAGACAATCCAATGTTGTCTCTTGATGCCATCCTTTAGAGAATTTTTAAAAAATGTAATTCTTGTTTATGTTGTGTAATTGTAAACAGGTAGATGATTGAGGAAATTATGTTTTGAAACAAAAGCAATATCACCATTAATGTTCTTTACAGTTGGGTCCATCCCAATAGCTCAAAGTTCTGCCCCCAGTTGAGCCCCAAAAGTTAACTTCTAAATCAAGAGCACAAGATCACACTAAGAGGAATACACTCCAACGTTTATAAATCATATGTTAAAAATAGAAAGTAAAAATAATAATACAGAACAGAGAGATGATTTACAAGGAAAAAATATAATCTCCCAAAAACTATAATCATGCATTCAACTGTTTCCCTCCCAGCCAAGGACTCCGGCTAGTGTCAGGACAAAACTAAGTAATCTCATTCCAACACAAAGACAGACAGCAATTGGAAAAAAGGTATAGGGTATAGAAGACACAGCAAATACCTCCCTGAGCACTATAGGAGGTCGGGAACCCCACCCAGTGAGAGAGAGAGAGAGAGAGAGAGAGAGAGAGAGAGTGAGAGAGATAGAGAGAAGAACAACTGGAAGTCCTACCTCAAGGTGAAGTCTCCAGTACTTTGAAGAATACACAATCCAATTCTGTCTCTTGATGCCGTCCTTTAGTGAATAAATATAATGTAATTCTTGTTTATGTTGTTTAATGTAGACAAATAATCAAAGAAATTATGTTTTGAGAGAAATGCAGTCTCACCACTATTGTTCTTTACAGTTTGCTCCATCCCGAAAGCTCAACTGGTAAGAGTGAGAAAAAGAGAAAGAGAATAAAAAGAAAGAGAGAGAGAGAGAGAGAGAGAGAGAGAGAGAGAGAGAGAGAGAGAGAGAGAGAGATAGAAGAGAAAGAGAGAGAGAGAGAGAAAGTCAAGAGAGAGAGAGAGATAGAGAGAGGGAAAGGAAAGATAGAGAGAGAGAGAGAGAAAGGCAAGAGAGAGAGAAACATTCTTGCACATGCACGAACACACACACACACATACACACTCTTAGAGAGAGAGAGAGAGAGAGAGAGAGAGAGAGAGAGAGAGAGAGAGAGAGAGAGAGAGAAAGAGAGAGAGAAAGAGAGAAAGAGCAAGAGAGATAGAGAGACAGAGGAAGAGAGAGAGAGAGAGGAAGAGAGAGAGAGAGAGAGAGAGAGACCAACTGGAATTCCTACCTCGAGGTGAAGTCTACAGTTCTATGAAGAGTGCACAATCCTCTCCCGTCTCTTGATGCCGTCCTGTAGTGAAAAAAAATGTAATTCATGTTTATGTTCTGTTGTTGTAAAAAATTATCAAAGAAATTATGTTTTGAAATAAATGCATTATGACCACTGATGTTATTTACAGTTGGGCCCACCCCGATCGATAGCTCAACTGGTAGGACATTTAACTCAAACAATGTGAGAGAGAGAGAAGAGAGAGAGAGAGAGAAGAGAGAGGAGAGAGAGAATAGAGAAGAGAGAAAAGCAAGAGAGAGAGAGAAGAGAGAGAGAGAGAGAGAGAGAGAGAGAGAGAGAGAGAGAGAAAGGTAAGATAGAGAGAAAGAGAAAGGCAAGAGAGAGAGACACATGCATGCACATGCACGATGACACACACACACACTCACACTCTAAGAGAGAGAGAGAGAGAAAGAAAGAGAGAGAGAGAGAGAGAGAGAGAGAAAGGTAAGATAGAGAGAAAGAGAAAGGCAAGAGAGAGAGACACATGCATGCGCATGCACGATGACACACACACACACTCACACTCTTAGAGAGAGAGAGAGAGAGAGAGAGAGAGAGGAGAGAGGAGAAAGAGAGAGGAGAGAGAGAGAGAGGAGAGGAGAGAAAGAGAGAAGAGAGAGAGAGAGAGAGAGAGAGAGAGAGAGAAAGAGAGAGAGAGAGAGAAAAGACCAACTGGAATTCCTACCTCGAGGTGAAGTCTACAGTCCTTTGAAGAGTGCCCAATCCTCTCCCGTCTCTTGATGCCGTCCTGTAGTGAAATGAAGACATAGCACAAAGCTATTAATTGTGCCACACTAATATATCAACACTTATGAAGACATCATGTCACTCTTATATCCACATCACACCAAGCTCCTGATTATAATATTATAGAACTTTAGTAAATAATTAATTATACTAGACTACTATCCTAAGCAGTTCTATCTTGTTAACTAAATATTAAACTAAGAGGAATCCAATCAAATGTTTACAAATCATATATAATATGTAAACAAAACATAGTACAGTGCATAATAGAGAGATGATTTACCAGGAAAAAAATATAATCTCCATACAATAGCTATACATTTGACTGTTTCCCTCCAAGCTAGGGTATCCGGCCAGGGCCAGGACAAAACCAAGTAATTTCATACCAAGACAAAGACAGAAAGCAAGAAAAACAGATATATATATAGAGAGAGAAAGGCAAGAGAGATAGGGGAAGGGAGAGATACAGAGAGAGAAAAAGCAATAGAGATAGAGAGAGAGATAGAGAGAGAGAGGCAGAGAGAGAGAAAGAGAGAGAGAGAGAAAGGCAAGAGAGATAGAGAAAGAGAGAGATACAGAGAGAGAAAGAGCAATAGAGAAAGATAGATAGACAGAGAGAGAGAGAGAGAGAGAGAGAGAGAGAGAGAGAGAGAGAGAGAGGAGAGAAGAGAGAGGAGAGAGAGAGAGGAGAGAAAGAGGAGAGAGAGAGAGAGAGAGAGAGAGAGAGGAGAGAGAGGAGAGAGGAGAGAGAGAGAGAGAGAGAGAGAGAAGACCAACTGGAATTCCTACATCGAGGTGAAGTCTACAGTTCTATGAAGAGTGCCCAATCCTCTCCCGTCTCTTGATGCCGTCCTGTAGTGAAAAAAAATGTAATTCATGTTTATGTTGTGTAGTTGTAAAAAATTATCAAAGAAATTATGTTTTGAAATAAATGCATTATGATCACTGATGTACTTTACAGTTGGGTCCATCCCGATAGCTCAACTGGTAGGACATTTAACTCAAACAATGTGATCAAGTTGAGCCCCAAAAGCTAATTTCTAAATGAAGACATAGCACAAGGCTATTAATCGTGCCACACTAATATATCAACACTTATGAAGACAGCACGCTTTTATCAACTTCAGAACAAGCTCCTGATTATTATATTATATAACGTTGGTAAATAATGAATTATACTAGCCTACTATAAATATAAGCAGTTCTATCTTGTTAACTAAATATCTAAATAATTTTACAGTAAGTGTAAAGAAACAGTTTCTTTAAATGGTGGGTCAGTTTTATTAATTTCATCACTTGTGAGCACGTCACCAATTTAAAAACACGTTATGTCAGGATACATTGGTCTTGGTCCTTATTTCAGTTTTAGTTGGGTGAGTAGTGTTGACTTTAGAAACTTCTCAGAAACCCAGCACACAGCTTCTATTAAAATCAAAATTAGTAATATTTTGGCTCTTTAGGTTTTCTTAAAGTTGAAGCACTCTTGTCAGTGCATTCCAGACAGCGGATCAGAAAATACTGAGTCTAATGATACTGTGCCATAAATTAGATTTGTCCATCGCTCAACAATTCCCATAATCATCTACTCTGGAATAAATTTTGACCAAGACACTAAACAAAGTACAAACCGAGATAAGATTTAAGGTTCTATTAATCTAAACAGTAGAGTGTTCTGGTTTCTCTTAGATAAAGACTACTGTGATTTGTAGATTAATTGCCCAGCCTTAATTGTCTTACATGTACTGACCAAAGGCTTTATCGTGATCAGTGCTCACCCTTAATTTCTCTCTATGTACTGACCCTTAAAGAGTGAGCTTGATTTAGGAGAAAAATGCCCTAAATCTGATATAACCTGTCACACTAAACTAATAGTAATAGAAAAAAAAATAGACGGCCCATTAAAAGACATATTCAATCAATGTCGCATTCTTTAAAAAGGTGTGGTTTTTTTGGAGTAAAATTAGTAACATGCCTCATCTGGTTTGATCACCTTACTCCTTAAATGAGAGTTGTTTTAATCAAATGCAGGAGAGGTCAGATAAATTCCAGGATGTCGAATTGCTTAGCGGTTATAAACGCATGTACAGCTTCTCTTGGTTAATTTCAGTTTTCAGGTTTATTCTCAAAATATCAGATGGAGAGTTCTCTCTGATTTTTGAACGATGCTGCAGTTTCTAACTGCTGATCTGATATTTAATAATCTACATTATTTTGCAGACTTGGAAATATTCCACATATCATATTGAAAAGGAAGTGTCAATTGCCAAGGAGTTAGTCCTTGGTAGTTGATGGTTCATTAATTACCAAGGAGTCAAATTGGAACTCTTCAGGTACATGCGGTGATTTCAATTGAGCTCAATTTGCAGGCATAGGAATCCCGAAGATTTGTGCAACAACATCATTCTGTGGCAGAGGGAGGGAGGGAGAGAGAGAAAGAAAAAAAAAAAAAAGAGAGAGAGAGAGAGAGAGAGAGAGAGAGGGAGAATAAGACAATGAGCAAGATAGAGAGAGAAAATGAGAGAGAAAGAAAAATGAGAGTTCTGATATTAACACATCACTCCATACTCTGTGGAAGCTAACGATTTCCAATTACCAACGGGTACGGTCCACAGAAAAAGAAAGAAAGAAAGAGAGAGAGAGAGAGAGAGAGAGAGAGAGAGAGAGAGAGAGAGAGAGAGAGAGAGAGAGAGTGAGAGAGGGTACACTTGAGCTTGATTATTTAAACATTTATGAACAATACCACAAGCTTTAAAAACAATCCTTTCACTAACTGGCAACCAATGGGGATTATATAGAATTTATCTTGTAGAGTCATTAGATTTTTTAATCAGTTTTGTGGCTCTGTTTTGAGAACGTTGTATCAATTTCAATGGCACACCTAAAATCAATGAATTACAGTAGTCATACCTGTTGGTTAGCAAAGCATGAACAATAATATGTGTAGTATTCTCATTAGGAAGATGTCGCATTATATCAATATTTCTTAAGTGATAAAAGTAAGATTGACTGTATTCAAATTTCAAGGACATTTTTTGAATGATTGGATATCTTGATTATTATTATTAGTCATTATCGTCATTTAATGCAAAACACAACACAAAAGAATTGAATTATATTAAGAGCATAGTACCCAACAAATATAAAAAAACTGGACCAACAAACCACAAACCCACAGAAGGACTTCCGTAGTTTTACCGCACGCCTCCGAACGAAATGAAACTTGTCTTAAATAGATATATTTATTGGACATTGTAATTAATTGAAAGTCCAATAATGGCTGAAAGATATACCTATACTAAAATAATGTACTAATAGTGCTGTCAAACTACAGAAGCTCTCCCTTTCATTAGGTACCACAATAGATGTCGGTTTTGTGGCAGAATTCTTTTTTATATATTTTGAGTTACGCGTCGAGAAAAGGACTATTTTTAAACAGGGTCATTCAAGCATTAATACCTCCGCCATTAAAAAAATGTACAGAGCTAAATTTGGTATCGTCTGAAAGAAGAAGGTTTCTCTATTTCTATATCGCTTCAACAATTTAAAAATGGGCATTAAAGGTACAAAAATGCTGTTTTTAAACTTTACAGCAATGCAGAATCTCGACATATTATTGATATAAAATTTGAATCTAAAAGACAAACATCTTATCCCTATTTCTACCAATTAGTTTTAATAAGGGTTGTTTAATGGTCGAGGTATCGCATTTTTAAAATGCCCACCAAATCCTTGTCTTCAGCTTTGAGTGTTATCAGATATTTTTCCACATCATTGTAGTTTTGACCCAGCGATTTTTTGCAAAAATTATTTCAAAATTTTACAAAGAAAATGATGAATTTTGCAGAAGAAAATAAGTAAATTTTGCAAAAATTTTCCAGGTTTCTAAATATGTTGTATCACACCTAACAACTAACTACATGCAACCCATGTAATAAAATATCCCCAGGGAATTACGCAATTTCAAACTCCAAATTAGATTGTTAAAACAAAATAAATATGATATATATATTGTTATTTCAATTGATAACTCTGGTCGGTGTATATGTATGTTTTAATGATGGAACAGCTTAAATAAACTGGTTTTTTTGTTTTTTTATTGATCTGTAATATTTTTCAGATGACTTTCTGACCTTGGTTGTTGTTAAACAACGTTTTGTTTTTATCACTTTATCCATGTAATTTTTTTCATATCTTTGTTTGTCACTCGATGTTTATTTATTGCTAAACAAAAAACAAGTGACGAATTTATACACACACTCTACACTTATGGCAACCATAGGAATACCACTACTTGTAGTTTATAAAAAGTCAAAAGACACAATGATTCATCCCAATGTGTTAGAAAATTGAAAAACCATTGCTATTGTTTTCTTTATTTGGAAAAATGAACTTGTAATTGTAAAAATAATGAGATTGGAGAAATTATAGACTTTGAAGTGTCACTTCATTTTCTAAATTATTCAATTCTTTTTCTAATGCTTTCACGATAGACTATGTATAGGAACAATACAAGTTACTTGTGGCTAATGAATCAATATATGTGTAAAAGTTAAATAATCATTCTTTATGCCATTAAAACTGGATCAAAATGGATAAAAGGTTGACATGTATTTTTCTGTTTTTATGTGATTGTTTTTTATCTTCAATCAGGAACAGTAAATTTAAAACAAGAAAAGAACCACATTAAAAGATCAATGTTATTTTTTATTTTTTAATATTTCACTTTTGGTTTTGGTGAGATTTGCAATACCTCAGTTTGCAACAATTCTCACCTCTCAAGCAAAGGGATTAATCAAAATAATTGGGTGGCGAGGTCTTTAGGGTGTGTGTGGCAGAAAGTACTTTATTTCAGACTAGCGTCCTATCTAAAGGATACAGGCATGTGTCATAGACCTTAAGCCGCCAAAAGACTTTGGGGTGGTAGGGGGTTGAGGGCACGATAGGCACATCTGCTGGGCACAGTAGACGCATGATCCCATATAAGAGGGAAGCACTCTAATGCCAACTGATATATCGATACTCCTCATAACATACAAAGAGATGATTTACAGTGGAAAAAGACGATTTACAGAGGAAAAAGTCGTCCTCCTTGACAGGAATAATAAATTTTATTGCATCCAGTTAATAATCCCGGAGAGGGCCAGGGCAAACCAAGCAATATAATTCCCAGACAAGACCAAAAAGTAACATGGAAGAGAAAACAGGCATGGATGAAGTAAAAACATGATGTCTTCGGATTATATGAGTTTTATGCTGCTGGTTTGAACATTGTGCTTATCATTCATGAATTCATGTTGAATTTTGAGAAGGAAATATAGACTTTACCAAAAAATTAAGATGATTTTTTAAATTCAGCAGGTCCGTTTTCCTACACCGTGAGATATTTTACTTCTATCTACATTATTTAGAGAGATATTTAATCTTTTATTATGCATTTTGCATAATAATGTGAATTAGATGTCATTTTTTGTATGATCATTATGACAATATAGTATATGGACTATGCTATTTCATCATGCTGTCGTGATTGTTTTTGGGGTAATTTCAACAGAAAAAATTGTGTCTGGTTCAAATTTTGTTATCTTTCAGTTATCTAGTGCTTAAAAATATACTTCACAAGTATGATAAATCTTTTTGGTGTTCAGTTATATGACGTCAAAGTTGGATTACATCTTACATCAATTGGCAAGCAAAACATGTTCTAAAATCTTGAAAAATCAATTTGCTCTCTTTTTCTTATTTATGTATGGATTTAAAAAATTTGTAAAAGTGTTTTCCATAACTATCAGAATGCTTTATGAATATAATAAGAAAAATCAATTTTAAATATTCAAAAATTGTCTCCTATGTGTTACCTACTTTCATAGGAGTTTGGATTTTTTCATCATCTAATTTTGTATTATCAACACTTTACAGTGTGCGGCTGTTGAAAAGTCCTCGTGTCTTCTTATAGTGCATCCATTCATTATTCATTCATTTAGTTAATTATTAACTCAAATAGCCTAAAACATAAATAAATTACATTATTATTATTAATTTTTTTTTAATTTCATTTTTAAAAAATTATTACTATTACTATTATTTTGCGTTTCGTTGACGATGTGTCTGTTGTTGTGCAGTGATGGTGTAGTTGTGGTAGAATGATGACTATAAGGAAAATGATGATGATGTAATGGTGGTGGCGGTTGCTGTAGTTTTGATAATGATGTGGTAGCTGTGATTGTAGTCGTGGCAGTGGAGAATGATGATGTAAAAGTGGTGGCGGTTGCTGTAGTTTTGATAACGATGTGGTTGCTGTGGTAGTGGTAGTAATGTCGATGGTGTGATGGTTGCGGTTGTAGTAGTGGTGGTGTTAGCGATGATGAAGAGGAGGATGATGATATAAAGGTGGTGGTGGTTGCTATAACACTCATTCAACTTCAAGCCATTCAACAACACACCATTTTGAACAGAAAATAGTGTTGTGTTCAGTGAGGGGACAAAACTAATTTTCAGAGACGGGATAGTGCTTCTACTACTGTGAATAGTGGTTCCATAGTGGCCCCACTATTCGCAGTACTATTACGAATAAGCACTTCATTTTGTTTTGTGATTCTGCATTGACGCATCAGAATCAAAGAATGCGCCAAGATTTCTTACTGTTGCAGTTTGCTCCCGAGACTGTATACAAATTTCAAAGACTATATGTTCATTATCATGAGTCATTTTCATCATCATCTGAAATTGAACTCTCACGTCATTATAATTATATGTACAACAACGCAAAAGAATTAATATCTATTAAAAGCAACGCAGTGGCTATTTTTACAGCCCCGTACAGACAGTACTCAGATCTATTTTTACACTTCCATATGATTCAGTATATGTTTCAAATCCATTCATGGGATTTCTCTTTTCTCCTAACTAAATCAAGCACCTTGCTTAGCCCAGGCCTCCACACTGAGGCCTTGCTGATCTAAGAAGTCCTGCATTGATAGGGGGATGCCTTCCGAAAGCTCCTAGTGCTAAGGGAAACAACTCAAATATTCCCTCAACCAGCCCTAAGAAAAAATCAAACCTTGCAGTACCTTTAACCCTAATGGTAATAGGAAAAACAAACACCCTATCACCTTTAATAAGACTTATAATTATAACTAACCCTAATAGAAAAAAAAAATCCTCCGACCTCGAGCTAACCCTAATAGAAGCAAAAAAAAAAAACAACATAGGACTGCTTTGACTAGCCTACCTTTCAATCAAATAGCGGCCGAGAATCAAAACAAGGGTCAAACTAGGAAATTTTAAACTTTCACAATTCTATCAAGGTTTGTTCTAGAGTTTTTAAAATGCTTCTAGATATATGACAAATTGAATAAATATACAAATGACAAAAGATCCACGGTGAAAATACAAATTGAAAGAAATGCTAGCGCTAGGAGCTTTCGGAAGGTCTCCCTTGATAGGCCCTTTTCTGAGGGTGGAATTTTGGAGAGGCCTTAAAGACCTCACTTGGATCAACACCCGCCATAATCCAGTACAGAATCATATGGAACTGTAAAAATAGATCTGAGTAAAAGTAAAAGCAAAGTTCTCAACAATTTTTTAATACCAAACCGGACCGACAAACCACAAACCCAGACGAAATGAAACGTATCTTAAACTTAAATAATTTATTGGACAATTTGACTTATTGAAAGTCCATAATGGCTTAAAGATTAACTATCAAGAAATGTCTAAAAGTGTGCTGTCAAACTACAGAAGCTCTCCCTTCCATTGGTTTTGATTTTTAAATTTTTCTTTTGTATCACCAGCAGTGTTGCCATGTGCCTTTGCAAAAATCCCGCCAGCGTTTACCTATGCCAGAAATCCGCCAAAATCTGCAAACTTTATCCTATTTCACCTGCGATATTTGCCCAAAACCATGGCGTACTAAAAGAGTCACACCAAAAAAACCGCCATTTTGTATCACCAGTTAGTGTACAGTTCAAACAGTTCACAGCTGTTGAAAAGTCTTCGTATCTTCTTATCGTGTATTCATTCATTATCTATTCAATTAGTTATTAATGTATAGTTATAATAATTATCAAAGTATCATGATGACTTTTCCCTACAAGGCCTCCCCCTGTTGAATAAGTCAACAGAGACACACGCACACAAACACAAACACAAACCCTCTCTTAGATAGAGAGAGAGGGAGAGAGAGAGAGGGGGGGGGGCGAGAAAGAGAGGGAGAGAGATGGAGAGGGAGAGAAAGAGAGAGAAAGAGAGAGAGAGAGAGAGAGAGAGAGAGAGAGAGAGAGAGAGAGAGAGAGAGGGGGAGATGGAGAGGGAGAGAGGGAGAGGGAGAGGAGGGAGGGGGAGACTGAAGGGAATTCTTACCTCGAGATGAAGTCTTGATTCGCGATGGCAAGGATGATAAAGCCACTGAAAATGATGGTGGCTTTCTAAGAGTAACTTTCAGGGTCAGATTGGCAGAAATTGCAATAGCAGAGCTCAAGATGAAGAAAATGATGTTGATATAAAAGTGATGGCAGAGATGTAGATGATGAAAGCAGCAGCAGTGACAATGATGGTGAAAATGGCAAAGCAGGTGACGTGATGATAGAAGTCACTCCGGCAGGGCTATGGTGGTGAAGATGATGATGATGGGAGGTGATTCTGATGGCAGTGGTTGTGTTGGGAAGTGATAGCTTTGGATGGGATGATGGGAAGTAATGGTAGAGTCATAGGGGTTGTGATAGAAGAGACCATGCTGTGAGGTTAGTGGTAATAAGTGGAAGCCATGGCTTGGCGAAAATGATAGAAGCAGGTTCAACAATAAAGATCCGATAAATGGCACAGTTCCAAACCCAGGATCGAAATGACCCCAACCAGAAAGAGTCAAACAAATCACATCCATATCCCCCGTCTTCAAGACAAATGTAAATCAACATTCTGCCCAAACACATTCGGGTTTCCTGTAGGCCTCCAGTCCACCTACTGCACTTGGGTATGGACCTGAGACACAAACAAATACACCCCCACCGGTTGAGGTACTCTCATCTGTATTTCAAATCCATGCGAATGCCAACCACAATCATCTTGTCAACAAAGAACACGAATGTAACTCACCCGGCCCCAACCAGTTGGAATCAACGCGAACCCAAGTCCAGAACCACACCACCACCATCACTTTATCACTGAATCTACCTCCAGCATCCTCATCCTCCCCACAACTTCCACCCACCACCACCGCCCTCGACGAACACAATCTCTACATCACAATCACTACAATCCCACCAATACCACCATCATCTCTTCCTCCACTGTTACCTCCCTACACAACCATTGCCATCATCACCTCCCATCATCATCACTTCACCACCACAACCCTACCATCATGATTTCGATCATCTCGTCACCCAACAATGCCACCTTCACCAACAACACCACCACTGTTGCTCCATCATCTACATCCCCATCATCACCTCGCCACCAACAACACTTCCGCCATCAAGATCTCTGCCACTACAACCCCCGGAGCCCTCCAAAATGCCCCATCCAGTTGCTCTGCTGAAAACCATAACCATCCTCTATGACCTCACCACCCCTGCGGCCATCCTCCCCTGCCGCCCCAATATGGCCATCCACGTCGCCAGGAACTTGACGTCGTCAAATATCTGTAACAAAAGGTAGTGACAGATAATAATGAGTGACTGAGAGAGAGAGAGAGTGAGAGAAAGACAGAGAGAGTGAGAGAGAGCGAAAGAGAGAGAGAGAGAGAGAGAGAGAGAGTGTGTGTGTGTGTGTGTGTGTGTGTGTGAAAGAGAGAGAGTGTGTGTGAGAGAGAGAGTATGGGAGAGTGACTAAATAGATTTAGATCATATGCACACATTGCAAGAGGATCTAGACAAACTCGTACTGTGGAATGATAGGTGGTTGCTAAGATTTCACCCTGATAAGTGCAAACATATGCACATTGGGAACCTAAATCCAGATGAAAGCTTTAGATATAATCTAATGGGAAATGAACTTGAGTTGGCAGATGACGAAAAAGATATTGGAGTTATCATCGATAAGGATCTAAGCTTTGAAAAGCACATCAACGAGAAAGTGAAAAAGGCAACTGCAATGTTTGCAACAATTCGTCGAATATTTCAATACCTAAATGAAGATACTTTCATTCCACTGTACAAAGCACTAGTGCGAACACACTTGGAATATGCCAGCTCAGTCTGGGCACCATTCAAAAGTAAACACATCGAGCTTATAGAAGGCGTCCAAAGAAGAGCTACCAAGCAGCTCCCTGGTATGAAAGGGGTGACATACGAAGAGAGATTAAGAAAACTGAAATTACCAACACTAAGTTAAAGAAGAATAAGAGGTGACATGATTGAAGTGTACAAAATGTTAAATGGAAAATATGGCCAAAAAGCTGGTAATCTACTTAAACCCTGGCCCGAGCACTCCCTGAGGACAGGAACAAGGGGCACTTCTAAGAAACTTTTCACACAAAGGGCCAGACTAGATGTGCGCAAGCATAGTTTCGGTGTTAGAGTGGTTCAAGTGTGGAACAGTCTACCAGAGAAAGTTGTCAGTGCTGATTCACTTAACTCATTCAAGAACAGACTGGATAGCTATTGGAAAAACCAAGAAATCTATGATTACAAGCCTAGCATCACATTCTGTCTTCACGGTAATCTGCAACTGGAAGAAACAAAGATGACACCTGAGTCCAGCGAAGAGGATCATTGAGAACCTGTGCTGGAAATCATCTCTAAGTATCTCTAAGTATTTCCTATCTGGAGATGAAATCCTCCGAATCCATCCTTTGAAGAATACACAATCCAATCCCGTATCTTGATCCCATCCTTTAGTATTTTTTTTTATTTTTAAAACGCAATTCTTGTTTATGTTTTGAATTTGTAAACAGATGAATGATCGAAAAAAAATAGTTTTGAAAGATAATTTTTTGACCTCGCCCGTTAAAAATTAAAAAAATAATAATAATTAGCCTGAACTCTCGAACATGTATTATCTTGAGAAAAATATTTACTTCCATAAATACCTAATGTGGGTTAATGCTGAAGTCAATCTAAGGTGAAATAATGTTATCTCTACGAATTCAGCTTGTGAAACTCAAGCATAATTTTTTTTAAATCATGAAAAAAAAAAAAAATTAAATTTCTTACCTGAAGCTGAAGTCGACCATCTCGAAAGACTACCTGAAAATGAAATGTCGCGGGATAATCGGGTGTGTAGCTAGTTGTGATTTGTTTGGGGTTTTTTTGAAAATGTAAACAACTCATGGAGCGGTGGATAATGATGGCCTTGACTCTCTTAAGATGTGGCTACATTATTGCGTTGAGGCGAAATCATTAAAATATTTATAACGGAATACATATTTATACCCCATTGACATATAGGCAAAATGGCTTATCTACCCCATTGACAATCTTAAAGTCCTCGTGCTGACGTGATAATAAATGATTTCGAGGTTACACAAATATTATCTTATTATATATTAATTTAGCAAATTGGATTTTTATCAACACTAAAGCTCCGAAAACACAGGACCAATCGTCACCAAATTTTGCATGATGATTACAAGTGACATGAAGATTGTTTATGTGCATTATGAGATTGATGAGACATCGTGATGATGTTATTGGAAAAGCAAATTTGTTTCGTTAAATCCAATCGAAAACTGACGCTATTATTGTTAGCAACGTGGGTTGCGTATCAATCTCCTGGTTAGTGAGTATGACACTGAAGTGAGAGTAATGGCATTGAATCGATACCTCCTCTTTGAATACAATCAATTTCTTAAAATTGATGTGAACCATTTTCCGTTCGTAACATTGGGAAAGAATTATAATGAGCGAAATATACAAGTTATTAAATGAAGAAGATATCTCTCCGTGCGCAAATAAAAAGCTCCGTGGAGTTCTCGTACAAAGTCGAAAATCCTATTGTTTAGTAAAACAATAGAAATTGAGTTAAAATTTCATTCAACTTTTGAATCATTAATTTTGTGTTAATCGACTTATCATCAACTATGCTTGAAAATAAAAATAAAAGACAAGTGGAAAGTTTTCAACACAACTTCTCGAAAAACTCATAAGCGTAAAAGTCAAAATCCGATTGTCTTGTTCCTACCCTAGAACGTAAACGTTAAGCGATCAGATAGATACATGTAATAGCAATAAGTTTGAGTCCTTTGTGACGAGGACACAAAATAGCGTTGTGTTTTACAAAGGCGATGGGTTTTTATACTCTTCTATTTCTATACTACAAAGTAAAATCGGATTACGTTACTTGTCCAGCATCAAAACGCGTGATCACCTAACGGTAGCGGTAACTATCCGCCCAATGTGGATCTAGCTATAACACGAAGACGTTATGTTTAGATATAGTACATTATTTAGAAAGCCTGTTGTGAGCTGTGCTTAACCCTTGATCTATTAATATCTTACCGGTTATAAAGTAATTAAAAAGCAGAACGCCGAGTGATTAAATACACGATTTTATGCATGAACACTTTTCATTTTTTCAAATTCAGACAATTGTGTTTATTTTTTAAACCATGTCCTCACCATCATCATCATCATCATCATCGTCATCATCATCATCATCATCATCATCATCATCATCATCATCATCATCATCACCATCATCATCATCATCACCATCCTTCTCCTCATCCTCCTCCTCCTCCCCATCCTCTTCCTCCTCCTTCTCATCATCATCATCATCATCATCATCATCATCATCGATGTCGTCGTGGTTGTCGTCAGAATAGGGCTGGTTGATACTTGCAGTATTCGCTTCATAACTTAAGGGCACAAGGTTCGGCACATTTTCACTGCGGTGTGGGGTCTTGATAAACTCGCCCTAGCTGACCCATGGCGTTGCTCTGCGGTCGACGCTTGGGTTATTCCATTCTCCCCCCCCCCCCATAAAAATGTCTCCATTGTTTATTTATTCATAGATCTATTTATTTATTTATCATCATCATCATCATCATCATCATCATCATCATCATCATCATCATCATCATCATCATCATCATCATCATATTCATCATCGTCATCAACCTTATCAACAACAGTTTCATCAACACTGGCTTGACAATTACCAACAATCTGTCCTTTAAAAGAAACCAAGTACTCGTTCAGTTTAAGAAGATTCAAGATTGAATATTCCAAACAGTGTTTCTTGCATTTTAACATGTTGTACTATGCTTGGGTATCACGAAAGTGGCATAGTTTTAACTATGAGGGGTACCGCACTAGGACAGGACTGTCCTGGGACAGTCCTGTCCCAAATCTGTAACATATATAATTTGTAAAAAACCGTATTAGCAAAAGTGTACATGTGATTTGCTTAACATAATTATATAGTAAATTTTTTATGTTCTTAAAGATGTTATGAAATATCGATAATTTAGGAGTAATTGATTGTTTAATATAGTTGACTTCATTTGAACTTTAGTGACCTCTGGTTGATCTTCAAGTGGTTGAATTGGAATTCCAATCGACCAACTGTTTTTCACAGGTATCAATCTTACCAACTGTGAAGAAAAATAAACTTTTACACAAATTAACTGTGAATCAACTCGATTTTTTTTTCACTAGGCAGTGACTCTACTAATTGTGAAGCACTATGAATGTGAGCAAAGTAAATTCATGGAAATGCTCTAAAGAAGGAGCGAAAATGACGTCAATATGCTCTCTGTTATTGGTTTTCGACAGCCATTTTGGTGATTACTTCTCACTAAATAAACGTTCAATGTTACACATAGTTTAGTGTATTATATCCGGCTGGTGGATGTTGTAAATATTTTACCAAAACGCGTAGCATTAGTCTAAATGTCCATAATATTACAAAATATAAATAAGTAAATACGAAAGCGGTTTTACATTATGTCAGTAGACAACTTTGGGCAGTTTGGTCTACGTGTGTTTCTTGAGAAGATGAAGATTATGGAAAACGAGGAGGAAAAAGGAAGAGCAAGAGGAAGGTAAAGGAGGAAGATGCATTACAGGTGCTGGTGCTGCTGCTGCTAATGATGATGATGATGATGATGATGATGATGATGATGATGGTGATGATGAAGATGATGATAATAAAGGTGTCGATGAATAAGCGGCATGGTGTCTTGTCTTGCCATGTAACAAAAGCAAGCGATTATAGGTATGGTCAGTGACCAGACGGGTGAAAACGTTGACCGCGACGTTGTGTCTTTGGTTTAGGCACTTTAAAGTGAGTCAAGCAACTAAAGGCAAAGGCTGATATTGTGCGTTACTATAATAAATAAACCCAACAAACAACTTGTACTGTATGAAATGGATTATTAAAAGCAAGCTGGTAAGATAAATGAGGTATTTATTGTGAGGTGCCATGAGCAAAGCGAATCTTTGGAAATTCTCTATATAAATGTTCATTTAAAATTATTATTTTTTTATGGAAGCTGTTAAAAGTTAAATGCAGTTCTTTTAAATACGGTATACCTTTATAGTTTGGAGCTTCAAACAGCCCGCTCCATACGTGTATTTCTGGAGAACCCCTAATGAAGATTATTTTGTGTTAAGGAGCAGGAGCAGGAGGAGCAGGAGGAGGAGGAGGAAGAAGAGGAGGAGAAGGAGGAGGAGAGGAAGAAGAGGAGGAGAAGGAAGAGGAAGACGAGATATTATTCTATGATATGCAGTTATCTTAGAATAGAAGCAAAACTCCATTGCATTAGATATTGCAGATCTACCTGATTGAAAATTTAAAAATTCGCAGTTTTAGGAGATAAAAATAAGAATTTCTCTAGTTAATTGTATGGATAAAAAATTTACTCTCACAATGATGAAATAGCATTTCAAAAGCCGTAAAATATATGCATTGACCTTCATTTTCAATGTTTTAATGCTCATGAAGTTCTGAAATTGGAGCAAAATTTTCGTAATTTTACGAATTTTTCCTATTAGTAGACAGGACTGATATTGGATTGTAGGTAGACATATAAATTCTAGGCTAAACAATGAGCGTTCAAATCAACCAATCTGTGATGAGAACGGTAAGACGAACATTGTATCATTGGCCTGGACACTGATCACTGATCATTGGCCATTTGCATTGATTGGTCAACACATAGCGTGGCTTGGATTAGGTTACATGATAACCTTGAGACAAAGCGGGGGGGGGGGGGGGGGGGGGGGGGGGGGGGGGGGGGGGGGAGAGAAGGAGAAACGATTCATAAGGCTAAGGGAAATAACTGAGACAGTTTTTATGGAGGAAGTAACTCCTTTATTTATGTTTCCAGCCAATCGCATGGATATCCCATGATTCCCCGTAGTAAACAAAACGAAGGGTGTTATGGCTGACTGTGATTCACCAGTTCCAACTAAAAACTTCTTACAGAAGGCTATAACTGCGGGAAAGATTATCCCTGTTGCGTTTGAGAGGTGTCCTCTGTGTTTTGAGAATAGAGCATCTTTACTTTGTGATTCTTGTGTCAACAGTGGTTCATTTACCCATAGACAAAGAGAGGGTAGTGAAGAGTAAGGACTTACCTATTTTTAGAACTCTCGTCATTTTTCACTTTGAAAATCGAGTCAAGCTTTACATTTTAATTTAAAACTTGATTTTATGCCCTGATTGATTAATCTGCAAATTATTTTCTTCTATTTGCTTCATGTAGGGGCCTAAATGTTCATGATTATGCATTTAAAAGGAAGACATCAACAATAATTAATCGTGGTCTTTTGGCTTATGCAGAAGATGTCCGATTTTTCACTTGCCAATTTATTAACTCTCACTCACGGTCAAGTCCACATAAAATCGCAATATAAATTGTTTAGATTTTTCCAAAATCAATTGCTTGACTTCTCTTTAGTTCTCAAGGGATTTGTTCATGAAAATTGTCTTCCACCCCCCCCCCCTTCAAATTCAAAATGAACTGGTGCGAGGAGAACTGAGAATTTGCGGCTACCTACTTACCTAACTGAAACTGAGTAATAAGGCTGTCATTATCCCCAGACATATCCCCAGACACCTGTCTGGGGATAACGAAATTTCGTTATTCCCAGACACATATTTGAAACTCCTCTCTTTTTAAAATTATCCACATTCCAGAATATGGAAATGGAATTTTTTCCAAATGCACATAGAAATAAGGAAAGTTAATAAAATATCTATAAAAACATAAAATTAACCATTAAATCATTGTTACTACATATACACAAATTCCTGGTTCCGCCACTTTTTAAAAAAATTAATTCCGTCCTCTTTTTACAGAACGTTGCAAGGGATAAATGTCACATCCATCCTCCCCCCACCTCTTTTTTTTTAAAAACTCTCTCTCTCTCTCTCTTGGTTCCTTTCTAGTTCCTAGCAAATTGTCATATTCGTCCCCACTCCGATCTCAAAAAGTGTCTAAAAAGAATAAATAATTAAAAAGCAAACAAACAGAAATATTCAGAGAACGACCAAATGGTCAGATAGAGGAGAAAAAAATAATATTTTTTCTAGAAAATAAAAACAATTTTAAGAAATTGATGCTCGTAAACAGAACAAAAGGCCAAACAAAAAGGAGAAAAGAATAGCTGCCATTATCTTGCCCATTCTTTGGGTGTTGTTGCCAGCATTTCCGACACTATTTGCATAGACTTCCGAGTTTTACATCTACCTTCTCAATGTTCATTGCTCACTCTTACCCGCAAGCTTTACTTCATTTGAAATAAAATTAAGGGACTTTGGGATGGTATTTGGATTTGTATTTACTTTACGAATAGTTCTAATCGGCTGTCAATTTAGAATTAAAGGATAAATAAACACAATGACAAATATCATCTGAATTCCCTTTTCTTGTATGCAGAAATTCCTCCAAGTGGTGTCTGAAATTCCTGTGAGCTAAATTTTAAGTTGGTGTCTCTTTGTAATGGTTCTCTGTGCACTCCTTTCGTCATGAAGGTTAGGTTGGAGTATACTCCTTATTATGGTGGGTTTCCCTTACAATACCTTTGCCTATAGAATTAGAATCATACAATAGGTGTAGGTTGTTCCATTCCATTCATGTTTGGAGTTGCCTACCCACCTCATTACAGTCTCAGTCGCCCCACTCATGGTGGTGGCTATTAAAGTCTCCCGGAAAGATGACTAACTGCCGGGACTGGTGGTGTGGTCCAAGTCACTCTTGCTGTTTGTAAATATTGTGCAAATACATCCCTCCCATCTCCATAGAAATTCTATTCAACCCATTGCTATTCGTCATGCTCTCAATGACCCTTACCTTTGAAGGCATAAATGCTAACATCCCCTTTGAGCCTTGAAATGTCCTCTCTTTGGACCACAGTTTCGCCTGGGATCTGAATCGAGAAGGTTGTGTTCCTGAATAAAGATGATTCTCCTGTAACTGAGAATGTTGATATTATGGACGACCAGTAGCTTTGACAAAAGCTAATTTTTTGCCATACTCTGGATCTCTTTATTAAGGGACAATATACACGTCTATTGGCCGATCCGAATATTGTATGTTCCAGCTTAAGTTGTGTTGGGACGCTCGCTAAAATTATCATGTGCTGGTGACCATGATGACACAAAAGCAGCAGTATTTGGCTAGGCTGGGCCAGCTGCTTAGCCATTGAAATTTTGATGTCCATCATAACAGTGTGTGTGTGCAGTGGTTTGGGTCGTCATTTAGTAACACATATCCAAACAGGTCATTCAAAGCACCCGCGTATGGCTCGTCGTCTGAGATTGTCTCAGCTTATCATAGGCTAGAAAAATATGGCAAATTGAATAAAGCTTAGACAACTTGCATGTCCATAGTGATAAAACGGGTATACAGGGGGTATTGTATATCAAAAGACAGTGGCAGTCAAATGCCGAATATGTCAACTTTTCAAATATATATATATATAATAATGAAAGTTGACACTGGGCCCTTGTCAGGTTCTGATTTGACTGTTGGAAACTTTTTTCTCAATACTGAACTGATCCTCACTCAGTGTTGCAATGAAGAATCTAGACAAACATATTTTTTTTATTTTCGAAAGTTATTACAGTAGAACATGAAAGTAACGTACTCGGAAATAGCGAGTAAAATCTAAATCCCCGTTTTTTTCCCTTATTTGAGTCAATAAAATTAGCATGAAAGTAGCGAGTATGAAAAAGAGGTCAACTCGGAAATAACGAGCATTTCCTGCCCCAGCCTAGGACTGCGAACGAAGTAAAGCAAAACAAGAGACAAATTCCAATTTAAATATTTTTAGCCTAGCCTCTTTTCTTTTATTTTTCGTTACGAGTAATATTACATAGTAGCCTAGTCTATAGTAGTACATAATAGGCGAAACAAATTTGGGTGGGGGTTGGGTTTGTGTGCGTGTGTGTGTATTGGGGTTGGGGGTCAATTATTCACCCAATGTGGTGCCACGCGACGCGCGAGGTAAGCACATGTCAACATGCCTCACTTCGCAGCATCGGTCAGCGAGTAGCATCGTTAACGAACGACACGATCAGCGAGAGAGGGGAGTGTGGAACCATTATTTCAATGGGTCAGTGATTGAGTGATGCGCTTGCTTACCTCATCAAACATGCCGAGTGCATACAAACACTCGCGCGCACACGCACACACACACACACACACACACACACTTCTATGTTCTTGTTTTTTTTTCTAGTCATGATTTTACTTGAAAAAAAAAAACAACAAAAAACCAAGCATTCTGCCACTTCTGTGAAGAAATTGAAATAGGGGCGACGGCTTTTACTCGAATTACTACACACTGAGGGGAATAACCAGCAATATTATAGCCTTTCCTGGCAACTCGGGAATAGCGAGAACTCGGAAATAGCGAGTAATCAGGAGTGGACCCGTCGAACTCGCTATTTCCGAGTTCTACTGTATTATTAATATTATTGTTTCAGCAGATATATCTGACCTTTAGTGGAAAAATGTCTAGTATGCAACTAACACTTGGTGTGCTGTAACATTATTTGCAAATATATCTTTGATAAAAATTTGATGCAATTATTGGCACGAGGAAGGATTTTTGTTTATTTTGATTTTCTTCACCATCTATTTTATTTTCACTCTTCTCTTTTTTTTCAGGTTTCATCAATTGTTAGAAAAATGGAAAAGAAAAGTAAAAGAAAGAAAAGTAATAGTTCGAGAGTAAGTTCATCACTGATATTGAAATATTTCTTTTGATATTGTGGTATCAAATGTAATTTGGGTCCACAAATATTGGCTTCCTTTCCACTAGGAATTGTGGATCAATAAGATATACTTAATATAAGTTGATGAAGTTTGTTTTTATGTGATTGTTTTTCATTTCAGTATTTTTCGAGGAAACTGTACTTTAATTGTACTTGTAGATTATTTAACTTAAGTTTTATGACCCTGTCTCATTTGTAAATCTAAAGTCTGAAGAGTTATTGACTTTGGACATAAATAAGTAATATAAGAGACGCCCTTTGCAATCATACTGGCTTCAAGACAAACTTGACTTAACACTTTGCAAATTAATTTATAGGCAGTGGGACTTAAGACTTAAGGTTTACGAATCAGTTGAAAATTGTCCAACCTAGAGTTTATTCCAGTGTCTGAAGCATTGAACGGACCTGAGTAATTTATTACTTAATTCCCTTTAGATAGAATGCTAGTCCACTGCAGAGTACTTTCCATCAAACCTTATATATCTAGCTATACAATCGCTATTCGGTGGACAAGGAGGGAAAATTAGAAAAAAATTGACAGCATATAGGGATGATGAAAGTCCCTTTGCTTGTGAGAAGAGTACTCAACGACTGAGTTATTATTAAGGCTCATGATGCAGCTTGGCTATTATGAGAGCAACGTTCAATGCAGAGGTGAAAAATCAGCATGACCTCAACTTTTCATTATAGGAGTTGTCTCACAGCTCATAAACTTTTTTTTTCAATGGGAAATCATCACAAAAATGACTTTTTGAGGAAGTGTTTAAAATTGTTATTTTCAGCTTTGAATTGCAAGTTGAAGATATTGAAAGAGCAAATGCAAAGGTGAGATCTATACATTTTATGCCCCGATTCCTCTTAGTTTGCTAATTATTTTTTCATAATTGTTTTCAATAAAAGTTCATCAGTATTCATTAGAAGACACAAACAATATGACAGTGTATTGATTAATTTTAGTCAATAGAGATGTAGCGACAGAGATTGCCTCACTTTTTTGTTTGTTGAGGTTTGTGGTGGAACCCTTGAATGTGGAACCGAGCATTTGCTCCACACTCTCTTTCTTCCCATGTGAGTTCACATGCTAGAATAAGCCACGAAAGCACAATAAGACTTGCTTCTCTTTATCTGTTAGGCTATGTGGGCTTGTGGTATGACACTTGCTTTCGGATCATAAGTTCCTGGGTTCAAGCCCATAGCTGAGTCCTTGGAGAAGGCTCTCTAATCAAAGTGTCTCATCATACTCAGGTGTAAAATGAGTACCTGGCCATTAACATCGTTGTCTCTGACTGAAAAAAATTGTAATATCGACTGTTGCTGTTGGTCAGGGACCCTTTGTAAAACGCTGTGGGCACATTTAGTGGATATTGCGCTATATAATAACTCAGGTTTTTCAAGTTTACTATATTTATTTTGGATTCGTCTTTAAAATATGTTGTTGTTTTTCTTTTTAGACTAATGAATTTAACTGCAAATGAGCAAATTTACAATTTATTCCAATAACATTTACGTTAAAAATTTGAAATAATTTTTTGTGATTATTTCTTTTTTCAAAAACAATTGTTGATTTGTCCAGTTATATTTAGCAATATTACAGAATCATAACGTTACAATTAGAGATTTTTGGTTTCACTGCTGGTCTTCCCCTTAAAATGCTAGTACTTTCTAGCAGACAGCTTGTTCACTTTGAAATTGACATTTTGTAAAACATGGCCTGCTTGTGGAACAAATGAAGCATTGTTGAGTGTAATGGTCATTGTGAATGGTGAACCAGTCGAAATGCGTGATATAAATGTTTATATTTATCCATCTTGCTCTTGTTCAACTTCATCTAGATGTCTGTTCTGTCTAAATTATGCTTGTTTTTTCTGCTTCCCAACCACCAGGCATTTAGGCAATCATCACTGTACGATGAAAATGAGTTGAAATAAAAGAAAAATATATTATACTATATAGTAGTTTAAATATCATGGTCATTAACCTATATTTCATTTTTCTGTTGAAATGAATTTTCTTTTAATTTAGTGGAATTGAAAAAAAAAGTTTACTTTACCCAACAATCCTTTTATCAATTTCAGAGAACTGAGGTTGAACGGTTGAAATTTCGGAATCATATGATCAAGAGAGCGCTACTGCTCACACAATACAAAATTGATGCAGGTATTTTCATATTTTATTTGATTGACATCTGATGGTGAATAGAATAGATACATAATTTAAAGTGGCAATCATCAGGACTTATCTGTCTGTATGTAATATCGAAATGGTTTAAAGTATAGCCAATCATCAAGACTCGTGTAATATCAAAATGATTTAAAGTATAGCCAATCATCAAGACTCGTCTAATATTGTAATCACTTGCAGTTGATTATGATCTTCTAAATCATTTTAAAAGTTCCTTTCAAAGTCTTTTTTCGAAATCTCCTTAATGAATATTTTAGATAGACTTTATCCAAAGAGAAAGATTTGGATTACTTGTGAATCAAATTCCAGTGGCACATTGAAAGAATTTGCATACGTGAAGTAATTTTGCATTGGAAGAATTTGACTATTTGTGAAGCAAATTCCTTTGTGTCTTGGAAGAATTGGTTTACTTGTGAAGCTAATCAGTGGAAGAATTTTATTACTTATGACGAATAGTATGCTCCTGATCTGTGTTCTGAGATATTTTATGTAAACATAACCAAAAAAAAACATTTGAAAACTGATTTTACTGTGCAAATTTACACTAAAGAAAATTATCAATTTGTATTTTCATTTTTATTAGATAAATTTCTACTGAGAGATAAAAAGATGGGAAGGAGACAACGCAGGGCTTTCCTTGAGAATGCATGTGGGCCTGCCATGACTCAGTTGATACAGAGGATAAATGATTTGGAAATGGTCTCACCCTCTCAAATCCCCACTGCTTCAAAACAAACAGAAGGAACTAGTATTGATCCAAAGTCTATTAACGATATACGATCAAATTATGATCTCGTGCATGAAGACCTCTGCAAAAGACGAGCAGTGTTCATCACCCATTTGAGGAATCACATCTTTTCAGTGGAAGAGGTTTCTGCTATTAGGTGAAAATGTTTTAATATTCCTAGACTTATGTTTCATTCATCCTTCATGTATCAGAAATCACTTTATAATCATTATAAAAGTGTGAAAATTATAAATGATATTACTAAGTATTAGCTGTCAAAGATTCAGCTGTCCAGCCAAATGTATTTTAAAAAATTGATGCAGTTTTCAAAATATTTTGCTGGGTGGGTTTCTTGACCTCCTTTGGTGGGCAGGGAGGTCACTTTTGCTGTTCTCCTATATCTGATCTGTCTTTGTCCTGGCCCATGCGAGAATATTTGGCTGATAGCGAAACAGTCGGATGTATAGTATTATTTATGAGAGTGATGATGTTGTTTTCCTTGCTAGCCTTCTCTCTATCATGTACTTTTATATTTGTTGTTTTGAATATAATTTATGTAAGCATTTGAGTGTACTCATCTGTGCTTGTGTCTGGGTGAGACTTTTAAGTGGCTTAAACTAAGCACATTGAAAGTTTGCGCTTGGAATCTATCTTTGTTCCCTATTTGAAACAAGAACCCTTTGACTTAATGTTTCTTGGATGTTTTTGTCATAAATCTTGTAATTAAAAAATTTTTTTTTTTGATATTCCATTTTCTTCCTTTTTACTGATGCTGGAATTATCTAAAAGTGTCGCAAGCTCTGTCAAACTCTAAAAGTGAAAGGAAAGAGAAAAACCACATTGACCGTTATAAATAGATAGGATAGTGGTATATTCACTTTCTTTCTTTTTTTTTTTTTAGTTCTTG
The DNA here is from genome assembly GCF_034508935.2 of Berghia stephanieae. NCBI lineage: Eukaryota > Metazoa > Mollusca > Gastropoda > Nudibranchia > Aeolidiidae > Berghia > Berghia stephanieae. The sequence goes on along the minus strand of NC_088360.1, from coordinate 86,902,270 downwards.
TTGTTTTCGGTTTTAGCATTTCAGAGATGCATTTTCCATACCAGCCTCTTCTTGAAATATTTCCTAGGCTTTGTATGATTTAAAATATCTGTGAGGGCAGCTCAAATAAAATAATTCTTGATACCTTATAATTCTGGATGGATAAGTGATAAAAAAGATATAATCAAACAAGAGAAAAACATTAATTAAAAAAGGAGTTTAGTCATAGTCTTTTATAATATTACCTCTTATCCATAACAATACTTGAGACACATGGAAGTTAAACATTTTCTTTCACTCAGCCATGATTTAATCTAGATTTTGTTTTTAACCTTGACAGCGATATTGATCATTTGGCAATGAGCATGGCTACTGCTCTCAAAGACGCCTGTGAGACAGCATTTATTGGTGGGCGTTGGGTGCACACCGATCTCAGGGGAGAGAATCATTATCAGATTGTGTCATCAACACTGCCTGATTACAGTGGGGAGAAGTGTGCAGGCAATTTGTATGGTAAGTTGTTCTACCACAATTTCAAGTTAGAAACTATGTAAATATTATTATTATTATTTTTTTTTTTTTTTCTTCTGTAGTGTTTGCAAGTGTTTTTGTGGTGTTTGAACAGAGTTCCTGAATTTTAAAACAAAAATAAAAATTCATGGACAACATTCAATTCCTTAAATTAATACAGATAAAATTTGTAGCATCTGCGCACATATTACGTTTTCTCACTAATTAATATTTGTTTATCAAACAATCATTCTTAAACTTTCATTTTGAATTACTTTTTGACAAATAAAACTTTAAATGGTCATCAATTTCAATTTTATTTACATGCTTTAGCCAATATTTTTTAGCATTTGATGACAACTGAACGTGTTAGGAAAAGAGACAAAATTATAGATGAGGCCAATATAATACAGTGCAACTCTTCCAGTGATGATAATGGCAATTTGTCAAAAAAGGAGGAAGGTGTATCGGTCTATCAGTCAAACTCAATATAACATAAAATATTATCATTAAGCAATATTATGTAATATATTACTGCTAGTACTGTTTAGCCATTATTATCATTAGATATTTTTGTAAATATTTAGTAAACTATCATTCCTTTTTCATTATCTTTTAATGGCCCAAAATATCCATCAAGGGATTAGGACTCGTTTTTGCCAAAATGCTAAAAAGTACCCAGATAACTTCTATAAATATAATATAAAGATAAAAGGGAGGTTGAGGATAAGGGAAAAAGAGAGAGAGAGAGAGAGATTACTCTGCCAGAATAGTTTATGAATTGAGTTTTTTCTTTCAATTGGAAGGAAGTTGTGACAAAAAGAAACATTCGTTTGGTTTCCAAGGACGTGCGGAATAAAGTGGAATATTTAACTAATATTCTATTTTACATGTCCTTAGTAAACCAAGTGAACGCTTCTTTTTGTTTGCACTCCAAGATATTATTACTTACACAAAGGACATGCCAAATATTCCTCTGCCATCTATCTGTTTTTTTTAAGTAATGTATTGGTTTTACTGTTGTTAATTGGCTGAACAAGGGTTTTGGGCCTGAAACATTCCATGTTTGGTATTTTGTTGGGTATTTTTTTTTTTATTAAGCTGTTATATTCATTTTTGTTTATTACTTTATACACAAAATACAAATATATACACTAATGCAAATGTTATGTGTAGTCTTGATAGGTTGGTCCAATGGAGGCTACGAGCAGAATCAGTTAATTGGAATGATTTGTGTGTAACAGTGTTGTTCTGATTAAGTGGATTGCTCTATAATTATAAGCCAACTATGGAAAGTTACCAAAGGAGTTTGGAACATGATACAATAGTGACCATTGTAATTTTGATTATAAGCTAGCAATGGACAATTACTAAAGGAGTTTGGAACTTGGTACAGTGGGATGATCGCCTCAATACAAAGTGGTTGGGAAGCAGAAAAAAACAGAATCTTGGCAGAGCAGGCATTTAGACGAAGCTGATCAAGAGCAAGTAAAGAGGGATGGTGTTATTAGACGTCAAATAAGACTGGCAAACATAGGACAGTTAATTAATGTGTAAATGGTAAAGTATTTTTGTTTAAATTTTGGAATGTAAAAACTTTTCTTCATAGTGGGCATTTAGGTGGTATCCATTATGAAAAGCAGACAATTAGTCATATTTTAAAGAGAAATTATTCCATCGTAGCAAATTATTAGGCATTTTTAAAAAATAGTACATCATGACTATTTACTATTATTCATTCTTTTCCGTGATTCCCAGTAATGACAAACAATCATGGATCTGAAAAGCCAGCAGAAATACCGGTGGGCAATCCTAGCTATGGAATACAGGCTGCTATCGGTTACACCGCCATGTTTATCAACCTTATGTCAATGGCTCTTGACATTCATTTACCTCGGAAATGTTTATATAGGTAAGATTTACTTTGAACATACTCTCGTTGCTTACAAGAAATTTATAATTGAGCATAGTGAAACAGTCATGATTTCTTAGTTAAAGTATATGGCGAAGATACCACTACTTTTTGAGTTCAGAAAAAAAAAGTGAAATATCAAATTTAAGTTTTTAATTTTAATTAATGCAAATATTTTGTGTCAAATATTGTCTACAAAGTTGATAAAAAGTAGAATGCATTCAATCAGAGATATTAGTATTAGTATAGAAAATTAAATATTTTATACAAATATGAAACAAAAAAAATATTAATTTTCAGTGAATTATGTGATGAAATGGATGAGCAAAATTTCTCCAACTATGTATGGCGTCTTCATGAAAACATCATGCATTTGGCTTCCAGTCAGTTTGTATGTCCACAAGAAATGGTAAATCATTTATCACTGCACAACATTCTTGCCATCCTGCAAGCCAGCAACTTGGGAAGGTTAGTTTGTTTGATCATTGGATTTGATTTCTTGTCAATCATGTTTTTCTCTTCTGAGTTTTACACTACACTTAAGACCAGATTTACATAACCGTATTCAGAATTTTTATGATTCGAAAATCTGGAATATGAATTGTCATTTTGAATTTTGTTGACTTCTTGTCTCTAACTGGACTGGTTTCTTTGACCCAATGATTGGGTGGATGGATCTCCTCAACGAGTTTCAAAATATCATTTGAAGGAATAGATAAGCTGTTTCCCATCATGCACAAATCGCAAGTCTTGCATCTCAGTTGGTGGAACTCTTAATCCTAGAATCTTTTTTTCTATTTTTTTTTTTTTTGTGGTCTCTCTCTCTCTCTTTCTATTCCACGAACTTAATATCTAACGGAAAGAACTAGTATGTAATTGCTACAGAATTTTTAAAAAATTCCACTGATGAGGGACCTGTGACCCTGAAGGAATATTGTGTACTTAATATTAATAGAGATATTATAGTATTAAAAATAAAAAAGAGTACAATAAGAAATAACATAATTTCATTTCCTTTGTTTTTTTTATTATTGACAAAGGAACCATAAACAGTCGTGTAGAGCCTATTTTGGAAAGTAAATTTAATTACCATGTCAATATTATTTATTTATTTATTTAGATTTTGTCAACTATTGTCTCAGCAGACTGAAGTATAAAAAGCTCTGTGTTTAGAAAGGAAGCTAAACGTTTTCCTACCATATTTTATTTTCATATTTTCAGAGACGGCCCTTTTGTTCCTGAATACAGCTTGACTGTGAATGCAGACTTATGCCCCATGGAGTATAACTGTGAAACGGATTCATCCATAACAGACATGGACCTATCTCGAGACTGGGAGCGGGTCCCTGTCGGCATCCCATCCGTTGAGAGTAGCAGTCTTCCCGCAGGCGTGTCTGCACCAGTTGACACCTCCACTGCAGGTGCCTTGATTAATAATGTTAGTAATGCTGCAGCTAGTCTTGCAAGTTGGTGGAGATCATATTACAATTAGGCTACAAATTCTGTCATTAACTTTTGATATTGAAATTTCATTGTGTAATCTTTTTTCATTTTTTAATTTGGTGTCAGGATATTTTCATTGTGTAAATTTTTTCATTTTGGGGTCAGGATGTGTGTATGAAGAATTTGTAGTGAGATGCAGATGTGAATAAATGACTACAGCGGATAATAAGTGCATAACCTTTAAAAAATATTTTTTTTGTGTGAACTGAGACGTAAATATTGTATGGAGGAAAAAATGATGTTATCATATGAAATCGATTTGTGATTTAGTTAATGAGAATTCTGAACTCATCATATTCCTTAGTTGGCAATGTAATATAAATAATATAGAATCAATAAGGTCCTGTAAATAAATAATGAGAATGCACATGTATAAAGATACGGTATATATATGAATACAAAAGCCACATATCATGACAACACTTGCATTGGATTTTAATCGATAGAAATTAAGTTTTATTGCTCAGACACTTTTCAAATGATATTTTTTAAAAATCATTTGTAAAAGTAAAGATTAAGATTAAATGCTGCAACAGATTCAAAATGATCGAAAGTAAAAACTTCACAAAATATCACTGCCAATTCACATTTCATTAATTGTTTAAACCTATTGTGATTCTGATTCATCTGATTAAATATGTTCTAAAACTACCTTTTTTTTAAGGGAAAAATAAAATAAAAAGAAAAGACATGTACATAAAAAATATTTTATTGTATAGACATGTACATAAACTGAATGGAGATTAGATGTTCTTAAGTGGTTCTAAACAAAATAATGACAAACAAAAACCGATGCTTCACAACACTCAATATGAATTCTAAAACTAAAAGAAAGAAATATCAAATATTGAATCCGGTGTAAATAATAAATGAACCTTGTGATGAAATCGCTGAAGTTTTTTTTTTGTTTGTTTCAACATTGAAATTTTTATTATTTTATACCAGTCGATTGAATTGAACAAATGTATAATTTTAAAAAGCAATGTCTTTCAAAATGAAACATGTAATATAATCAACTAGTGTAACTGTTCAAAACTTTGAATTTTGTTTCATATAATATAAAATGCAGTTGATTGTGTCTGTGAGGGAATTTTATTTGCGCTATTGTTTTAAATGGTTGTTTTATGTTTTAATAAATTAGGCTTAGTTTGCATTTTGATTTAGTCATTGGTGTGAACAACATGGATTAAACTAATTTGTTCAAATCCAAAAAAAAAAAAAAAAGGTTATTTTATTGTGAATCTAGATTGTTTGCACAGTTTCCTTTTTGTCACGAATATGGGGTTGTGTTGAAGCTTATGATGTTACGTCTATAAATCACGTCTTCTTATATCAATATTTTAAACACCTGACAAAAGCTGTTTGGTTCTGGCACTAACTTAATCAATTTTACATCAAAAAGTTATTCCTTCAGGCAATTTCTATTGGTATGGATCATAGATATACACCTTGTACTACCAGATCGCTTGCGAGAATTGGCGGGGTTACTTTACGTCACTAAAAAATTACCGTGACGAGCACGCGAGCATGTTCTTCGGTCGGCCGCCATAACTTGGGGCAAAGTGAGGTGTATGTGTGTGTTTGTTACGGTGTGTTTCGCCTTATTTGAAAGTAATAATAGTAAGAGTATATAGTTGAGGTTAAAAAAAAAAAGACAAAACAAGACGTGCTATTATTATTATTATTATTATTATTATTATTATTATTATATTATTATTATTATTATTATTATTATATTATTATATTATTATCATTATTATCATTATTTTTATTATTATTATTTATTATTATTATTATTATTATTATTATTGTTGTTGTTGTTGTTGTTGTTGTTGTTGTTGTTATTGTTGTTATTGTTGTTGTAGTAGTAGTAGTAGTAGTAGTAGTAACAGCAGCAGCAGCAGTAGTAGTAGTAGTAGTAGTAGTAGTAGTAGTAGTAGTAGTAGTAGTAGTATTAGTAGTAGTAGTAGCGGCAGCAGCAGTAGTAGTAGTACTATGCGGCTATGTGGTCTAGTGGTATGACACTCGCTCTCGGATCGGAAGGTCCTGGGTTCGAGCCTCGCTCGACGCATATTGAGTCCTTGGAAAAGACTCTTTACTCACATTCTCTCACCGTACTCAGGTGTAAAATGAGTACCTGGCCGTTAACAGCGTTGTCTTTGTCCGAAAAATTGTAATATCGCCTAACAGGCGTCATGTCTCGTCCTACATGTTAAATGTTGCTGTTGACCAGGGACCCTTTGTAAAGCGCTTTGAGCACGTTAAGTGGATATTGCGCTATATAAAAGCTCAATTTTTTTAGTAGTAGTAGTAGCAGTAGTAGTAGCGTCGTCGTCGTCATACTACTAGACTACATAGCCGCGCATTTAAAAGCCCCACTCTGACACTAGGATAGGATCTTATTTATTTTTTAAAAGAAATATGGTGGGATTATAATAATAATAATAAGAAGAAGAATAATAATAATAATAGTAATAATAATAATAATAATAATAATAATAATAATAACAATACTAGTACTACTACTACTACTACTACTACTACTACTACTACTACTACTACTACTACTACCATCATCATCATCATCGTCATCAACATCATAGTCATCACAATTATATATTATTATTATTATTATTATTATATTATTATTATTATTATTATTATTATTATTATTATTATTAATATTATTAATATTATTATTATTATTATTATTATTATTATTATTATTGTTGTTTTTTTTTTTTTTATTATTTATTTATTATTATTTTATTATTATTATTATTATTATTATTATTATTATTATTATCAATATTATTATTATTATTATTATTATATCATCATCATCATCATCATCATCATCATCATCATCATCATCATCATCATCATCATCATCATCATCTTCATCATCATCGCCACTAATTTCTCAAAAAGCAAAATTACACAAACATGCATTCATACATTATCATGAGGCTAATAAAGTAATTAATTTGACTAATCTATGAAAAGTAATTTTGCTGTCTTTAGGGCTCTAATATGGCATTTGTATACACAACAGGAATGCACCATATTGATGAATGAATTAAACACAATGAAAGACAAATGAATATTTAATTTACGGAGATGTAAATTGCAATAGTTAGGTGTATAATATTATAAACATTTTGTGATTTGCAATGTTAACCATTGTCTCCTTAAAACTGTTTTGATAACAAATGAATGAAAACCCAACACGCCACTCCCCATTTCCGGTATAGGTTGCCTCAAGTATGAATGGCGTCGTATCGCGTGCTAAACGTACATCGCAAGCGATCTGGTAGTACAGATGTATATCTATGGTATGGATAGAATTCATTTTAATTTAGTAAAATTGAGAAGCCATGGCAATACAAAGAGAAATTTCCTTGTACTGGGTGTGGTTCCTGACCTCCCATAGGGGACAGGAAGACACTTACTGTGTTTTCTATCCCTCTATATGTTTTCCAACATGTTTTCTGTCTTTGCCCTGGCCCGATACCCCAGTTGGGAGGGAAATACAAATGTATAGTCAATGTAACCTCAAATTAGTACACTGATAGTGTGCTTTGCGATCTACATCTGTTCCCTTTTTGAACCAATTCCCCTTTGTCTTCCTTTTTTCTTGGGTACTTTAATTGTAACTCTAGAACTTTTTACTATCCCATTTTCTACTGGTGCTGATATGACCTAAATGAGTTGCAAGAGCCGTAATCCCCTTCCTGCCCCCTATGTCAACACCCCAATGAAACAGTAACACACCACTTGCTTGAATGTCAACCTCTTGAAGACCTGAGATGCACATTCCTCCCACCAAATCCAAGCATCAGTAACACACTTTATAGTCACCTGGAACAACCACAAAAGACATCTAACTTCTACGTCATGGCACAAGACCGAAGGGCTAGAGCTCAGGTGGTCGCTGGTTTGGATAAGTGCAAGAGCCGTAAAACCATTAAAAACAAAACAAATTTCCTTGTTGAGTAAAAAAAACCCCAGCCATTTCTGTTCTTATGTTTGTTTCCCTTTTCAATACTTTTTAATATATCTACTTATAACTGAAATCAGTAATCAAAAGTGTAAGATAGTCATATTTGAAAATAGGCTTGGTATTAGATGTCACTAAAATAAAATGTACTTGCCTTCTTGCCTTTCCTTCCTTTTTCATGTGTTTGCAGAATTCACGATGAATATAGTAGAATAGTTATGACATATCTTAACGAAGTATCTCGACTTTTTCTCAATTCTTTTCATTTATGTACAAAGTTTCATTTTTTATATTGAATTGTTACGTGATCTTTCAAAAATAATTTAAAATTAATAACGGCAGCTGTGTTTATTTTTCAGTTTATTTACAATTTCAATTATCAGCATTCATTCATTCTCCAAAACTGTCACAATGTGCTTTTTGTTTTGAGAATTGTACACGATTAGTGATTAACAGAACATCCTCTTTTAATGAAAATGATAAAATACAGTCACATGTATTTCTCGTCCTCGACAGAGACATATTTGAGCTCGATTCTTTGAAATGAAATTAGGATAATCAAATATGAGAAAATCATCTAGTAGAGGAATTTTTTAAAACATATCTTACGGCTGAGATAATTCAATAATGGATCAGTAAGGTCTTGGAACACATGTTGGCTGCATTGTGGTTATAAATCTGATTTGTGCACAGTGGGGCTCAATTATTTGATTGGAGAAACATAAAAAAATATGTAATAATATCAAACAGTGGATTCACACTTCCCATTTGGAGTGACTCATAATTATCATTATTTTTTTAATAATAGTTTTTTAAATTTTTTTCTCATCAGTTGTGAACGCTAAACCATATTTCATCTTATTATTATTATTTTTTTAAACATCAATTAATTTATTTATTGTTTTTAATTAGTGAATATAACTGTAATATTCAGTAAAAATTACAATTGAAACCAGCTCCGGATAAGTCGAGACATGGTCTATACAAATTTGAAATTCACCCTCGCTAATATGTTGTCAATTCACATAGAAAAGTGCTACACTCACATAAATCTTTCATGATTGCATAATAATAATAACTTCTGTGAACCTATTTTCATTATATAAACAAACTTTTATTTTCCATCTCACTGTTTTTCTCTTGTATTACTTCTCATTTGTAGTTTTCAATATATGAATGACACAATATATTACATTGCATCATTTTCAATTTCTTAAGTTAAATCATGCTGAGCTTAAGACTTAAGATGATATTTGAGAAATAAATAAATCACACATAAAATGATCGTGCAGCATACATTCTCCCACTTTATCCAATCCATGGTAAGTGAATTGCTGTATATTATAATCAAGTACCACTTGATGCGGAGGGGAATAAAATAAAAGCAAAAACAACAAAACAAATAGTCTTCAGTCATGCCATCCGGTGCCCATTTACTAACCTTTATTGATATTGTCAATATTGTCTTCTTTTAATATCTTTTTCCTATTAAAATATTATAAGTATAATTATGTAATGGATGAGACCTAAGTCTTGTCATTTTTTTTTTCCCAATTAAAGTTCATTTTCATTTTTGTACAATATGAGTATTCTTAGTTTTTTATAGTACATTTATGAAAATTATTGTACCCAAACATTGGCGTTGGGGGGAGGGGGGTGGGGGGGGAGCTGAGTTGACCACGTGAATAGTTAATGAGGCATTGAGCTTGCTTGTACCTTGAGACCCTTGTTTCAATAGTAAATGAGGGCATCCCAGAAAACATCATCTTTTACTCAATATGGTTGCCATGGCTGCCTCCAGGCAAATTTAACCTATTTTCGAGTTCTGTCTGTGTTTTGTAGCTTTTGCGGCATGTTGGATTCAATAATAGCTCTTTTTTTCATGGAAAGCGTGCACAACATTTGGTATGGGAGCTGAATAAACAATGTCTCTGATATAGCCCTATAGGAAAAAGTCATGGAGAAATGCCCGGTGACCAAGGTGGTCAGGCAATCGAGTCCATTACTCCCAAATCTGTCTGAAAACGTGTTGTTTCAATATGCGTTTCCAATATGAGAAATTTACAAGAAGTATCGGCCAATAGTAAGAATTGTATCCAAAGTGTTAAGAAATGGATGAATGAGAACAGACTGAAACTGAATGATGATAAGACGGAGGTGCTGTATGTGGGGAACAGGAAGTAGAAAAGTGAAATAGATTTGAAGCTGGGGGATGCCTCCATTCAAATTGTTGACAAAGTGAAAAACCTTGGCACATTCTTAAATTCTGGACTGTCGATGGAGCATCAGGTTGATAATTTGGTTAGATCTCTAGTAAAAAAGATTGCTTCCATTAGAAGGGTCATATCTGAGGATGTGACCAAACACCTGGTTGTGTCCCTTGTGCTATCAAAATTGGATAATTGTAATATGGCATTTCGCAATATAATCTGAGACGTATTCAGATTGTCCAAAACGCGCTGCCAGACTAGTATACATGAAGCGTAGGTGCGATTCTGCCAGACCTCTGCTTCATGACCTGCATTGGCTGCCTGTTAAGAAAAGGATTAAACTCAAAGCTTGTGTTTTAGTGTATCATTGTCATGAAGGTACGGCCCCTTCCTACCTTTCGGAACTAATTGAAAGATATCCAAAGCCCCGCCCTTTACGTTCTGCCAGTGATTCCACCAAACTAGGTGTCCCTCAGATACGGAAAAATGCTGGAATGAGATCCATTTCTCATTTCAGACCCTCTGTTTGGAATGCGTACCACAGAGCATTCGTGAAAAAGAATCTTTGTCAGGGGCAACGTGGCTCCGTATCTTTTGTATATTCCGATAGCTTTCAAAGAGTATAATTTTTATTTTTTTAATGTCTTTTTAAATTAGAATTATTTGAAAATAATAGACTTCCGCTCATGTGAACAATGCATCGCATTCTGCGGTTGCTAGTTGTGTCGTCTGCTTTCGGGTCGGCGAGGTCCATGAACTTTGTCGCCTTTTACCCACCTCATAATAATAATAATAATAATAATAATAATAATAATAATAATAATAATAATAATAATAATAATAATAATAATGATGATGATAGTAATAATAATAATAATCATCATCATCGTCATCATCATTAGCAGCATACGAGCACCTAAATATCGCTTAAGCATCAATTTTATGTGTCACACTAATTCAACACAGTTATGTTATTATTGTGGTTTGCGTAATGGTATGGTTCAAATCAAATTTCAGGTTGAAAATGTCCGTATCATCATCTTTAACATCACCGTCATGAACATCGCCTCATCCCCAGCACCAACAATCCCGTGATCAAGTCACTTAACCCATTAAATCATGGCATTGACAATGTACTAAATCTTGTACTAACTACTAACAATTATATAATGGCAAAATGCAGTATTGAGGTGGATTGGTCAAAATGATTCATTTGTCAAGAGATAAAAAAAAATAAAAATTAGAATGCCCAGCTCTGTCAAAGCGGACATATTGTGGTCAATGTTACGTGACTTTTGTAGCGTACCGTTCTACCAGCTATGGTGTTAAGACTTTTAACGGATTAGAAAATGATAGTGACAAGCTAGATTTGTCTGTTGAAGACCGCTCTGAGGATACACTGGAGGTCCTGAAGCAAAATGATACCAACTGGCACAAATTATGTCGCTTTGATATACGGCCAAAAAAAAAATCAGAAGGCTTGCTGTGAAAAATGAGAAATCACAACAAAACTTGTCAAATTATCCCGATCTAGACAATCTCTCATCATCCCACTGTCCAAGGAGACAGAATATGCGTTTTCCATCAGATGACGTTATCACAAGAAACAGGACACATTGTATGCTTTGCAACAATAAGATGAAGCTTCCCTTCATTCAATAATGACAAAAGACATGAACGAAAATATCCGCGTGGCTGCAGAAATTATAAATGATGTCCAGATTTTCTCCATATTCTCAAATGGTGATTTGATTGCGCAGGGAGTTCATTATCAAAAGATTTGTCATGTCCGTTTTATGAACATCAAAAAATGCTGAATATTACCAAAACAAACAAAGTTCTAGTTTTGCTGTTGCTGAAATTGTTTCTTCTTCTTCCTCTTCAAGCTGAAACTTCCTCGTGGAAGGCTCAGCAGCAGCATTCCCAATTGTTTTTCCGGGAGTTATCCAAATTGTTCCTAAGTCTTACAACTTACAGTTGAGGGCAGAAACGAATGAAGATGGTAGTCCACTCTAGATTGTGGCAACATAAATTTGCCAGGTTTCCAAACGTCCCATGCATCAATCGATCCGCGGCCTGCCGATTGGAAAATGCGACGGCGGGGATGGCGAACTGACGCGTATATTGTCCCTGAACGTCGAGAGCCAGAGTATGGCAAAAAATGAGCTTTTATCAAAGCTACTGGCCGTTCATTGCGCTGATATCCTCCTTTTACAGGAGACCCACCTTTATCCAGGCGCGCAATCTTCCCGATTCCAGATCCCAGGCTATACGGTGGTCCAACGCGAGGACACTTCGAGGCTCAAAGGAGGGGTTAGCGTTTACGCTAAAGAGCCATCGAAGGTAAGGGTCATTGAGAGCGTAACGGACAGCAATGGGGTGAACCGAATTTCCGTGGAAGTAGGTGGACTGTGTTTGCATAATATCTACAAACCACCTAGAGCGACTTGGACTACACCACCGGTACCGGTGGTCAGCCATCCTTCCATCTGTCTGGGAGACTTTAACAGCCACCATCACGAATGGGGCTACCGAGACTGCAACGAGGCAGGAAGACAACTCCGCTCATGGATGGACTGTAATGATCTACACCTAGTGTACGATCCTACAGCCAAGGGTACCTTCCGGGGTACCCGCCATAAGAAGGAGTACACTCCAGACCTCACCCTCGTAACGAAAAGCGCGAACGGTGAACCGCTGCAGGTGAAGCGGACAGTCCTCGGGGACTTTCCGCATAGCCAGCACAGACCGGTTCTTGTCACAGCTGGGGTGACAATACCGAGGGTGCAGTCTCTCCCACTTTGCAGATGGAATTTCAGGAAGGCTGACTGGGAGGAATTCAGTTCCTATATCGAGCAGGTCTGCCCTGCCATTCCTCCCAAGTCCAAGAATATAACCAGATTTAGTAGGCTACTGGTTAAGAGCGCTCAACGCTCTATTCCACGGGGCAAGCGGAAATTCTACACCCCTTGCTGGACAGCAGAGTCGGAAGAGCTGTACCGAGAGTACCAGCAGACCCAGTCCCAGGACACAGCCGATAGACTACTTCAGTCTCTGGCAGAGGGAAGGAAGCAACGGTGGCAGGAGACCGTGGAAAGCCTCGACTTTACACACTCCAGCCGCCACGCTTGGCGTTTGATAAAGAAATTGGACCCAGATCGGAATTTCGCGAAGGCTGCACCGGAATGTGAGGCAGACACAATTGCCAAGAATATTAAGAACCGTAGTAAGCGGGTCCCTAATCAGGCTTTTGAGCGCGGTGTCCGCAAGGCGTACCGAACGATTTTGGACTCGCTACCTGCGGAGGAGTCGGACTGGACGGCCCCGTTCAGTCCCCGAGAAGTGGGTGCAGCCATTAGCGAAGTAAAGAACGGCAAAGCAGCAGGGATAGATGGTGTATATCCCGATATGGTGACGCATCTGGGCCCCAGGGCACGGGCCTGGCTAGCAGAGGCAATGTCTGACGTCCTTGCAAAAGGAAAGCTTCCACAAGTGTGGAAGCACGCGAAGATAGTTGCCATCCTGAAGCCAGGGAAGCCGGCGAAGGAGGCAGACAGTTACAGACCCATATCGCTGCTGAGCTGTCTTTACAAATTGTTGGAGCGTGTTCTATTAAACCGATGGGGGCCGGTCCTAGACGCTGCCCTGCCACCTGAGCAGGCAGGCTTCAGGGAAGGGAGGTGCACCACGGAGCAGGTCATTGCCCTTACAGAGCATATTGAGCACGGGTTCGAGAGAAAACAGCAAACAGGTGCTGTGTTTATAGACCTATCAGCGGCGTACGATACGGTCTGGTGCGATGGGTTAATGCTCAAACTTGCAAAAATCATAAGGTGCAAAAAGACCTTGAAGTTGTTCTCTTCGATCTTAGGGGAAAGGCAATTCCACGTCGCGCTGGGAGACGTCACGAGCAAAGTAAGGAATTTCCCAATTAAGTTCTTTTCATTTTTGTTACAATATGAGTATTCTTAGTTTTTTATAGTACTTTTATGAAAATTATTTGTTTTAAAACCCCCCCCAAACATTTGGCGGTGGGGGGGGAGGGGGGTGGGGGGGGGTGGCTGGAGTTGACACACGTGTTAGTAATTGACGAGGGCATTGAGCTTGCTTGTACCTGAGACCTTGTTTCATAGTAAATGAGGGCATCCCAGATAACATCATCTTTTATTACACTATGGGTGGCCAGGGCTTGCTCCAGGCAAATTTAACCTATTTCCGAGTTCTGTCTGTGTTTTGTAGCTTTTGCGGACATGTTGGTATTCAAGATATTAGCTCTTTTTTTCATGGAATGAGTGCACAAACATTTGGTTTGGGAGCTGAATAAACAATATGTACTCTTGATATAGAACTATAGGTTAAAAGTCATGGAGAAATGCCGGTGACAAGGTGGTCTGGCTCTATCGGTACATTACTTCCCAAATCTGTTCTGAATACGTGTGCGTTTCTATATGCGTTATCCAATATGAGAAACATTTTACAAGAAGTATCGGCAATGTAGTAAGAATTGTATCAAAGTGTTAAGAAATGGATGAATGAGAAACAGACTGAGATCTGAAATGATGATAGACGGAGAGGTGCTGTTGTGGGGAAACAGGAAGTAGAAAGTGAACATAGATTTTGAGTCGGGGGATGCTCCATTCAAATTGTTGACAAAGTGGGGTGAGGGAAAAACCTTGGCACATTCTAAATTCTGGACAGTCGATGGAGATTCAGGTTGATATATTCGGTTAGATCTTAGTAAAAAAGATAGCTTCCATTAGAAGGGTCATATCTGAGGATTGTGACCAAAACATGGTTGTGTCTTTGTGCTATCATAATTGGATATTGTAATATGGCATTTCGCAATATAATCGTGAGACGAATTCTGATTGTCCAAAACGGCTGCAAGACTAGTTTATACATGAAGCGAGGTTCGGGGGATTCTGCAGTCCTCTGCTTCATGACCTGCATGTGGATGTGTTAAGAAATGGATTAAACTCAAAGTTGTTTTTTTAGTGTTCTTTTTTAAGGAAAGGACGGCCCTTCCTACCTTTGGGAAAATAATTGAAAGATATAAAAGCCCCCCCCCCTTTAGTTTTCCCAGTGTTTTCCACCAAACTGGGTTTGCCCCCCTCAGTAGGGGAAAAAATGGGGAAATGAGACCCATTTCTTTTCAGACCTCTGGGGGGAAATTTGCGTACCACAGACCCCATTCGTAAAAAAGAATTTTGTCAGGGGAAAACGTGGCTCCGTATCTTTTGTTATTCCGATAGCTTTAAAAGAGTATTTTTTTTTATTTTTTTAAGGGTTTTTTTTAAAAATTTGGAATTATTTGAAAAAATAGACTTCCCCCTAAAGGGTGAACAATGCATCGCTTTCGGGCGGTTCCCTAGTTGTGTCGTCTGCTTTTGGGTCGGCGAGGCCCCCTGAACTTTGTGCCTTTTACCCACCTCAAAATTTTTTAAAAATTTTAAAAACTAATAAAAATAAAAATTTAATAATAATATTAATAATAATAAAATAATAAAAATTGATGATGATATAGAAATTAATAATAAAAATTCTTTATCATCGTCATCATCATTAGCAGCAAAAGAGCCCAAAAAATTTATCGCTTAAGCTTTCAATTTTATGTGTTTCACAAATTTAAAAACCACAGTTTTGTTATTTTGGGGGTTTGGGTTTTAATTTGGTTTGGTTAAATAAAATTTCAGGTTGAAAATGTCCTTTATCTTATTTTTAAACATCCCCCTCATGAACATCCTCACCCCCAGCCCCAAAAATCCCGGTTCAAGTCACTTAAACCCTTTAAAACCCAGGGCATTGACAATGTACAAAACCCTTGTACTAACTACAAACAATTTATAATGGAAAATTTTCCCCCAGTTTTTTTGGGGGGGGGGGATTGGAAAAAAAGATTCATTTGTCAAGAGAAAAAAAAAAAAATTAAAAAATTTAAAATTGCCCAGCTTGTTCAAAAGCGGACTTATTGTGGCCCAATTTTTCGGGGACTTTTGTAAGCGTCCCGTTTACCGTATGGTGTTAAGATTTTTAAAAGGATTAGAAAATGATAGTACAAGCTAGTTTTGTCTTTTGAAGCCCGTTGAGGATACACGGGAGGTCCTGAAGCAAAATGTTTACCATTGGACAAATTAGGGCCCGTTTTGAATTAGGCCAAAAAAAAAAATCAGAAGGCTTGCTGTGAAAAATGGAAATCAAAACCAAAATTTTTGGGTTCAAATTATCCGTTCTAGCAATCTCTCATCACCCCACTTTTCCAAGGAGACAAAATTTGCTTTTTCCCATCGATGACGTTATCACAAGAAACGGCCCACTTTGTTTTGCTTTGAAAAATTTAAGAGGAAGTTTCCCCCTTCATTAAATAATGACAAAAGAATGAACGAAAATTTTCCGCGTGGCTGCAGAAATTAAAAAATGATGCCCAGATTTTCTCCTTATTCTCAAATGGTGTTTTGGGGTTTTTTTGCGCGGGGAGTTCATTATAAAAAGATTTTGTCATGCCCCGGTTTTATGAAAAACAAAAAATTGTGAATTTTTACCAAAACAAACAAAGTTCTAGTTTTGCTGTTGTGGAAATTGTTTCTTCTTCTTCTCTTAAAGGGAAAATTTTCCCCTCGTGGGGGGCCTCAGCGCTCCCTTTCCCCAAATTTTTTTTCCCGGGGGGTTATCAAATTGTTTAAGTTTTTCAATTTTACAGTTGGGGGCGGGAAACGAATGAAGAGGGTAGTCCACTTAGATTGTGGCAACATAAATTTCCCCGGGTTTTCCAAACGTCCCATGCACCCAATCGATCCGCGGCCTGCCGAGGGGGAAAAAATGCGACGGGGGGGGAGGGCAAACTGAGCAATATTGTCCCTGAACGTCGAGAGCCGAGTATGGCCAAAAAAATGAGCTTTTATCAAAGCTTCTGGCCGTTCATTGCGCTGTTTTCCTCCTTTTTTCAGGAGACCCCCTTTATCCAGGGGGCGCCCAAAACTTTTCCCCTTTTCCCCCTCCCCGGCTATACGGTGGTCCAAAGCCCAGGACACTTCGGGCTCAAAGGAGGGGTTAGGGTTTTCGCCCAAAGAAACCCTCGAAGGGAAGGGTCTTTTAGAGCGTAAGGACCGCAATGGGGGAAACCGAATTTTCCCTGGAAGTAGGGGGGGAATGGGGGTTTGCATAATATCTACAAAACCCCCTAGAGCGGGCTTGGACTACACCACCGGTTTCCCGGGGGGCAGCCTTCCTTTTCCCTCGTCTGGGAGACTTTAACAGCCACCAAACACGGGAAAGGGGTACCGAGACTGCAACGAGGCCCGGAAGACAAAATCCGCTCATGGAAAGGAAGTAATGGTTTTACACCTGTGTACGATCCTACAAACCAAGGGGGACCTTCCGGGGGGACCCCCCATTTAAAAAGGATTTCACTCCAAAAAGGACTCCCCCCCTCGTAAACCCAAAAAGGCCCCGGGTTAACGGTGAAACCCGCCCCCTGCCCCCCAAAAAAGGTTAAAAAGCCGGGAAGGGCTTTGGGGCCCTTTCCCCCCCCCATTTGCCAGCCCCCCCCCCCCCCCCCCCCCCCCCCCCCCCCCAGACGGTTCTTGTCACAGTGGGGGACAATTTCCGAGGGTGCAGGGCTCCCCCCACTTTGGGGATGGAATTTCAGGAAAGGCTGCTGGGGGGAATTCGTTCCATATCGGGCAGGTCCCCTTTCCTGCCCTTCCTTTCCCCAAATCCAAGAATTTTAACCCGATTTAGTAGGGTACTGGTTTTTTAAAAGCGCTCAACGCTTATTTCCCCGGGGGGGAAGCGGAAATTCTTAAAACCCCCCTTTCTTGGACCGCAGAGTCGGAAGAGCTGTTTCCGGGGAAATACCAGCAGACCCCAAATCCCCGTCACACCCATTGAAATACTTCAGTTTTCTGGCAGAGGGGGAAAGGGAAACAACGGTGGCAGGGGGGAGTGGGAAAACCTCGACTTTACAATCCAAACCGCCCCGCTTGGCGTTTGATAAAAAAAATTACCCAGATCGGAATTTGCGAAGGGGTTGGGCCCCCAAAGTGAGGGCCCCCCGACACAATTGCCAAGAATATTAAAAAAAACCGTAGTAAGCGGGTCCCCAATCAGGCTTTTGAGCGCGGGGTCCGCAAGGCGTACCGAACGATTTTGGACTCGCTACCTGCGGAGGGAAATCGGACTGGGGGCCCCCCTTTAGTCCCCCAGAAGTGGGTTTTCAGCCAAATTGCGAAGAAAGAACCAAACCCGGCCAAAAAGGGGTAGGGTGGTGTATTTTCCCATATGGTGACGCATCTGGGCCCCAGGGACGGGCCCGGCTAGCAGAGGCAATGTCTGACGTCCTTGCAAAAGGGGAAAACTTCCACAAGTGTGGAAGCACGGAAAATAGTTGCCCTCCCGAAGCCAGGGGAAGCCCGGGGAAGGAAAGGGAGACTGTTACAGACCCCTATCGCTGCCCGAGCTGGGCTTTACAAAATTGTTGGAGGTTGTTTCCCATTAAAACCGATGGGGGCCCCCGGGCCTAGGGCGCTGCCCTGCCACCCTGAGGGAGGCAGGCTTCGGGAAAAGGGGGGTGCCCCCCGGAGAAAGGGCCCTTGCCCTTTCAGGCAAATTTAAAACAGGGTTCGAGAGGAAAAAAAGCAAACCCGGGTGCTGTGTTTTTGGGCCCCCTAAACGGCCCTACGTTTCGGTCTGGGGGGCGATGGGTTAATGCTCAAAATTGCCCCAAAAAACATTTAAGGTGCAAAAGACCTTGAAGGTTTTTCTCTTCGTTTTTGGGGGAAAAGGCCCAAATTTCCCCGTGCGCTGGGAGACGTTTACGGCAAAATTTAAAGGTGGTCAGGCAAAATCGAGATCCAGTACTCCAAATCTGTCTGAAAAACGTGTTGTTTCAATATGCGTTTCCAATATGAGAAAAATATACACGAAGTATCGGCCAATAGTAAGAATTGTATCCAAAGTGTTAAGAAATGGATATGATGAGAACAGACTGAAACTGAATGATGATAAGACGGAGGTGCTGTATGTGGGGAACAGGAAGTAGAAAAGGAAATAGATTTGAAGCTGGGGGATGCCTCCATTCAAATTGTTGACAAAGTTGGAAAACCTTGGCACAGTCGTAAATCTGGACTGGTCGAGGGAGCATCAGTGTTGGATAATTATGGTTTAGATCTCTAGTAAAATAAGATTGTTTCCAATAGATGGGTCATATCTGAAGGATGGGACCAAAACACCTGGTTGTGTCCCTTGTGCTATCAAAATGGATAATAGTAATATTGGCATTTCGCAACTATATTCTGAGACGTATTCAGATTGTCCAAAATGATTCATTTGTCAAGAGATAAAAAAAAATAAAAATTAGAATGCCCAGCTCTGTCAAAGCGGACATATTGTGGTCAATGTTACGTGACTTTTGTAGCGTACCGTTCTACCAGCTATGGTGTTAAGACTTTTAACGGATTAGAAAATGATAGTGACAAGCTAGATTTGTCTGTTGAAGACCGCTCTGAGGATACACTGGAGGTCCTGAAGCAAAATGATACCAACTGGCACAAATTATGTCGCTTTGATATACGGCCAAAAAAAAAAATCAGAAGGCTTGCTGTGAAAAATGAGAAATCACAACAAAACTTGTCAAATTATCCCGATCTAGACAATCTCTCATCATCCCACTGTCCAAGGAGACAGAATATGCGTTTTCCATCAGATGACGTTATCACAAGAAACAGGACACATTGTATGCTTTGCAACAATAAGATGAAGCTTCCCTTCATTCAATAATGACAAAAGACATGAACGAAAATATCCGCGTGGCTGCAGAAATTATAAATGATGTCCAGATTTTCTCCATATTCTCAAATGGTGATTTGATTGCGCAGGGAGTTCATTATCAAAAGATTTGTCATGTCCGTTTTATGAACATCAAAAAATGCTGAATATTACCAAAACAAACAAAGTTCTAGTTTTGCTGTTGCTGAAATTGTTTCTTCTTCTTCCTCTTCAAGCTGAAACTTCCTCGTGGAAGGCTCAGCAGCAGCATTCCCAATTGTTTTTCCGGGAGTTATCCAAATTGTTCCTAAGTCTTACAACTTACAGTTGAGGGCAGAAACGAATGAAGATGGTAGTCCACTCTAGATTGTGGCAACATAAATTTGCCAGGTTTCCAAACGTCCCATGCATCAATCGATCCGCGGCCTGCCGATTGGAAAATGCGACGGCGGGGATGGCGAACTGACGCGTATATTGTCCCTGAACGTCGAGAGCCAGAGTATGGCAAAAAATGAGCTTTTATCAAAGCTACTGGCCGTTCATTGCGCTGATATCCTCCTTTTACAGGAGACCCACCTTTATCCAGGCGCGCAATCTTCCCGATTCCAGATCCCAGGCTATACGGTGGTCCAACGCGAGGACACTTCGAGGCTCAAAGGAGGGGGTTAGCGTTTACGCTAAAGAGCCATCGAAGGTAAGGGTCATTGAGAGCGTAACGGACAGCAATGGGGTGAACCGAATTTCCGTGGAAGTAGGTGGACTGTGTTTGCATAATATCTACAAACCACCTAGAGCGACTTGGACTACACCACCGGTACCGGTGGTCAGCCATCCTTCCATCTGTCTGGGAGACTTTAACAGCCACCATCACGAATGGGGCTACCGAGACTGCAACGAGGCAGGAAGACAACTCCGCTCATGGATGGACTGTAATGATCTACACCTAGTGTACGATCCTACAGCCAAGGGTACCTTCCGGGGTACCCGCCATAAGAAGGAGTACACTCCAGACCTCACCCTCGTAACGAAAAGCGCGAACGGTGAACCGCTGCAGGTGAAGCGGACAGTCCTCGGGGACTTTCCGCATAGCCAGCACAGACCGGTTCTTGTCACAGCTGGGGTGACAATACCGAGGGTGCAGTCTCTCCCACTTTGCAGATGGAATTTCAGGAAGGCTGACTGGGAGGAATTCAGTTCCTATATCGAGCAGGTCTGCCCTGCCATTCCTCCCAAGTCCAAGAATATAACCAGATTTAGTAGGCTACTGGTTAAGAGCGCTCAACGCTCTATTCCACGGGGCAAGCGGAAATTCTACACCCCTTGCTGGACAGCAGAGTCGGAAGAGCTGTACCGAGAGTACCAGCAGACCCAGTCCCAGGACACAGCCGATAGACTACTTCAGTCTCTGGCAGAGGGAAGGAAGCAACGGTGGCAGGAGACCGTGGAAAGCCTCGACTTTACACACTCCAGCCGCCACGCTTGGCGTTTGATAAAGAAATTGGACCCAGATCGGAATTTCGCGAAGGCTGCACCGGAATGTGAGGCAGACACAATTGCCAAGAATATTAAGAACCGTAGTAAGCGGGTCCCTAATCAGGCTTTTGAGCGCGGTGTCCGCAAGGCGTACCGAACGATTTTGGACTCGCTACCTGCGGAGGAGTCGGACTGGACGGCCCCGTTCAGTCCCCGAGAAGTGGGTGCAGCCATTAGCGAAGTAAAGAACGGCAAAGCAGCAGGGATAGATGGTGTATATCCCGATATGGTGACGCATCTGGGCCCCAGGGCACGGGCCTGGCTAGCAGAGGCAATGTCTGACGTCCTTGCAAAAGGAAAGCTTCCACAAGTGTGGAAGCACGCGAAGATAGTTGCCATCCTGAAGCCAGGGAAGCCGGCGAAGGAGGCAGACAGTTACAGACCCATATCGCTGCTGAGCTGTCTTTACAAATTGTTGGAGCGTGTTCTATTAAACCGATGGGGGCCGGTCCTAGACGCTGCCCTGCCACCCGAGCAGGCAGGCTTCAGGGAAGGGAGGTGCACCACGGAGCAGGTCATTGCCCTTACAGAGCATATTGAGCACGGTTCGAGAGAAAACAGCAAACAGGTGCTGTGTTTATAGACCTATCAGCGGCGTACGATACGGTCTGGTGCGATGGGTTAATGCTCAAACTTGCAAAAATCATAAGGTGCAAAAAGACCTTGAAGTTGTTCTCTTCGATCTTAGGGGAAAGGCAATTCCACGTCGCGCTGGGAGACGTCACGAGCAAAGTAAGGAAATTGAAGAATGGGGTCCCTCAGGGGTCGGTACTTGCGCCAATGCTGTTTAACGTTTACATTAGCGATATGCCGAACACTTCCTCCCTGAGGCTGGGATACGCAGACGACTGGGCACTCGTTACTCAGAGTAAAGTGTGGACCCGTCTCGAGAGCGTACTCAGCGAGGACGTCACCAGACTCAAATCCTACTTTGACAAGTGGTACCTGAAGATGAACACTTCAAAAACCGTGGCCACTGCATTTCACTTATGCAGTGGTTGGCACACCCGTAAACTGAATGTCCTAGTCGGGGACCAGCCACTCCCATATGAGCCGCGTCCAAAATATTTAGGGGTGACGTTGGATCGCAGCCTTACCTATCGGGTTCATCTCGAAGGGGTTGCCCGGAAGATAGAGAAGCGGAATAGTCTTCTGAGGAAGCTGGCGGGATTGACTTGGGGCGCTAGCCAAGCGCTCCTGAGAACATCCGCCCTGGCACTATGCTATTCCACCGCGGAGTATTGCGCTCCAGTGTGGGGTAGAAGCAGAAACGTTGAGAAGGTGGATGTAAAACTTCGCAAGTCGATGCACATAGTGTCGGGAACGCTAGCAACAACCCCTAGAGAATGGGGCCCGGTAATGGCAGCGATCCAGCCCCCCGATGTCCGGAGGGAGACCATTACGGGAAACTGGCTGAGAAGATCAAAGAGAGAGGGAATGGGGATACCCCTCTCATGCGCATAATGAACGGTGCCCCCGTTTCGAGCCGAAATAAGTCCCGGCAACCCTTGTACGCAGAATCCCTGACTACGGACAGAGCTGCACATACGAGATGGAAGTCGGTTTGGACGAATTCAATCCCTCGTGGGGGCGGGGACCTACACTCCTCTAAGCTTGGTGAGAAATTGCCAGGCTTTGATACCAGTAAGAGGAGACACTGGGTAGCTGCGAATCGGCTTCGGTCGAGGAGCTGCCTAACGGCCGGTGCGTTACATCAGTGGGGTCTAACTTCCTGTCCTTTATGTCCACGCTGTGGACAAGAACCCGAAACGGCAGAGCATCTAGTCGAAAGGTGTGTTGTGACGATGCTACCAGGCGGGTTCGCGACGGTGCACGAATGCGGACCGGACTTTGCTGATTGGGTCGATCGTCATAACATAATAGTGTGAACCATAAGAAGCTGCTGCCAGGTTTCCTCTTGTTCTGTTGGAGGCCGTGTACTGACACCTGACCTGGTTTTTCTGACCTTTGTAAATACATTTAGTTTATTCTTCTCTCTCCTTTCCTTCAATGGTTCCAAATGGGGTGTCATATATGGCTTTGATTTGTTTGAGGATTTTGTTGAACGAATTTTATAGCTTCTTTTGGATTGATTCTATTTACCTAATTGCGGAGGTGTTATCGGGATCCCATACCTTACCGCTTTACTCGAGTGTTGGTCGAACATAAACTTTATAGCATTTCTCTTTTATGGTTACTTTGTAGCCGAAGAGGTTTTTTCTCAAGAATCCCATGGTGGAGTTTGCCTTCCTGCATATGTTTGCAATGTGGTCTTTCCAGGTCAGGCGATTGTTTATCGTTACTCCGAGATATTTTGCTTTGGTGACTTCTTATGGTGAGTTGTGGTGTATTGTGTATTATCTTCCTTTTGTTGGTAATTTTCTGGAATCAAAGTCCCGATGAAGAATTTCTGAGTCTTTCTTAAGCCTTATTGCTCTGTATAAAAGGCTTACATCCGCAAATAGTCTCAGTTAAGTTCCTAGCGACAATCTTTCAGGCAAATCATTGATGTAGATCAGGAATAAGAGGGGACCCAGTACGGTACCTAGGGGCACACCTGTAGTACTGGAGCTGACTCTGACATTGTTCTTTCAGTTGTTTACGATTAGTGAGAAAATCCATTACACAGTCGTGTGCGTTACTCATGATTACATATCTCCGCAGTTTAATAGCCAGAGTATGGTAATTGACTTTATCAAATGATTTACTGAAGTCTAATAATATAACATCTGTTTAGAGTTGTTCATTCATGTTTTCTGTTAGGTTGTTGCAAGTTGTTATTCGTTGTGTTTCACAAAAGCTCTCCTTTCTGGAGTCATGCTATATATAAAACATTCAAGTATAGAACAGATCAAAGAGAGAGAGAGAGAGAGAGAGAGAGAGAGAGAGAGAGAGAGAGAGAGAGAGAGAGAGAGAGAGAGAGAGAGAGAGAGAGAGAGAGAGAGAGAGAGAGAGAGAGAGAGATGTATAGCAAAGAATGCTGTGAAAGAGGTTGCACACAGTCGTATGTTCACCCAATCTTGTTCAGAGACAGACTCCAGCCGGTCCCACCAGGCCTCGACAGCTAACCTCAGGAAAGGAAACATTTTTAGCCTTCAATAAGACAACATATGGTTTTCTTGAACACACTGCCATTGAAAAAGCTGACAACGCCGTTAAAATAATTCAAATAGATCAGGATAAACTAGAAAAGGCTGCTGTTGAATTCTCTCAAGTCTCCCAAGAAAAATGTGTTCCACAGTCATTTGTCTAATAAATATGATTTTGTTGGATCTTATCTAAAAATGTTCATATACGTCACCAAGAAAATTTTTCATTTTCGAAATTAATAGTTACCAACATCAACATAATCACTTCCACTATCACCACCACCAGCTCATCATTACCATATTCATCATCATCATCATCATCATCATCATCGCTATCACGATCACCACCACCTCATCATCATCCCCATCACCATTATCAATACTACTATCTCCATAATCACCTCATCATCATCATCATGATGATCATCACTACCACTACCACCACCATCATCACAACACCATCAACATCATCCTGATCATCATCTTCATCGTCGTCTTCGTCATCATCATCATCACTACCAAGATCAGCACCACCACCACCTCATCAACATCATCATCACTACTATTATCACAATAATCACCTCATCATAATCTTCATTATCACCATCACCACCTCCACCATCATCTTCACCACGATGACGACCAACACAAGTAAAACTGACAACAGCACCATCTCCTCCTCTCCCACCACCCCCTTCCAGTCCTCATAATAAAGCTATACTACCGGCCAATACGGTTCCTATATCACATAAAGTCACATTTTTAACAATTATAATTATTTAAACCAAAATAATCAACCGCTTACACGGGCTAAAAATAATATATTTTTAAAGTGCCGAATTGTCAACAAATATTTCATGGATTACGCCCCTTTGTTTTAATACGTATAGCTCATATAGGCGGATTTTCACCTCCCTATTTCACACTATTAGAGGAATTTCTCAATGTGGTTCTATATCAACATCGATTAATAGTGGTCTCAAGTTACTTTGTACCAAATTTGGTGCTTTCATCACTAATTTGCACAATTTTATCCTAATTCCCCTAGCTATTATGTCATATTTTGACACCTGTGGTCAGTCTCGTGAAATTTGGTGACGGTCCCGTCTTTATGACGTCGGGTCAGACACAATGGCGCCAGATGTCACAATTGATATAGAAGACCAGTGGTGTTCTTTGATTAGTTGATGGTTGGAGGGGAAAGGGAGGGACAAATGGATATAGATTTTTTTTTTTCTCTGTTGTAGGTGCCTATTGCCTTTTTAATCTCTCTCTCTCTCTCTCTCTCTCTCTCTCTCTCTCTCTCTCTCTCTCTCTCTCTCTCTCTCTCTCTCTTTCTTTCTTTCTCTGCCATTCTTTTTACTTCTCTTTTCTTCTTTTTTTTTTTTTTGGTTATAGAATTCATAAGATCAATTCATAAATTATTCCGGTAGAGAAGTCTTCCCCCCCCATCCCCCCCTCTCTCTTTCGCAACTTTCCATTAAATCATCCAGGTTTACAGAGATAATATATGATAATAAATCAATTGTGATTGTCTTAGTTTACTCTTTTTTTTTTATCCTTTGGACTATGGTTTGAAATTTGAGAGATTCTTGGGTTGTATTTATAAGCTGCATAACTACTAGGTTTCGGTAACAAAGATATGGTAACCTGCTTTATATAGTAAAAATTAAAACAAAACAACACTTTCTGGCCTTTTATTTGAATAATATTGTAGGCCTTTAAAATGTTATGTGGAAAGGACAATTCATTAAATGTTTACAAAAAGTAAATCTATGTCTAATGATAAGAATGGATTTACACTAGTAGTAGTAATATATTACATAATACAAAACTATGTTCCTGTTATTTTTACACTTTGCTTGTGTTTGATCAATGGACCAATAAATTTTCCTCCTTTTTGACAAATTACTATTATCATCACTGATTACTACTACTGCTACTGAAATTCCGTGTGAAGCAGTCTTCTTTTTGTGTAAGTGTACGTTTATGTGATTTATAGCAAGGTTATACGACATATTTTCAAACTATCTTTGATATTTGCATACAGTATTATATCCAGTACATTTTATAGTGTTGGTGAGTTTGAATCATATACTACACTACTAAATCAACTATTACAGTCACTTTTATATATAGTGATTTTGTAAGCGTCACATAATTTTTTTTTTATTACCAGTTTGGTGGGTAAATGGATTTTTTCAGGTTTTTGTGTGTATGGCATTCAACACTTTCAGGTGAAGTGACCGTTGCCAACTTTGACCCATGCCTGGTATTATTCCAGTCTCCCCTTGGAATAGACCCTAGAGACAAATTTCCCCTATGGGATGAATAAAGGGAATTTTAATTTTAATTTTATTATTTATTTATTTTTAAAAGTTCGCTTAAAACATATGTTTCGATTTAAGTAGATGGTATGAGAAGCAAGATAGGTCTGGTTTGTGTGTGTGTGAATGATTATGTTTCAGCCAAAGTAATTTGTAATTTAAGAGCTTAGAGTCTGGTGTCTTGGAATTATAGCGCTATATAAGTTTTCAGCATTATAATTATTGTTTAGAAATTTGTAACGGCCTGTTCCAAGATGTAGGAACACAGTCTCTCTGAAAAATTATGTATGGCTGATATTCATGAAGATGGGACATAACTTAAAATTCTAGCATATGGCGGAAAACAGATAAGATCCAAGAACATCTACTTTGAAGGGCCCATTTTTGCCAATTTTCAACTTTTATCCACACATAAGTGTTATATATAATTTTAAAGCTAGTTATATGAGGAATCTAAATATATAAAAATTTTGAGCAGGAGATGATTATGTAACGCCCAAAAGTAGGTCAATGAGCGGTGACCCCGATTTGCGTGAAAATGCAAAATTGACAGAAAAGTCATCATCCTGAAGTAATAATAAATGACTCAAAATTCAGGCAAATACATTTATATATTTAAATAATTGACAAAAACAATATTTTTAGCACTTTGAATCGAAACAAATTTATTATACAGCAGCAAAGGGAGATAATCACATGAAAAATATAACGAGACACAAAATATGTAAAATAATTACAATAAATACTAAGTTTTTAAAAAGAAATGATTCCTGTTGTCGATACTATAGTCAAAAGGGATTAAGACAACCCAAGAATAATAATCCAGTGGGCCTTCTTTTATAAGACCAACATCCTGCTCTTGGCCATGTGTGTACATTTTTCCGCTCTTCTGCAGGAACTGGACAGAGAAGCTTCCCTCCTCTTCAGAAACTTCCAGAACCTGATATGAAATCAATAGAAAAAAGACAGTATGAATGACTGAGCAGTACTTAAATCACATTTTGAACAGTCTGTGGAGAAAAATAGCCAATTACTGTATAAAAATGGCATTATAATTATAAGATATTACACGACTCAGGCTAAGACCAGTTTACCACTGTATAATATAGTAGCTGAAGTATATGGATATAAACTCACCATTGCAAAATACATTTTCTCAAGCTTATTTATTTTGCATCTTAATTTTACTAAATTCCCAAGCTTGAGGAATGCAATCATAGAAGGGCCAGCCACTGGCTCCACGCTGGGCTCCTCCATGAAGCCAGTGTTCAACGTTGTTGTGACACTGAAACAATAAGAAAACAAATGGAAAAATAAATTAGGTAAAATGCTTTAAAAATGTAAGTGATAAGCAATGTACTTTCTTGTAACAGCTCTATACATTTAAGTAAAATATGCAATAGGAGTTACCTTGGTTTGCATTTGTGGACAACATATTCACCAACAGTGTCCAGATTGATGTATTTTAACGGCTTGCCGTACAAGAACAAGAGAGCCGTCTTGCCTGTAAGACGTATTCTTTCAAAGCCTGGAATTGGTGATACTTCTGTGTCCCTGTAATCGTCATTATGTCTTCTCCAATATTTGTCCTGTCGATCTCAGGGACCAGAATATATTGTCTGTAAACCAAGAAATAAAAAAAAGACACTAGAATGCAGAATAAACAAATATCTTTGCCACAGTAAATTATATTTTAAATGAAGAAGCTTGAACTGAAATAATAAACCTACCTTGTGGAAGACCCATGTTTGCTGGAGAGGTACTGCACCATGTCCTTAGCACAGGTAAAATTCTTACCCGCATGGACAGCCCTCTTCAGTGCTTGGCTCATTGTGCCCGTTTCCTCGTCTGCCTGCCTCTCCTTTCCCGTGCTCACTTCCAAAGTAGCATCTTTGAGGCTGATGTGGAAGGAGAGTTAGGTCGTGGAAACTGCCTCGGCCCTGTGAATATAAAAATTGAAATTATGTCACTTTTCATGACATTGTATAAATTGTACAAAGAATTCATAACTTGATATAACAAGGAAACATATGAAACCGGACTTACCTTATACTGACTAGCAGCACCATCACTCCAAATAGTCAGCTTCTTTATTGTCATGTTTCTCCGTAAGATGTCAATGGTTCTTCTAGTAAATTCTTGGACAGCCTGATGATCATGAACAATGTCATTTGTCAAGAAAATCAGGCTGTCCCGAACTACTTCATTGTTCTTCCTGAAGAACGTGACAACAAGATGAACTGCTGCTTGCCGAAGTGTGCAGACTTAATTTCGGCGTTGTAAGCCGCTTTCCGGTTCTCCCCAAAACACTGCACCTGAAAATAAGAAAAAGAAAGTGCAAGTTTGAATTATCTTTTCTAATTCTTTAGAGTTAGTTACTATTGTAAGTCAATGAACTTTTTTTTCTCCTACCTTCTTCAGGATTAGTTTTGAATTCTTTAAACTGACTCTGTTGCCAGTAAGCATTAAAAAGATGCTCTAGGAAGCTTCTTCCTTTTGTTGGCTCCTTGATGTCCTTTTCAAGTTCATAATAAATGTCATATATTAGAGAAAATCTTGTGAATTTTTTTTAACATCTGAAAGATATATTCGATAAATAAATTAAATATCTACCTAAAGGTTCCTTCCTTTTCAAGGGGCTCTATTTTTCCGTTGGCATTTCTCTGCCAACGTTGCCATCTGACAGAGGGTGTTGAAAAAATATCCCGACAGACAAATCGTCACTACGACCTCATCCGGTCACAACAAAGACCACATTTTCCTGATGAGAGACAGAGAGGGAAAATGCTTAAAATTGTACTACACCAATTTCCTTAAATCTGAAAACTTAGTCTTTGGATGAAAAAAAAAAGGAAAGGAAAAAAAAAACCATATGCAGAGTAGAAAACATGATGAACAATATTTGAGAAAAAAACAATAAAAAACAAACCTACCCACAACGCAATCCAGGCTAGGCCATCTGCCATCATATGGGCAACATATTACTGACAACATGTCAGTCTCTGCTGGTAGCTGGCCTGATGCACCAAACAGTTTATTAATTGTGTTGATCTTTAATCTAATGATGGTATAGAAGAAAGAAATTGTAAATATATGGCACAAGAAAGGAAACCGCATTGAAAATAAAATAATGGGTGGAGTTGAGAAACTAAAAAGAAAACGGTTAATAAATTTAATAAGAAAAAATTGTTAACTGCACCTCACATTCGTGCAATAGATGCAAAGGCAGCTCTCCACTGGGACGCTTCCCATGAGGCGGACATTCCTCGGTCGAAGAGACTGGAATAATGTCAATCCCACCGTCTCATTGGGATTATCTGCCAAGAACAGGAGGTGAGCTTCCTTTACTAAGCACTGCATTACACATGCAGGTCTGTACTTAGAAGAATACCTCGAATGAGGTAAGATTCTTGAAATCTTGTCTGCACAGAAGAACAACTGAGGATGAAAAACAAAAAGGAAATTAAATGAGAACATCAGATAATAGTTCAGACCAATAAATATGTTAATATTTTCACATATGTATACAGATAAATCCATCAATGGAAAAGAAACATTTTTTGATACCTGAATTTTCGAGTGGAGGGGCTAGGGGACTGCCTGGTCAATTGGTCCATGTTCTTGGATCATGACATCTGTGACGTGGATGCCCAACTTTTGTTCCAAGTTGAAAGTTTCTGTTTCTTCAGCGTGACTGAACAGGGCCTTACATGGATGACTCTTTTGCTGTTGCGTAATCGCAACCCTTTTCTGAGGAGTTCTTGGGTTGGCCAGGTTCAAAACCGACCTCCCGTACTCTTCAGGGGTAATTCCGAGGTCTTTCGCTTTACGTTTATACTGATGCAGAGACGCCAACTGTAAATTTGCCTCACATGAATTTCAGACACCACTCGTAGGAATTTCAATGCCGAAAGAGGAATTTCTGCACATAAGAAAAGTGAATTGGAATGGTATTTGGCATTGTATTTACATATTGTATAGTTCTAAATAGATAACTGATTAGAATTTTATTATGCTATATAAACACATTTCCAAATACAATCCCAAAGTTTCATTATTTTAAATGAAGTAAAGCTCCAAAACCTAATGGTAGTGATTGTAGTACTTGTGATGATGATGTGATAGTAGTTGTTGTTGTAGTAGTGGTGGAAGTGATAATGATGTGGTGGTGGTTGTAGTAGTAGTGGTAGTGATGATGATGTGATAGTGGCTGTTGTAGTGGCAGTGATCATGATGTGGTGGTGGTGGTGGTGGTGGTGGTTGTAGTAGTAGTGGTAGTGATGATGATGTAGTGGTGGTGGTGGTTGTAGTAGTTGTGGTCATGATGATGATGATGTGGTGGTGGTTGTAGTAGTAGAGGTAGTGATGATAATATGGTGGTGGTGGTTGTAGTAGTAGTGGTAGTGATGATGATGAGGTGGTGGTGGTTGTAGTAGTAGTGGTAGTGATGATGATGTGGTGGTGGTGGTTGTAGTAGTAGTGGTAGTGATGATGATATGGTGGTGGTTATAGTAGTGGTAGTGATGATGTGGTGGTAGTGGTGTAGTAGTAGTGGTAGTGATGATGATGTGGTGCTGGTGGCTGTAGTAATGGTAGTGATGATGATGTGGTTGTTGGTGGTGGTTGTAGTAGTATTGATAGTGATGATGATATGGTGGTGGATGTAGTATTGGTAGTAGTAATGATGATGTGGTGGTAGTAGTAGTATTGGTAGTGATGATGATGTGGTGGTAGTGGTTGTAGTAGTGGTAGTGATGATGATGATGTGGTGGTGGTTGTAGTAGTAGAGGTAGTGATGATAATGTGGTGGTGGTGGTTGTAGTAGTAGTGGTAGTGATGATGATGAGGTGGTGGTGGTTGTAGTAGTAGTGGTAGTGATGACGATGTGGTGGTGGTGGTTGTAGTAGTGGTAGTGATGATGATGTGGTGCTGGTGGCTGTAGTAATGGTAGTGATGATGATGTGGTTGTTGTTGGTGGTTGTAGTAGTATTGATAGTGATGATGATATGGTGGTGGTTGTAGTAGTGGTAGTAGTAATGATGATGTGGTGGTAGTAGTAGTATTGGTAGTGATGATGATGTGGTGGTAGTGGTTGTAGTAGTGGTAGTGATGATGATGATGTGGTGGTGGTTGTAGTAGTAGTGGTAGTGATGATGATGTGATGGTGGTGGTTGTAGTAGTAGAGGTAGTGATGATAATGATAATGTGGTGGTGGTGGTTGTAGTAGTGGTAGTGATGATGATGTGGTGGTGGTGGTTGTAGTAGTAGTGGTAGTGATGATGATGTGGTGGTGGTGGTTGTAGTATTATTGGTAGTGATGATGATATGGTAGTGGTTGTAGTAGTGGTAGTGATAATGATGTGGTGGTAGTGGTTGTAGTAGTATTGGTAGTGATGATGGTGTGGTGGTGGTTGTAGTAGTGGTAGTGATGATGATGTGGTGGTGATTGTAGTAGTAGTGGTAGTGATGATGATGTGGAAGTGGTGGTTGCAGTAGTAGTGGTGATGGTTGTAGTAGTAGTGATGTGGTGCTTGGAGGGGGGGAGGGGGGGGAAGGTATCCTTGGAACAAATTGACCTCACCGGAATATGACGGAAGTTGCCTGGAACCCGGAATTTTTTGCTCCAGACCGGAGTTTTTTCCGGTGAAACCGGAGTTTTGGCATCACTGCTGATGGAAGAAAAAAAGGATGTAAATTCAATCATCCCAAATGAAGCATATTCAAGAATCTCTACTTTGACATTACAAAATATAAATGCAAGTTAATTTGAAAGTTACCTCATTATTCAAATTGTAGTAGGACTGCCTCATTACTGGGCCCGTACTAGAAGACACAGGTGTCCCTGCTTGTGCCAAGGCAGTTTGCTGTTTCGTTTCATGATAGATCTTCCTTCTTTTGGCCCTGAAAATTATTCATTATAAATATTAATTAAAAATATGTATAAAAGAACTTTACAGACTCGTGAACATAAGATTCTTAATATATGACAAAAACTAACTTTCTTACTGTCTTTTTTTGACTGCTCTCCCCGTCTCTGGAGGCTTTTCTCAACGCCGCCTTGTGCAGCCTTAACTCTTCCCACTCCCTCCATGAAGTGACGATCCAGTATCATCATAATGGGTATCTCATAAAAGTCAAAAGCAACCCCCCCCCCCCCCCAGCGCTGCAGTGCCTTCATCTGATGAAATCCACATTTACATCGAAGGAATGAGACGGAAAAGAAAAAAAAAAAAATAATAATGTCAAATTTTGACTCAAAAGTTCAAAAGCAATCAAACTTTCACAACACAATAAATAATAATTTTAAAAAACCAAAAAAAAACCCAACTAGACTCTATAATAAACTTTTAAAAAGGGGAAAAAAATCAAAAGCAAAAAAGTACAACACAATAATTTTGTTTTATAACAAAGAACCCAAAATATGCAAATAAAAAAAAAATAGTAAGAAAACGATCCAGCACTCAGACCTGACCGTATGACTATGGCAATGTTGTCGCTTTTTTCTGCTTGGGCAACCGACACGCTCTTTTCGCGTCTTCATTTTCTGCCTTCCCACGTTTCCGGGACTTCGGGTGCCCACGCAGGCGACACCAAACTTACTTTTGCACAGAAAAATTCTCTCAAAGAGAAAACGTTATAAAGTAAGTTATAAAACACAAATCCAGAGCAAGAACGAAGTCTCCAACCGAATCACAAGTGTGTCTTTGATAAATGACGACAGGAATGGGATATTGAAATTTGCGCATGGGCAGAAAAATGAAGACACGAAATCTCGCATGCCAGATAATTCACTCTAAAAACAATGTAAAAGTTTTGTTTTTTCTTCATTTTCCTCCATCTTATCACTTTGTGAGATCTAAATCAAGTCAACTGAGCGATTTTTTAATTTAAAAGATCGGAGTTTTTCCTATATTTAAATCAAAGTTTCCGTCTCGGTATCGGCTACATGAAAATAACATGATGACGTCATAAACTAAAAATAACTTATAAACAACTTTAAAAACGGTTAAATATAAAAATAAATCGCCGATATTGTAGTTAATACACTTAACTTTCGTCAGAAACAATAAAATGAAAAATTGTGATTAAAAATGTTGATTTACTTACCTGACTTGGTCCCACCCCAAAAACGAAAGTAAATCCTTGGTGTCTTCAAAACGCCACCCATGGACACAAATAAATCGGGAAAAAATATAAAGAATCGGAATTTTAACAAAATTTTGCTCACACAGCATCAGGAAGAGTTTATCTATTGAATGCAACAAACACTATCATTGGATTTATGTTAGAATTAATCTATAGTGGTGCCCATGCAGAAAATGCCTTTTCACCCATATTTGCGTTTCCTGCCATATATCTAAAAAAAAAGACCCGCCAACCGGTACGATTTTTGGACCCAAATACGGGAGTACGATTCCAAAGGATTTAGTAAGATTTTTTTGTAATATTTTAATTTGGGTGAATGATGTTGAAAATGATACATTCGATGCAATGATACATACATACATGTCGTACATCAACTGTTGTATGATCCATCACATTTTGCAAATTTGTACTTTAATTATAATTTCAGTTAGTTATTTAATGCTGGTTTTCACTAATATTTTTCTCATATCTATCACTATGGGAGATCAGTAAAATAGTTTACAAACAAAATAAGTAATGAATAAAAACAAGCACGTTTGTATCAATAATCCTCACATGCAATTTATTGCTTTAAAAATTGATTTGAATCAATGCACGGTTTCAACAAAACAATACAGTATGACGCATGAGAAAGAATGAGTGTCAGGACAGTTTGGAAGTGTTGTACAACATGTGCATCATTCGACTGATGGCAATACCAAGATTTCTGTAAAAACAAACAAAAAAACAAAAAGGTTAGGTTACTCTTTTGAGAAGTCCAACCAGGGTTTGAAATAAGATGTTTAAATGGATTTGAGATTGTTTTGCTGTACACAAGACCTGAGTTTTAGGCTTTTTGGGGAATCAATACTTTACCCAATTTTTACATAGATTGATTATTAAGCAGATGTTTGATTCAGGGCTATCTTACATTTTAGTCCTGACTGACATAATACATGTCCATTTATGCTGTGTATATAGAAATGTTGTGTGAAATATGAACAAAAAAATCATTATCAGGGCAATCTTTATCTTTACACTACTACATATTCATTCTTGAACACACACACACACACAATAATAATCATAATATAAAATAATAATAATAATCCATAACATTCAACACTAAATACAGCTGCTTGAATTTGTGTGTCTATACTGCATGGTATGTGTGTGTGTAAATGTGTGTTTGTCTTAGAAAGAGCAGGGGTAGAGAGAAAGAAAAATAAAAAAGAGAGAAAAAGAAAAAAGACAGAGAGAGAGAGAGGGGGGGGGGGAGTTTCGTTTATCATAAAATTTCAGAAATTTACAGTATTTAAGAGATCTTAAAAACCAACGTGTAACAGCTTTTAAGACAGTTGATGAGTAGAAAACAAAAACGGAACAATAATTCCATTTTATGAAATGTGCCATATGTGTCATAATGGCAATAAAAACAAATGAAAATGTTTTAAAAATTGAGAAAAACGTCATCATGAAAAATCAATTAAGTTTTGAAGTCATATTATAGTTTGTTGAACACTTCAGAATATACGACTGAACAAACACAACAAGCAGAAATAGAAAATGAAAACAATTTTACTCTTACTAACCTCTCTTTATTGCCACATTTGATTGTTGCCAATAGACCTTCCTTGGACTTTTCTGAGGTACAGTTTTCGTATGCTTTCAACAATCTGGAGGGCATGAAAAACAATTATTAAAAAGAAAACAGAAACCTGTTATTTTTCATAAAAGTTGGGCATTTTCTCATTTTTTTAATATGTGGATGTGCCAATATCACAAATAGATATTAAAATTCTGGTGGCAAGATAATGAGCATCTTCATGATTTATTTCATCCTATTGTTGTAGTTATGGCAAAGTAGTTCAGACTTAGCATTGATATAACTACAGCAAAACCTCATTACCCACAACAATATTGCTGCATAGATCATGTGTGTATTTTTTAAATCATCATTCTTAAGTATTTCAATTATTACAGAGCAGGAATTAATCTTGATTTTGTGGCATGATAAGGACAATTAAAATACCTTGATATCATTTGAAAAGGACAAGGATTGTTGCAGTTGCTTTTTAATCAGATGTAAATTAGATCATAGAACCCTTTCATGGATAAAAAGGCTTGAAAAAATCATTTTGGATCGCGGAATCATACATGTTTTCTTGGTATGCAAGGGAGATTTGCCCTACTACTTGGTACTACTTTACTACTTTCTGATCTTAGTAAGTCCAGTAAGATTTGTCTCTTTTAGTAGCACCACTCTCTTCTGACAATCCCTTTAAGGTTGATTTTAAATATTTCTTGAGACTTAGGACACCATTTACATAATAAGTAAAATCTTATTTCAACAACCTGAACTTTTAAAGAAATTTACTATGAACCATGTGAACAGTATTTAGCAAAAATATTCTCATATAATGTTGTGCAGTGTTATCGCAAATTGATTTAATCCTATAAGATACAAAATGGTAGAACTCACGATGCTAATGTAGGAAAGACTTTTGTGATGGCACAAGCCCTCTCCAAGGAAACTCCAGGTATTTGTATCAGTTGTTTTCCAAACATTTCCTTAACGGTCAAAGCCTGAAAAAAAAAAACAAATAACCATGAAATCCTGAGCAATTAACTCTTTTCATACAATTATCTTTTGGTATAATGATTAATATAATAAGAAAAATCTCAAGTTGAAATTTTCCACTTCATCATAATTTTGTTTTCTAAAAGGTTTGTGCTATCATTTTGAATTCCAGAATTAGTAAAATTTTTATCAAATTTGGAATTTTGTGCCACAAACTTACAACACTTGAACATTAACTGACATATATTGGTGATCAGTCTTCATTATTTGAAAGTAGAATTAAACATTAACAATAATTGAATGCAATCAAAGATATGAAAACAGAGTGGAAAGTAAACAAAAGATTTATTGGTCCTTTAACCAAGTATAATTTCCCATATGCAGGATTTAGGTTAAGTTGTTAATCCCAGTAACTAGTTGCTAAGCATATAATATTATTCTTATGTTGGTTGTGGGATTAAGGTGTAATAAAATTTTGCATTAAATCCAGCTAATTCATTGAGAAAAAATCAGGGAATTGGTAGCATTTTGGATTAATGTTCGTTCTGGTTTAAGGGCTTTCAAAATAACCGTTCTGAAGTGTATTTAGATCAGTTGTTCTTTTTCTATCAAGGTCCCAATCAGATAATGGATTCATCAAATGTGGTGAATGTTTGTATACCATTGCAGTCAATTTTCTACTATGTCACTTTGTCCTGAACGTCTTAAAACAATTCTTCAGAATGTAGAAAACTTTACGCATGTTTAAAACAAATCCAAGCTATATTGACTAGTTCACAAAAGTAGATGTAAAATAATTATATCTATAAAGAACAAATTATTCCTGTAATAAAAAGTCCAATAATGAAATCAGGATGCAAGAAAACGAAAACAATCCATTGACAAAAACATGTCTTACTCAACCCCATTTAGAACATTTAATTTCTTTACAATATTTATTAAATGCAAAATATTCTCCTTATACTTATTTCTAAGAGTACAAACCTTGTGTTTAATTGATGTTTCATTGAATGTTTGAAATGGCATCAGGTAATATTCCTGGTCCCTGACTGTTGCCTTTGCTGCTCTCAATTTCACATGATCGTGGGATGCTGCATGCAATGTTTTGTTCTGAAAATATAATCATACAAAAATAAGGATGAGGTATTCATCTTCATAAATACAAAACTTCCGCATTAATAAATAAAAATAATTTACTTATCACCACCGGGAAATGTGTCTTTAAGGTCTATTCTAAGGGAAGACTGGAATATCTCAGGTGTCTGCAGCAGTGCAGTGTCGCAAAATGAGCTAGGATAGGAAAGGGTGGAACTAAGTACCTTTTGGGTACAAAGCAAAGACCATACTGCTGTGCCACCCAGACCAATAAATGTAAATTAAATAGAACACACAATCATTACCATATCATGATGACATTGTATTACAAAAGAATCGTTGCCAGTA
Organism: Berghia stephanieae; assembly: GCF_034508935.2. Taxonomy (NCBI): domain Eukaryota; kingdom Metazoa; phylum Mollusca; class Gastropoda; order Nudibranchia; family Aeolidiidae; genus Berghia; species Berghia stephanieae. Next base: position 86,864,296 of record NC_088360.1, on the reverse strand, counting down.
AATAGTAATAATAAAATGAGAATAATTGGAGAAAAACACATTTGTGTTTAATGGCAATTGCAGGAATAGGCGATCTGAATTTGGACTAGTGAATAAGGGTTAACCAGATGAATAATATAATATATACAAAGTTGCTTGCAAATTTACTTCAAGTCAAATCATTAAGTTATCAAATGACATGAGCATAGACTATGACACCCAACAAAACTAAGTATTAGAGTATTATTTCAATAATGAAAATTTAAGAAAGCGTAACAATGATTGTTGTTATGGAATGATGAAAAACATTCATTTAATTGAAACTTACTCTTTTTATTGGACTTATTATGTTGTTATTTTTTATTTGTTTTCCACGGGTTTTCTTTCTTAATCATCACTTATCAAAAAATTAAATTAGCCTAAGACTTTTAGCAAATGTAAACATCTGGGGTTTTTTTCTTCATATCTTCGCAAGTCCTATTAATCATTATGTGGTCAAAAATAATTTTTTTTTAAATAAATTAATTTTTAACAATGGCATAATGTGCCTGATGATTAATTTTTATCTAAAATGAAATTTTATTCGATTTGAATTGTACATATTCAATAAAAAGCCAGCACTGTGGTTTATACGTTTCAACATTTTAAGTCTTGTGAAACAGAAACCAAAATGTGTCACAATATCAACATAATACCACAATACACCAGGTGTTAGTATCTGCTCTGGTCGCTGTCTAATTCAATTCTTTGCTGGAAAATAATTAATCCTTGTGTGTTTTGACATGTTTCTTTTTCAACAAACATCTCCTATAAAATTTAATACTTATACAAATAGATGATAAGCTAGGATCAAGACCTTACACCATAGTACTTTTGGATGAATCTTGTCATCATGGATAAGTACAACACAGCTTCTTTAGAACTTCCACATCTTTTCACTTTGAATCCATCGAGAATCTGTTAAACAATAAATAACATGAAGTATATTCAAAATTTCTTTAAGTATAATTGTGAGGAGACTATAACCCGAAATAATTGCTGTTGATCTTTCAACTGTTGATATTGATAAAAATGCTTTTCTTTGACACTATATGATTTAATCTGGTTTTTTAAATATTTCAATTAAATTAAAAAGAATTTTCCTAACAGTCTTATTGATGTTTTGAATTTAACAGAATGTGAAAGTAAAAAAACTTCTTATTTTTCTAAATTTCTTCCCCCAATGATGTTTAAGGTTTTGAAATTATTAATGAGATGGATTTCACAAATTATGACCACCCTTAGCTATTAGCACAAAATTTCATTACATCTTTAAAAGTACATCTTAGTTTTTAGTAATGTACAAAAATGAATACAATAGCTTTAAGAAGAAGAGCAACATACCAAACATAGAACGTTTCCGACTAAAAACCCTTCCTCAGCCAATAATAAAAACAGTAGAAACGTTAATACATAATTTTAAACTCAGACAGATGACAGAAAAGTAATTGACAGGTGTAGCCGACAAATACAAAGTCAATTACTTTTTTGAAGCTGTTATTTTCATTATTGTTCATAACTTTTTACAGTCAACAACTTCTAGCAGCTTAGTATTCACTTTGACTTGAGGCCATCACATTTTAATATTGACATTTTAAAATACGTTATGCCACCAGTTAATTATACCTTTAAAAAAAAAATTCCAGTGTCTAATTCATCACGTTTGATGTATTTCTTGATTCTTGAGTGATGATTCACATTATGGTCAATGATCTTTAAATTACCTGAGAATTGACAATGCTCTGCTTGATGCGATCCTCTGATATGCTAAAATTTTGAATTGAGCCATACTCTTCAATCAAGATGATTAACTCTGATACACCACAATGCTTGAGTCGAAACTGAAAAATAAATGAGTGATTTTCTTTTATTTTTCAAAAAAAATGGAGAAAACAAAATACCGTGGAGTATTTAAGTAAAGTTAGGAGAGTGTTTTTGGTATACTGGTAGCGATTGCATGTCTTTGGGAGAGTTTTGTAAATCTTATAAGGATATGAAAGTGATATTTCATATCTGTATCTTTCATGTATGTCTGCAGTGTAAAATTGTTTGTGCCAAAAATACTAAAAAATGTCATTGGAACTTTTCATTTGAATACATAAACCGATTGAATTCCATGATAATGCAAAAGCAATTATCAATTTTTTCAAAGGATATGTTCAGTCCTGCCTCTTCTCCTTCACCCTTTTCTGATTAACACGATCCTTATTCTCAACAATATTTTTTCAATTATTTACAAAAAACAGCCTTGATTTCCATCTTCTTCTTCTTATTATTATTATAATAATCAATATTTTTTTCAATGGCTTTTAAAAAATGATCTGGTCTTTGCTTGGTAACTGTGGAACTTTTGTGTATGACACACCTGCTGCACAGTGAGGCCTTGAGCAAGTCACCTCCTCCAAGCTCGTGAGCTTGGTGAACCAGAGTGGTTCTCATCACTCACAGAAAAATTTCCCTCAACAGTTTGAAATTATTACTTTGCATTAGCTTTTTATGAATAATGCCATACCTTTTGCTCTTTCAATCTTCCTCCAGTAATGCTGCTCACTAGATCATCCATTCTCTTTCTTTCAATTGCAAAGTTTAAAACAAGCTCCTTCCTGCCGAGACTAAAAATAATAAAAAGAAATGTTCACATTAGTCTTGTTGGGTTTTTATTTTCCAACGACTAAACATTGATAAATGTAGTGATAAAAAAAAACAAAATATGTGATTTCATCAAGATATTCTATTTAACTGGGTAAAACAATTCTCTTCATACTTGTCTAGCAAAATGCTAACACTAGTCCATGTCATCTAAAATAATACAAAAAGCAAAATGTCAAAAATGTAATGAACATACAATTCAAATGAACATTAAATAGTTATCTATGCTATCTAAATAGTTCATTCGCCGAATGGCTTTAATATGCCAATACTATATTAATTCATCAAGCCTGAAATTACATTGAAGCCATTGATAGATTGGTTGTAAACATTGAAGGCCCACAAACCCCTAACCATAACAAAGCTAAAAAATAAACAAAAACGATAAATAAATAAATAAATAAATAAATAAATAAATAAATAAATAAATAAATAAATAAAAGAAAAAACAATTTAAAAAAAAAGAAGACGACAAAATTGATTATTCCAATGAAAGTGGTGAAAAACAGATCCAGAAATCCAAAACATCACAAGTTTGAGATCTGGGTTCCTAACACATAAATATGTGTTAAATACTGAATTTATTGTTCATTTATTGATGAAAATCTGGTTAGGTTTATGTTTTGTACCTAGATAAAAGCTGGGAAATAATTGTTAATGAGACTTATTGCCTCAAACTGGTATAAAATTAAGGTGAACAAGACATTGGAAATTTAAACTGAGATTTGAATATTAACCAGTAGATTTTTGACCAATCAAAACATGGAATTTGTGAAACACCTTCACATGTGTCAGACAAACATAGTTATTTGTTTATAAACAATAACATGACTGAAATCGACCTCTCTCTGAACATTATTATTTTTATACCCCCAAATGGGTGACTAGTTTTCACACAATTTTCTCGATCGTATTATAAATGTTTAAGTTCGCATGCAGTTTTCTATGTTGGTTCCAGTGATCAAGCAGTAGAACAGTGGGTATTTTACTTAGACACATACAATTGAGAGTAAAGCATGTGTAGTTTGCTATGTTTACATTATGACGATTGTCAGAGAGGCGTGGTTATCTAAGTGTCTATTAAACTAATAAAGATTTTTTAAATAGAAGATAAATAAAAAGTAAAATATACTAGTGAAAAAAACAAAAAAACAAACATTTTTTTAAAACCCTCCAATTTAAAAATTCTGACAATTTTTAATGAGTTCTATTTTCAACGGGGTCCCGATAGCTCAGTTGGTAGAGCACTCGCTTCACATGCAATGGATTGGGATCAATCTCAGGTGTAGTTAAGATTTTTTTTTGACCCCCTGTCCTCCCAGTATTAATTGGGTAGCTAGATCTGTTACATCTGATTACGATAGACTAGTGTACAATCCAAAGGGTAGCAAGCAATTGTTGCTATTGTTCGTTTCACGCTACAGATACCAGGATAAACTCTGACTCCATGGGTTTAATGGCTCTGAAGATTAAGTAAAAAATATACAAATTATACATTGTGTTGTGTACTAGTTATATCAGTGCTGATGGTGACAAAAAGTGAAAAAGTAGGAAAATGTTGAACGGTTGCCTTTAAGCCCCATTTTTACTGCACTAAACCACACTGTTACAGCAATTGAGATGATAAACTATCATTGATACTCTAGCTAACTTCTGGAGAGTGGGAAACTGCACCTGTGTGTTCCACCACACATCAACTCTCTCATTGTTAGCACATTGTTTCGAGAAAATGTAATTTTTAAAAGGAGAAAATTCCTCCTCTGGACTCCAAAATCGCGGATTTCCGTGGATCCGAGGAAAACCATCAGCACTGTTATATGATTTCCATGTCCTGTGTATAAAACCAATTACCTAGAGACTCCCTCATTTGGATTTCCTTTTTCTCTCGCCACCCAAAGAATGTCTCCAATATGTAGCAGTCTCAGGTCACAATTAATACCCCTCTGAATGAGATCTGGAAGAAGGGTCTTACTGTTGCTTTTGCTGAAAAAAAATGTCATGAGAAAAACATTTTAACAGTTTCCTTTGTTATAAATTTGAAAGAAGAAGAGAGACAAGGAATACAAAAGCCCAATTCCATTTTTCAATATCAAAACGTTTCTTATAATTTATACGCAAATTGCAGCAAAACTGTTATCAAGTTACTTCCATTTTTCTCTGTTAAACATCCTTAAATTCCTTTTATAAATCAATAATAAATAAAAATGAACAAAGTAATGATGATTTATAGATTTCAATTTCAGACTGATAAGACCAAATGTGCCAAAAGGGCTGTTTGACTTCAAAAGAAATGCCAATAAAACAGTTTCCACTTTCATTATGAGAGAAACAATTATATTTAATAAACCAAAAAATAGACCAAGACTTTGATTCCCAGTAAAATATTCATACAAACCTGCCATAAAACTCTCTGTTATCGATGCATAGCACAATCTCATAACTACCAGGCAGGAGAGTAAACTCTGGAGTGGGATGATCTTCAGGAAGAACATCCATTCCTTTGGGACCATTTACACATTCACTAGTTGTGGGCAATGCTGCCTTGATGTTATCATACTTGGTGTTCATTTTTGAAATGTTATCAGCAGTTTTAACCTTAGGTGTTATAGATGTGAATGGCACATTTAACTCAGGTTCAGAATCATCATCCTCCAAGACTACAACATCGTTGTCATGACTAGCATGTGATTTTGTTGGTAATTTGTTTGATTTTTCTGGGACAGTGGAATTCACTTTATTTGAATCGGTGTTTATATGGTCTGTGCTGAAATGACTTAAAAGTTGAGATGAAACAGCTCCTTTGTTGAAAAGTCTTTTAGACAAAGGTACACAGATATCTAAATCTGGGAGATCATCGTCATCATCATCACTGTGATACTTTTGAGAAGATAAATGGTCAACATTACTAAAGATATTTTTTCTTTTCCGACCTTCTGAGGATTCAGAAGTTTGAGAAAGTGAACAGTGAACATGGTCAGATTTACTTTCTTTAAAAATGTTCTCTCTAAAGTTACTATTATCATCGTTCTCTTCATCATCATTAATCTCTATCACACCATTATCATGTCTGTTTGAATCTGTGAGCAATTTCTCTGTTGAAATATATGATGATTTATGTTGGTCTTTAGTATTCCATAACTTGAATTGATGATTATGAGATTCTGACTCAGAAATAGAAGGCACTGGGGATAGTGATGGGAGTCTGAGACGTGCTGGAGGAGTTTGATCATCCCCTGGAGTATTTAAATCAACAGAATCATCATCATCATCATAGTCCATGACACAAACAGAATCATTTACACTATTTTCAAACTTATCTTCGAAATTTTTAAGTACATTAGTGGTTCGAGTTTCAGGGGAAGATGGCGGTGACAATGAAGGTGATAAGGAATGTATTTTCGATGTTTTGGGTGGACTAAAATTAATCCGATGTGAATCAGTTGATGTTTCGGGTGGATTAAAATTAATTTGATCATCATCATCATCGCTAAGAACATAAACAGGATCATCAATTAAATTTTTCTCCAAACGAAAAGGTTGAACATTAGATGCTGGATTTGCATCCTGTGCGATTCCTTCTAAAATAAATGCTTTCTCTTCTGCAGACAAGTTTAAGTGGTCAAGATGGTCTAAACTTGGTGTTGCTGCCGATGGTGCTGCTATTAGTGTTGTTGTTGTTGCTGATGATTTTATTGGGGAACTTGAATCAATAATCGTGTTTTCATCACATCGACTGTCTTTGTACATAGCTGTAGTCTGAGAATTATCTTCATCTTTCTCAGCATTTTCAAGACGTTCTCCTAGATCTGCCCCTTGTTGTGTCAAATGATATCTGGCATAAATAACGAAGATATATAATGTAAAATAAAGCAATGTTTTCATCAAATTATGGCAATCTAAGCACAAACAAATTTTTTAAAATTAAAAAACCCAAAAATAATAATAAAACTTCCATCTAAAGATCTCACATCCCAGATCCGCCTCTTCATGTGTCAAACAATATCAGGCATAAATACCAAAGATATAGGATGTAAAATAAAGCAATCTTTTCATCACAACACGGTAATCCAAATACCCCCCCCCCCCCCCCCCCCCCAAAAAAAATAATTTAAAATAATAATAATAATACACATTTATATAGCGTTCATTCTCGTGTAAAACACAAGCTCTGGGCACTTTACAATATAAATATCAATTTTAAGTGAAAAAAATAAAATAATAATAATAATTCATAGCCAAATCAAGGATTCATAGAGTCAATAAAAACAAATACAGTAAAAATGCGTCTTAAGATTCTTTTTTTAAAGGTAAGTAAAGACTTGCACTCCCTCAGACCACGTGGTAGTTCATTCCAAATCTTCGGGCCGAAACAAGCAAACGATCTATCACCAAATTTTGTTCTTGATCTTTTTTCCGA